>NC_058083.1:20830609-21136737 GCF_014858855.1 Bufo gargarizans | reverse complement strand
CATAGGAGTTTATCAGATCGGAATGACAATTGCTGAAACCAGGGCAGATTCCGGACATAAATGTTTGAGATAAATGGAAATAAAGATCCTTTTGAATTTCCCAAAGCTTGTAGCGGAAGAGATGTTATCTGTAATCAATAGGTTGTAAATGAAATAACGTTTTTACTGTGGTAATATTGCTGACAACACTCCTCCCCAATGATAGCTTCATTTATCTTTAGAATTGTTTTAAACATTAACCCTATAAAGTATATAATAAAAACCTTGTAAAACTCTAGGCAAACACATTCCGGAAAGCGGGTGGCAGACGTTTTAAGGTCACTGGGACAAATGGATTTGTGACTTACTGCCCAGACGAAAATTTGTCAGCTCCAGGTTAAGACCTCATGCACCCAGCTGGATTTCAGATCTCTGTGGAACCTCCACGCACCTTCCCAAGCTGTTCCAGTTACAGGGGAACTCTGACCAGCTGCAGTGTCGAGTCACTTTTAGGGCTCTGCTGAGTTTATTTAGGCCTTACTTTTCAACAAACTAGCTTGAGTTCATGGAAGACTAGGATTTGGTAGCCATGCACCTTTTTCTAAGGCACAATCTCTTCTTTTGGGCCACGCCCCTTTGTGTCCCATGGCACCTCCCCTTTCTCATCATTTGGCCACTAGGGCTGTGTCTGATGATGCAGCCCCAACACCACACACAACTAGGGTGTTATATTGAGGATTCCTCCGCACTCAGGAGATTTTTCCAATTCTTCATGGACTCCTGGAGATCTCTTTAGTTCCTGGAGAGTTGGCAAGGAATGACCGCTTACTTCCAGCATCCTGGTGATCATGTGACCAATCACCTGACCACCAGGATAAATAGAGACAGTGGAAGTAGAGCATCTATTGTATAGAAAGTTCTTAATGAGTGTTGCATTCCTGAGAACAGAGAAGACAGAAGCAGTGAAAACCACTTCTTTCTTATCTCTGATTGCTTGTCAGACCTGGACCCACCCACTGGACCCACTGTGGGACCGCCCACCAGAAATATACTGCTGGAGGACCTTAACCAATTAAACTGATAAAAAGCAATTAGGAAAAAAACAATAGGCAATTTTTTAGAGGAACTTTGGAAAACCGAAAAGTGTTGGGTATTACTATTGAATGTCCCACATTTAGGATACTACTGTAGAGTGTAATATAAAAGTACTATTGTAATTGGTCAGACATTAGTGTCCTTCAAGGATGGACTGGCCCAGCAGTTTACCAGAGAATCCTCTTGGCCTAGGCTTTGTCACAATGATAGACCACTAAATGCTATTAGGGCTTAGAGCAGAGGTGACATTGGAGCTCATCTATTTTTTATGGGATGATCACAAATAACCTTTAGATAATTAATTTGATGTGCTCTGTGTGTCCAATGGTAGCAAGAAAGATTATGATGCAATTAAAAGTAGATGTGTACATGTTCTGTATTGATTGAGGAGGACCCTGAGAATCGATTACTTTGGTGTACCCAAGGCAATTCAGTTCTATACTTGTTAGGCCTCTTTCACACGGGCGTCATGTTTTTTAGCCGGCTGCGTTCAGGGTGCGTTCAGTTAAAAGCTTGCGATTTTTCAGGCGAGTGCTGTCAGTTCATTATACGTTTGGCTCGCGTTCCGTCGTTTTTCCCGTGCGTGTGACATCCGGATGGCATGCGTTTTTTTCAACGCGCGTTAAAAAAAACTGATCAATCCACTACATTCACCTGTAACTGCACACACCATATAAATACCCCCATCATGCATTGTTTTGTTGGACAGCTCCATTTTTTGGTGGAGTGGTTTGTGTGTTGATTGGTGTGTGTGTTTGTTAGTGGATTTTCCTTTGCAGGATGTCCACTTTCACCCTGTCATCCACTGACCATGTCTTTTTGCACTGGCTGGTCTCCCGCTGTTTTGGCGAACAGCCAGAAATGCTTGAGGAGGAGCCGCGGAGGAAGCGCATGTGGGTGCATCCTATACTTGCGCAGCGTGCCAGCAAAGGTATCTTTGTTGGCTTGTACGCAGAGCTCCGTGCGCACCCTCCAAAGTTCTTCAATTATTGCCGCATGTCGGTGTCTACGTTTGATCGTCTGTTGGAGGAGTTGAGGCCTTCCTTAACTTTTCAGGACACCAATATGCGGCGGAGTGTGTCACCTGAAGAACGGCTTATTATTACTTTAAGGTAAGACTATATATATTTTCATACTAAATACTTATTTAATGCCACCCTATTTTCAAATACATTTTTTTTCGGTCAATGGCCTATGTATTCTAAAGTTTAAATATTATCTGCCTGAGTGCGTAAATGAAGTAGACCTGTATTGAAACTCCCTGATTTGTATTGAGAAACTGTGTGTGGTTAGATTAGTCACACCAGAATCCAGTTCCGCAGGGGTTAATTATTCTAATGCAGCCTGTAATGATGAGGACACCTCACCTGGGTGTGTATATGTTAATTGTCTAGAACTTTATCAAGGTTTAAATGCTATTCCTTATTTACTTTGATATCAGAATATAAAATATTGGTTAACTAAATATACCACTATGTGCTTGTTTCATTTATATTTACCAGCTACTTTTCCATTAAATAATGTCAAGTAATGTTGTCGATTTACCAACATATGCTATGAAAGTATCTAATTCCATTTTTTTTTCTTTGCAGATATCTGGCGACTGGTAATTCATTTTCGTGTTTGCATTTTGTTTTTCGAATGGGCACTTCCACAATAGCTGGCGTGGTACGGGCTACATGTGCCGCCATTTGGTTGACACTGAAGGCTTCAGTGCTGCCACAACCAACCAGGCAGCAGTGGCTTGATATAGCCGATGGCTTCCAGGAAAGGGCTCAATTTCCGAATTGTATTGGTGCCCTTGACGGGAAGCACATACGGGTTAAGAAGCCACCCAACTCAGGGTCCCAATACTATAATTATAAGCAGTTTTTCTCTGTAGTTTTGTTGGCCTTGGCTGACACAAACTACAGGTTTATCATTGTAGATATTGGGTCCTATGGAAGTTCTGCAGATGCTCGCATCTTCAGGGCTTCCAGAATGGGTCGCTGGCTTCAGTCCAACCAACTGGACGTACCACAGCCAGCAAACCTTCCTGGCTCTACTGGGCCACCTGCGCCTTATGTGGTCGTAGGGGACGAGGGATTTGCCCTTTCTAGCCACCTGATGCGTCCTTATCCTCGACGCGGTTTGGATGCCAAGAGGCGCAATTTTAATTATCGGTTAAGTAGAGCCAGAAGGTTTGTGGAGTGCACATTCGGCATTTTTTCAAATAAATGGCGTGTTTTCCAGTCGTCAATACAGCTGGCACCACAAAATGTCAATCAGGTCATCAAGGCATGTGTAGTGCTGCATAACTACATACGCACCTATGAGGCCACACCAGAAGAAGATGCCCAAGTGTACAGTACACCATCATCAAGAGACACTTTACTACTTGGACGATCTGTATCTGCTGGACTCAGAGTGCGTGAATTTTTTTCGGATTATTTTATGTCCCCTATCGGTTCTTTTCCATTTCCACAATAGTCGTCAATTCATGGACTTTTGTGTTTGGCAGTCTATTTTCATAACCAGGATGGTTTGAGTTTAGTTCAGTTTTGCTTTTTTGAAGTTAGGGACTCGCAAGATAATGAGGACCCTTGACGTGGGTTGCGAGCTTACATATTTTGCAAAAAAAGAGTCGAATCTACCTGGTAGGTGAAATATGTACTAATACCTCATTTCTCTATTACCTCTAAAACGGGGCAAAATTTCTCTAATTTGTCCAAATGGTTTTTTTTCGGTTTGATGAAAATCCCATTGAGAGGATTGAAACGTTGCATGCTTGGTGAATAAAGTTTGTCATTTTTCCTACTACGTGGATGTGCTGCGGAATTGTTTTTTTAAATGTTTGGTATGTATGTATAATAAAACAAACTCATTTACATTTATTATGACCAACATTTTGATGTAAGAAGCCCTAAAAATAAAAACTATTGAACCTCAGTGTTTGTGTGCAAAATTAACTTTTCTATTGTGTCCTATGTGGTTACTAATGTCTAGTCCAAATGTACTAGCTATATATTGTGGTATGTGTATGCACAATAAAATAAAATCACACACATTAGCAGCTTGAAAACAAAAATGTGTTTAATTTCACACAATATTAAAATAAAATCTGGGGTATATGAAAATAAATACATTTATCAGCCAAAAATCCTACAAATTAACATATTGGCTTGAGGGCGAACAAGATCCCTGATAAGGAGGGCCAGAATATTGTGAGGGTCCAGCCTGATTTGGACCTTGTCCCTCATAAGGAGCCCTGGAATATTGGCCCTGTGAAGGGGGGCCGGAATATTGGCCCTGGGAAGGGGGGCAGGAATATTGGCCCTGGGAAGGGGGGCCGGAATATTGGCCCTGGGAAGGGGGGCCGGAATATTGGCCCTGGGAAGGGGGGCCGGAATATTGGCCCTGGGAAGGAGCCCTTGAATATTGGGCCTGGGAAGGTGGCCCAGCTCGACTGGGCGAGGGTCCCGGAGGACCATAGCTCGGCTCTCCCTGAATCTGGGGAACATATGGCGCCATTGGTGGCCCATAATGATCCCTTGGGGGTGCATTTGTGGTTGGTCGGGGAATGGCTGGGAAACAGTGGGGTGTTTGGGGACAATTAGTTGCCCATAGCGGCGTAAGTTTTCGAGGGCATCATGCATGATCGAGGGATCAGGAAGCGAATTCGCTAGCTCCAGAACGATTTCTACGGAAGTTCTTGTTCGTAACAATCGTTCTGGAGGTAGCTGCCGCATATAATGGGCCAGACTACGGGCAAACATATCGTGATGATCCTCCTGCCGAGCCCGAGATAAATAATCCAAAACTTGGACATTCACGTTGGACTCGGCAGGGGGATTTGCCCGTCGTCTGGACCTGATGGTAGAGCCAGAGGGAGGGGGGGGGAATCAGCTCCTGATGCTGCAGGAGGCTCGGAAGGTCCTGGAGTTGGTTCCGGAAGACTCTCCTGCTGCCCAGCTGTCGGCTCCTCGTCACAGGCACTTGACAACTGGGGTGCAGATTCTTCTTCATCCTCCTCTAGGTTGTCCTCCGTTCTACAAAAGGATGAAAATATATAAACATGACGATTCGCCAAAAAACGATTAACATATTCCTGTCATGAGCTACACCATCTACATTTGTCACATAGTACTAACAGGCACAACAAACCGAGGTTTCTTTTTGGCTAACCATTCAGGGCTTGTGCCCCATATGTTTGGTCCAGTGCCCTGAATGTTATGCTGGATTGCTGATAGAATGTTAAGGAAATATTCCAGTGAATTTTTCCATTGATTGGAACTGCCCAACCCCCTGATCACCCCCCTTGTACTAGTTCCGCTACTTATCTGCTGCGATTGAGCACCGATGGCACAGAAGTGACTGAACTCATGCCAACGCAGCAGATAAGTAGCGGAACTAGTACAAGGGGGGTTGGGGGTTGATCTGGGAGTTGCCCAGATGGCTAGTCTCTTCGCAGTAGTTCTTAAACCACTTTCAGCACTCCCCCATTCACTGAAGGGGGGACTGCTGAAAGGGGTTAATAACTAGTGTGATGCCCCCCTCCCCCCCGGGGATAGCGACATAGCTTCATGGGTGGAACTTTGATTCACGGGGGTGTTGGACAGTGGCCTTGTGCCTCAGATGTTTTCACACACTAGCAACTCCCCTGCCAACCTAAAAGAGACATATGTGGTAATTGTGGTAGTATAGATGTAGCAGGGATAACCCACACACTCAGAAATACAAGGTCTCTACTCATGTATACTATCGTGTTAACTTTAACCAAAACGAGGAAACTAAAATTTGAAAATACATTTATTACACATCTTATGTCCCATAGAGCATGTGGGTTCATCCTGCTACATTATTTACGTACCATCAATCTTTACTCAACTTATCATTTAAATCTCCTACTTTAGGTTAAGAAAGGAGCAATGCGAATGTTTGCTAGTGATAAATAGGACATTTCACATTGATCCATTCAAAACATTCACAGTATGTAAAAATTCCCCATACAGTGCGTATAGCTTATTGTGTAGAATGGACTTACGGACGCAGATCCATGACAGCGCGGAGGAACATTAGCTGCTCCCGGAAGAGGTACGGCCTTTTCTTGGGGAGACCAGCCCCGCTCCGCCCCTGCTTTCGCATTTCCTTGCGGAATTGGTCTCGGCAGCTCCGCCAACGATTCTTGACCTCTTCAACTGGTAATAGAAAGGCAATAAAGGAACATGGATCAATTTCTAAAGTGATAGGTAAACAAAGGTATAACAAGGCCTATATACTAGGGAGGACATGTATACATTGTTTAACTTACTTAAATTCCGGCGACTTTGCCCTTTTGTCGTTTGCCATATGGCTGCAAATAGATCCTGGGTAACCTCCTCCCAGGCAGCGTCCTTTTTATATCGGTCCTGGTATTCAGAACAACGGAGATCCCAGAGGCAGGGCCTATCCTGCACCAGGACAATCAGCTTCTCAACATCCATGGCTCTAGGATTTTTGGGCATGCTGCAGATAATTCGCTCCGCGAGGGCTTGAAAAAGATCCAGCAAACTTATCTCTCATGTGCTGCCAAAAAGCACATGCAGACCGAGACAGAGAAAAAAAACGCCTACTTCCTGTATTATATAGCCCAGGAGTGTTGCTAAGTGACTTCCGTCAAAAAAAACTGAACGCAACGCGTTGCCATCCGGATGCCATCCGATTTGCACGCACCCCATTCACTTCTATGGGGCCTGCGTCACGTCAAAATCGGACATTATAGAGCATGCTGCGATTTGCACTGAACGTACAAGTGATGCGTTAAAAACAACGCTCATGTGCACAGCCCCATAGAAATGAATGGGTCAGGATTTAGTGCGGGTGCCATACGTTCGCCGCACGGATCGCACCCGCACGGAAAAGTCGCCCGTGTGAAAGGGGCCTTACAAGGAACATACTGCTTAAGGACACCTTGCACTGGGACAGGGAAGGATGTCAGTCGCTGATAAGACAACCCACTGGACTCACAAACTTCTAGTGTGCGTAGGAATCAACCCCATGATATCCTCTAGTGATGGATACCATGGGTTTGATTCCATTCATAGCAAGCTCTGTTTGGATATTGCACATGTGCTTCTGTTTACTTTGACTTCCTTGAATTCACTTTAAAAACCTAGTGAAGAGCCAAAGGTGAAAGGTGGCAGTATAAAAACGGCAGATAAAGGGGTTGAGCAACTTTTTGTCAGACCATACAGATTGACTGGAATCATGGTGATGATCATACTTTCCTGGTCTCCGCCACTATGCTATTGCTCTATCCCTCTATCAGCTTTGCTCCTACTGGGTGTGCTGGCATCAACATCCTGGGTGCATGACTGCTGCAGACAATCAATAGCCTCTGCAGTGACTTTCTCCCCTTGCATCACATGATCATTTGTCCCGACTCAAGGGGAGTAGGTCACCAAGGCAGCCTGCATCAACAGGTCAACATGCCCTGCGTCAACAGGAAGTTGGGGAGCTGCAGAGCCAGTGGCAGGGACCAGGTAAGTATAATCACCACCCCAGGTTCGGCCACTCTTTGGGGTCTGAAAAGAAGTTACACAACCCCCTTAAAAGGGTTATAAAGGATTAGAAAAAACATGGCTGCTTTCTTCCAAAGACAGTGAAACATCTGTCCACGTGTTGTCTGTCCACCTGTTGTGTCTGGTTTTGCAGCTCATCTCTATTCAAGTGATTCATGCAATACCACACACAACCTTTGGCCAAGTTTGGTGCTGTTTTTGTTTTTCTAATCCAGACCAGCCTCTTTTAATAGAAGAAGACATCTTATCTTATTTAAAGCAGGTGAAATTTAGACATCTTCCATGACACTCAACATTAAAACTTTCTAACATTGACCACAACTTCGCCGTTCTACGGGGACTTTAGAGGCCTTTGAATAACATATGAGCAAATGATTAAGATCATCCTGTTTAAGAACCTAATAAATATGTTAGTAAGAGAAATGTCCTCATAGAGGGGAACACACAAGAGATTAGCTATGGTTAAGGGCAGGTGTGACTGCATTGATTTTTCTATAATTATGGGCCATGAACAACTCAAGCCATAAAATTATGGTGCAGGTTCATGTCAGGTCAGTTCCAGCAAAGACTTTGCTCTCTCATGTATAGATCATACATCTGGCAGGGAGACAAGAAATGACATCACATCATGGGAGGCCATGAAATGGTAGAATGTTGTTGCTGTTTATACTGACTGTATGAACTCAAGTATTCAGAGCAGGGCCGTTTCTAGGGGCGGGCGGGACGGGCGGCCGCCCGGGGCGCTGTCAGAAGCAGGGGGCGCCCGTTGAGGTGTAAAAAAATAAATAAAAATTCGTTATGATGGTAAAGGATCGGGCGGCCGGCCGGCGGCGCCCCTCATGCTGAGCCTCCTGAGCGGCCGGCTCAGTGCTGCGCAGCCTGCCTGCGCTGCAGACTGCTGAGTTGTTAGTGTAGCGTGGCCGAGCTCTGTTCGGTCCGGCCCGGGGTACAGGAGCATTTGTTTCTTGTACCCGGCCGGACTGAAAGGAAGTGCACACTAAGTGAGCACTTCCTGTCAGCCGGGTACAGGAAACAAAAGCTCCTGTACCGCGGAGCGAACAGAGCTCGGCCACGCTACATTAGAGGTGAGAGTGACAAGGGAGGGGGGGAGGAGGGAGGGAGAAGAGAGTGACAAGGGAGGGGGGGAGGGAGGGAGAAGAGAGTGACAAGGGAGGGGGGGAGGGAGAAGAGAGTGACAAGGGAGGGGGGGAGGGAGAAGAGAGTGACAAGGGAGGGGGGGAGGGAGAAGAGAGTGACAAGGGAGGGGGGGAGGGAGAAGAGAGTGACAAGGGAGGGGGGGAGGGAGAAGAGAGTGACAAGGGAGGGGGGGGGAGAAGAGAGTGACAAGGGAGGGGGGGGAGAAGAGAGTGACAAGGGAGGGGGGGAGAAGAGAGTGACAAGGGAGGGGGGGAGAAGAGAGTGACAAGGGAGGGGGGGAGGGGAAGAGAGTGACAAGGGAGGGGGGGAGGGGAAGAGAGTGACAAGGGAGTCCGACAATGCAATATGTGTATTATTTAATTGTTTAGTTATTAATACTACATTTTGCGGACCGCACATTGCCGGCACTAAGAGAATATGCCTATTCTTGTCCGTTATTGGGGACAAGAATAGGACATGTACTATTTTTTTTCAGGTTCGGAATTTCGGATCCGGGTCTGCAATTCCGGATCTGATAAGGGGGGGGCGGGGGTGCCAATTTTTATCTTGCCTAGGGCGGCAAAAATCCTTGCACCGGCCCTGGTCAGACTTACTGACGTCACGCGCCTGATCCTCCCACTAGGCGGCGCAGGCGCGTGACATACAGTGACTGAGTGAGCGCCGCACTGCCTGCCTGTTACCGCCCGCCCTGAGCCCCTGAGCAGTGCTGATGCCTGCTGTGAGGCGAGTGATGGTCTGGGGGGGCATTAATTACAATGGGGGGATGGGGGTTATTACAATGGGGGGGGGGGCATTAATTACAATGGGGGGGCCACTGTGGGAGACATGAAAATGGGGGCCACTGTCACTGTGGGGGGACATTATTTTTAATAAGGATCACTATGGACATTATTTAGAATGGAGGCTGCTGTTGGTGTCATTACTCATTATAACTGTATAATGTCTGATAGGCCTAGTCCTGAGCTGAGTTATATTACCCTGCCCTGTATAATAATGTACCCATCCCTGATACCCCTTAGTTATATTACCCCGCTGGAGTAATATAACTAAGGGGTATCAGGGTACATTATTATACAGGGCAGGGTAATATAACTCAGGACTAGGCCTATCAGACATTATACAGTTATAATGACATCCACAGCAGCCTCCATTCTAAATAATGTCCATAGTGATCCTTATTAAAAATAATGTCCCCCCACAGGCAGGCAGTGCGGGCGGCGGCGCTCACTCACTGTACCGCCCGCACTGCCTGCCTGTCTGTTACCGGGGGGGGGGGGGAGTTTTTTTGACACTCGCCCTGAGAGAAATTTTACCTAGAAACTGCACTGATTCAGAGTAGTATCCAAAGGAACTAAAACATGCAGGAACAACTGCATCCAACCACGCCACGGCCAACCGATGGTCTCATGAGTTTGCAGAAATCTTTTGCAGTTATTGGTTGAAGAAGGTGGGCATGGCATGGCCACATGTGGACAACTACACAGTGGAGTTTCACCCAAATTAACACCGGCATTAGAGATTAGCGAATTTCTCAAAAATTCAATTCGGCCAGTTCGCCAAATCTTCTGAAAAAATTCACTTTGATCCGAATATATTCACGATGAATCACTAATTAGTCAGCTAATTAATCCATACCCCCCGAGCAAAGGGTACCTCAAAATTGAGACTTTGGGGTTTCATAAGCTGAAAGCCATAATCATCCAAATTATAACAAATAAAGGCTTAAAATATCTTGCTTTGCCTGTAATGAGTCTCTCATATATTAGTTTCACCTTTTAATTTGCATTACTGAAATAAATGAACTTTGCACGATATTCAAATTTTTTGAGTTTCACCTGTACTTGCTATTTCCGGGCTGCATAGAGCCTTTATAGTGGTGTAGAACACTGTGCCTTGCAGTAACACGCATAGGGAGTCTGCTGTGGTAGTAAAATAATAGTGTCACTCAGTATTACATGCAGATGACAGGCGTCGCTATTAGAATCACTGCACACTTCACTTATTTGGGCAGTCACGGGGCCAAACCTGACCAAATAACTCAAGTATTAACTCAGCTTTACAGGTCCATGTTAGCGTCAAGAAGAAGCGCACTCCTTTTACACCCTCGTCAGCTGATTCCACATAGATGTCTACAGAACCTGTTCTATTAAACGCGTATACAAGTAGAGCCCCTCCGACAGAGTGAAGATGGTGTCAGCAGAAAGTTTGTGTTGAAGTCACTCATTATTTATTTTTCCCTTCCTCTAATCCGTCAGAACAATAACCCACAAAAAACGTATCCTGTCTGGGGAGCATACGCCTTCACTCGGTCAGCATTTGGTTTGGTGTGGCCCGCCTACTCCCTTTCGCCACCCCACTGCCTCTTCCAGCCTGTTGCAGTGCTGCAGATCCCTCCCCCTCTGTACTGCTGTCCTCGCTCGGCTTCCCACCTTCTCAGGTTGTGTCAGTGACTTCATCATCCACCACCTCCTCTTCCACTTCCTCACTCAGTTATTGACAACTGTGTCTCATCCTCATCAACCTCTTGAGACACTAATTGCCGTTTACTTATTTTCAATTGTGTCTCATCATCATCCACCTCGTGAAACACTAATTGCCGTTTCCCACTGTCATCTTCTTGTGACTGTAGATGCTCAAGAGTTTGGGAACCAGGGCACAAGATCTTATGTCCCTCTTCAAGCGGGCTTGTCGAGAGGCCCAAATAAAGGAATGGCGCTGAAAATAGCTCCTCGGAATATCCGAGTGTGGGATCACTTGTTTGGCAAGACTCTCCATGGTGGGAGGAAGGAGGATCAGGGTGGATTGTGTTGACCAGACTCTTGGCTACTGAGACTGGACTTAGTGGAAGACAGGGTGGTGCTTAACCAACTGGAAGCACTATCTACTGCAATCCAACCGACCTCCTGGTCGCACTGGTCTGACTTCGAGATCGTTGTCCTGCGCCGCCCTGCAAACTGGGACATGAAACAAGGTATCGTGGCTGATTGTTTTTCTTGTGCTCTGGCAGCAGGCACAGTTTCAACGCGCTCAGGGCCCCAGCCTCTGTGTGCACCATCAGCATCACGGCCACTTCCCTGTCCCTTACTGCTCGCCTTCTTCTTATTAAATGTTATATATGCTTGAAAGTATGCCACACGTACAGTAGCGTAGGATTTGTAAGTATATGCGCCAAAAAATAAAAAAATGTATTTGGGATGTGGAAACGTTACACAGGATAAATACCGCAGATAATGTCGCTGATGTCAGCAGTGGCTAATATAACATTACACGGAATATCACAGGTTTTTTGGATTTAGAAACGTTACACAGGAGATGTAGCGCAGATATGTCGCACAGGAGATGTCGCTGTCTGCAGCGGCCTAACTATTGCACGCGGATGCGCTAAAAATAGATATTGCTTCCATACACAACAGTCCTTAAAAGGACTTTTGGGTCTGTAAAGTTTTAGCAATTTAGCGCAGGTTGCACTAAAAATATATATTGCTGCTGCCACACACAACAATAGCCCTTAAAAGGACTTTTCGGCCTCTGAAAAGTTTTTCTAATGAAAAAAAGAAAAATTTCGCTCCCTACACTATCTTTCCCTTCTTCAGCACAACTCTCCCTGACTAACACTGAGCCGAACACATGTCATCGGGTGCTATATAGCACCCGATGACGCATTCCGGCCAGCCAATCACTGTAATGCCAGTAACCAACATGGCTACGGCATTACAGTGAAGGGCAGTACTTATCTGCACTTCTTTTGGCTGCGTAGCCTTTTGGCCGCGTAGTCTAAAGATGTAGCCTTTTTTGGCGTAGTCTATTAGCCGCCTCCGCAATCCTCCCGTCCCTCTGCCAAATCCCGTGCCTGCGCACTAGGCTCAGCCAATCTGCAGGTCATATCCGGGTTGAGGCCGGCGCATGCGCACTTTGCTCAACGAAGCTGCTGCCAGGAGTCCGCACGGGCGCATCAGGCTGAGCCTAGTGCGCAGGAGAAGGATCTGGCAGAGGGACGGGAGGATTGCGGAGGCGGTGCTGAGCTGTAGAAGGCGGCGCTGAAGACAGGGAAGGCGGCACTGAAGACAGAAGGCGGCGCTGGGCACCGGACGGTGAGGGGTGCGGTCGGGCACCCTGTATTAACGGACCTCCCTTTGGGCACCTTAAGTAAGTGATTTACAGGTTACAAAAAACTTTTTTTGGGCAAATAGAGCCACAATGAGGTTTAATAAGGCCGGCTTAGGATTCTTCTTATTAGTCCGGACATGAGCATATGTTTAGGTTATAGGGGTAAAATCTGATGACAGAATCCCTTTAAGGAAACCTATGATCTTCAATGGAAGAAGTATAATGAACATTTTCTAGAACTGTCTCTTTAAGGGGGTTGTTCCATGAAATAAAATTGTCTCCTTTTTTTGAACCAGCACCTGGATCTGAAAACTTTTGTAATTGCATATAATTAAAAAAACTTGTACAGCCAAAGAGCTTTTCACTGAAATCTATCTGTATAGCACCACCTGTTGTTTGCCCTTTTTCTAAATTCTTTGTCCAGCTCACTGAGGTTGACAGTTCCATCCTTCAACTGCCACGAGCTGCAGTAGAAAGTACACACCTCTTGATAAGGGACACCCCGCCTGAACTGCCAGATTGATATACCGTAAATAGCAGAGCAATGAATGGGGAGATCTCTGGATCCATGTGAGGTGCAGGGCTGGTTTTAGCTTTGTTAGAAATAGATTGTCATGTACTATATGATGTATGATTTTCATTTTTTGCATTAATCATAAGATAACCTGTAACGGCACAGTTTCAGCAGACAAGGGGTTAAAATCCGTTTAGGCGATATGCCCCTTTCCGAGAGACAGGCACAGCTACTGCAGAACACCAACCTCCCGAACTGGATACAAAATAGCACTCCAAACTGGAACCTCACAAATAGCTGTCAGCAGACGAACAGGAAAAGGATCCAATCAGCTTACACTCCTGGCAATCAGTCTCTAACAGCATACAGGGAATCCCCCCAATAACGAGACAAGGCTCTGTCTTGAGGGTCAGCAGTGATCTGACTGTACTTCAAGTACAGCCTCTTTTATTGATAAAAACCAAACATAGTACTGCCCACAGGGTTTTGAAATCCAACCAATCAGTAATTCACAACACACACAATGTAAATACAGCAACCAATCGTTCCCGCCCCCTAGAGGACCAGAAGGGAGACTGCGACACAGGACAGATACAACATATCCCCACAATGCATCATGGTTTCCTCCTCTCTACCTGGGAGACGACCGAAGACAATCCAATTATCTCTCAGGACAAAGGGGAGATCACCAATACACATGTGGAGACAACAGGACAGACATCACCATTTAAACACACAATGGGACAATAGAACCACACCCAGCATATTCCTCCCAAGCTGACAAGTTACACTTATTATAAGTTGTTACAACTTTGTGAGGTTACATTGTCCATACATATAACTTACATCAATTTAAACAGTATAACTTGGGGGACAAACCTATCCAAAATTCCCTGGAATAGGTTCAGGGGTTTAAAAGTTACTATGGGCCATAATCCTGAGGCAAGAGGCTAGCAACCAGCCCCCTACAAAACACCGTGGCGAGGTTGGTTTCGTCACATAACCTCTCTAAGTGAACACTACATACAGAAGAAACAAAAAAATTATAATAATCTCAGCAATTTCTCCCTTAAAGAGGACCTTTCACTTGTATAAACTATGTGAACTGAGTATGCTGCCATATAGAGCGGCGCCCGGGGATCTCACTGCACTTACTATTATCCCCGGGCGCCGCTCCGTTCTCCCGTTATAGGCTCCGGTACCTTTGCTCTTTAAGTTATAGTAGGCGGGTCTTCCCTTGTCCTGTGGGCGTCTCCTTCTCCTAGGCTGCAGCGCTGGCCAATCGCAGCGCACAGCTCACAGCCTGGGAGAAAAAAACCTCCCAGGCTGTGAGCTGTGCGCTGCGATTGGCCAGCGCTGCAGCCTAGGAGAAGGAGGCGCCCACAGGACAAGGGAAGACCCGCCTACTATAACTTAAGGAGCAAATGTACCGGAGCCTATAACGGCAGAACGGAGCCCGGGGATAATAGTAAGTGCTGTGAGATCCCCGGGCGCCGCTCTATATGGCAGCATACTTAGTTCACATAGTTTATACAAGTGAAAGGTCCTCTTTAAGCTCCCGCTTCTATTTGATCCTATCCTGTCTCATACTGTAATCTAAACTGTTAAAAATACATATCTCTTTCAGAAAGAATTCTGGCAGCAGCAACAAGCTTCACCCCGTTAGAAAAGGCCAGCCCCCTTAGGGAATCCCCACCCTCTTAGAGAAATGTCCCCACCTTAGGGAAGCCCCACCCTCTTAGAGAAATCTCCCCACCTTAGGGAAGCCCCACCCTCTTAGAGAAATCTCCCCACCTTAGGGAAGCCCCACCCTCTTAGGGAAATCTCCCCACCTTAGGGAACCCCCACCCTTTTAGCCATTGTCCAGGCAAAGTATTCTAATCAATGCAGAGTCATAACTACATTTAATACTCAATATAAGCATGTCAAATAGATACTACAATATTACTGAACAATACTACATAATAATCCAGCATTGAAATCTGCACTACCTAATCAACCCGGAATCATATTCAGGAAGGGTATAATAAAAAAAATTGTTAGCCCCCCAGAAATTTATGTAATGGAGAAATAACTGTACAAAGTAGCAACCCTATCTAAGCCAGGGGGTGTTCAAGTGCTGGAGCAACACATTTCTCTGCTAAAGTGTTGCTCATGGAAGCACTACTTTCTCTTCCCCTATTACTAAAAAATCCTTTACTACCATAATGCACTTTAATTGTGGCTTCTCTTTCGTTATATACCTGATCTAGTGCCTGTGTGGTTTGCAATTTATAGGGTGAACCACAGAGAGCATGAAGATGAGGTTAAACAAACATAGATCGAATGCTCATATCGGTGCAATGAATCAGAGCCTGTTCAGACATGTTACCATTACTCATCAGCAGAACTTTTCCATTTTTTCAATTATTTCTCATTGAGCACGTGCCAGTCTATACTAGATAGATCCAGTCGTCTTATGAATTGTGAATCCTTTTAGATGTTCAGGTTCCAGACTCTCGTGCCTGAAAAGACTAAAGATGTTAGACAGCTAGATCAGGCAGGCGATTGTTGGGAGGGAAGTGTTCCTTCCCGGCAATTGCCTGCTCGTCAGCGAAGGAGACAGCTGCTATTAGGCCTCTTCAGTATGGGGACGAGCTATCGGTAATACCATCACTCGCCCCCATACTGAATCACTGTTTGCCAGCAGCAGATCATGATTAGAAACCACGATCTGCCGCCAGCAAACAATGATTTTTAAATCTGTTGAAAGATTTGGAGTGCCCAATGAGCGCGTGTTTGCTCGTTCATCGGGTTTTCGGCGGCAGTATTACACTGCCAACATCTTGCAGACAATACAGCCTTAAATAAGATGATCGAGCGAACAAAAGAATAATATAATTATATGCTCATTTTATGTCTGATTTTATTGCTCTATTTTAATATATTTTATATAAATTCTTTAGCATTTCTATTTCTTCTTCTTATTATTTTTTTAAAACAGAAACAGGGATACCCTTGTCTGGTATTGCAACTCAGCCCTATTTATTTCAATATAGCTGGTACCAGACACAACCAACCAACTAATCTTTTCCCGAAATAGCCTGCAAATTGGACTTCATTTTCATAATGACAGGATCCCTTTTTTTTTTTTATAAATGTTTTAGCCTCTTTTTCTATGTGCATTTTAGATATAAAGTATTAAAGGTTTTGTTTTATTATTTGATTTGGGGGGGATTTTAATATTAGACACAACTGATGGAGAGGCGTGGTGATGTTTCTGGATGAAAGTAGGTTTGCTTTTCCTGTAGACCCCCTAAAGACCCCCTAAACCAAGAGCTACCTGGCCCTTCTGATCCACCAGGGTCCAGATGTAGCTGCTAGTTCTTCATCCCCTCTAGAGCTAGGACCTTGTCTACATTGGTACAGCATCATCCACTAACCTTCGTTTGCATAGATTACAGCACTAGAATGAGGACTTGATGTAAAGAGCCAATGCCGACCATCAAAACTTCAGGATGATCTTGGTTAAACCCTATTCCTCAATATGGTATAGGATGAGACAGTGCATGAAAAAGGTGGCAGAGGTCAGGAGGGTAGCACCGAGGATAAAATACTTTCATCTATTGTGTTGAGGTTAACAGGCTCTCATCAGGGAGCCCGGGGCCCAAGATTAATTATGTGTTGCAGTTGGTGCACCATTGTTTCCCAGAGAAGAAAACACTGAAGATGACTTGAAGCACAGAAGAGACTCATGGTTCACACAGTAGATAGCAGAGGTGGAAGCATTCGATTCACTCACGACAAACGTTCTCCAGCCATATTTATCTTAGATATTAATGATCGGTAGACATAAAGAAAACACAAGTCACTTTGATTAAGTTGCTCTGGTTTTGGGGTTGAGATCACAGTGAAATATCAATTGTGGTACGATGTGGAGTCTGTATATTACATGATGTTCCCTACTCGCATTCACCTGCACCTCAAGGCCCTGCAAACCTAAAGTCTGCATTATGAATAAGTTGTGTGTACGTAATGAAGGAGATCTGTCAATGTCACTGAGCCTGGAAAGTGTCTTCTTTGCACCAGATTTTGTGTTACATGCTTGCTGTGCCAAATATATGAAGTTTATGTGCCACCATTTTCTTTCATTTACGACATGCTAGTTTTTTAGACAACTTTATTGCCAACTTTTTGTCTAGTCCTATTTTGCATTTTGTTTTGGCACAGTCTTGACAGTTTTTGATTCATTTTTGGATAAAATCTCTACCAGCTCTAAGGTGTATTAAAAGCAGTGTAACATTCTGATAGTATAAAGCACCAAAAGGCACATACCCTGTATAATAGTGTCACACTTTACACTACCTAAGGCTACTTTCACACTTGCGTTGTTAATTCCGGTATTAAGGTCCTTCAGAGGGTCTCAATACCGGAATTAAACGATTAAATGATTTTGCACATCAGGATGCATCCGTTCAGTTAATCTAACGGGGAAAAAGACTGATCAATGGGTGACTGATTTAGGGTCCTAAAAAAACTGATCCGTCACTATTGATTTACATTGGTTTCAGTGCCAGATCAGTTTTTTTCCATTTTTATGACCAGACACAAAACCACAGCTTGCAGAATTTTTGTGTCCGGTCACAAAACAGAATGCTGCCAGAACGGAAGATGTCCTGATGCATCCTGAATGGATCTCTTTCCATTCAGAATTCATGAGGACTAAACAGAAAAGTTTTTTTCCAGTGTTGATATCCTCTACCAGAAAACAACAGCGCAAGTGTGAAAGTAGCCTCAGGCCTCTTTCACACGGGCGTCACGTGTGAGGGCCGGACAAGATGCAGGTGCGTTGCGGGAAAATGCGTGCAAGTGCAAAGCGTTTTAATGCGTTTTGCACGCTCGTGAGAAAAATCTGCATGTTTGGTACCCGGACCCAAACTCGGACTTCTTCACAGAAGTTCGGGTTTGGATTAGGTGTTCTGTAGATTTTATTATTTTCTCTTATATCATGGTTATAAGGGAAATTAATAGCATTCTTAATACAGAATGCCTAGTAAAATGTCTATTGAGGGGTTAAAAATAATAAACAAATTTAACTCACCCCATCCAAATGGTCGCGTAGCGGATCTCCTCTTCTTTCAACTTTCAACTTTTTTCCGGACCTGGCTAAAGGACCTTTGATGACTTCACTGCGCTCATCACATGGTCCATCACATAATCCATCACCATGGTGATGGACCATGTGATGGACCATATGATGAGCGCAGTGATGTCATCAAAGGTCCTTTAGCCAGGTCCTGAAGAAAGTAGAAAGAAGAGGAGATCCGCTACGCGACCAAGTGGATGGGGTGTGTTAAATTTGTTTATTATTTTTAACCCCTCAATGGACATTTTACTAAGCATTCTGTATTAAGAATGATATTATTCTCCCTTATAACCATGAAAGAGGCCTTAGTACTTTGTATTAGACAAATTTGCTATTCTGGCACATAGACCTTTGGAGTATTGTAAATCATGCACTTGATTTACTCTAGAATTCCATTTGTGCACCAAAAATAAGTTCATGCAACAGAATTTTTTCTGTGCACCAAAAAAAAGGTCTAATTTGACTTTAAGCCAACTATAAGTTGACTCAGTTTCACTCCAAAAATGAGCCAAAATTTTAGAGCATTTTGGTGCACAGAGCTGCATTTAGCCCCCCCGTCCTTTTCTGCAAAGCAATGCCCCTTTCCCACTCCTTCTTGTCGGACGAGGTGTAAACTACTTACGAAAGAGTGTAAAACAGTAAAGGTGACGCAACGCCTGCACTCCAGTTTTTTGGGAGCCAAAATGTGCCAAAAATTGGTGCATTTTCAATAGTAAATCTGCCCTATTGTGTCTCATCTTCCCTTTAACACTTTCTAAAACATCATAGTCAGACAAATTTAAAGGGAATATGTCATCAGAAAACGACCTATTGTTTAAATCAAGTTTTTATCTGTAACATGTATTTAGTGACAATATTTTTTAATTTTCCATGTACAGTATACAAAAATGAAAATCTACAGTATACAGTATATATATTTTTTTAAATGCTAAAATGCTGCCTTTTTCACACTGGTCACTAAGCCTAATAATAGGCGCCACTTGTCACTAATCACTTTACTACAGTTATTGGCTTATTACAGGATAACAATTACAGATATCACCTCTATATAGATAACACAGAATCCACCATTCACAATAAGTGCTATCACAGTTTATCTACCCCCATCTGACTTCTGTACAGGTCACAGAGAATGCTTAGAAAACTCTCCCATAGAAGTCAGTGAGGTCCCCTCCTGTTCATTGTGTCTATACAACATGCCAACAACAGCTCGGGTAGATGGCCACCCCTATAATCATGTTAAAAAAATAGAATTAAAAAAATGTACATTCAGAAAAAAGAAAACAGATGACAAAAAAATTTGATGTTATCTGGTTTTAACTGGCAGAAAAAAATTTGAGGAAACACTTTCCCCTTTAACAATCCAAATAATAAATTTGGTACAAGCTAAAAATGGCGCAGGCACAATATTCTGCCGTATGTTAAATCTATCCACTTCGGTGGAAGAGGGGGAGACAACCCTGCTAAATAAGATGGTGGGAGATGTGGAGGACTTGTCGCCAGGTCCTGAATTGGCAGACCTCAATGTCTCCGGTGAAAATTTTGGTACCGCCCAACGTTGGGACCCAGCCCTATCCCGCTCCTGGGAAAATGTGTTAATAGTAGATGGTGAACCACAACAACCTGGGGCAGAGTCAGTGTTTCCCCGTTTTGTGGTTCATCAGGATATGTTGACTCGGGTAAAGCAACTATGGGGTTAGCCTATTGAAAAGTTGGTGGCCCCCAAGGCTTATTGCAAGCTTGTGTTAGATCTAGCCCACCAACACGTTCTCGGCAGTCACATGGGGCTGCAGAAAACTCAGGATCATATTCTACCGCGGTTTTACTGGCCCAGCATATTCAAAGAAGTAGAAGAGTTTTGTAAGTCTTGCTCGACCTGCCAGAAAACTAGCCCCCAGCCACATTTCTGAAGTCCCCTAGTACCTCCCCCGATTATCGAAGTAACGTTTGACCGAATAGCTATGGACCTCATAGGCCCAGTACCGAAGTCCGCCAGAGGGCATCAACACATCTTAGTCTAGACTACGCCACTCGGTACCCGGAGGCAGTGCCACTGTGACACACCTTGGCCAAACTCATAGCTAAGGAATTAATGGAGATGTTTTCCAGAGTAGGACTACCTAAAGAGGTTCTGACCGACCAAGGGACTCTTTTTTATTTCCAAAGTGATGAGGGAACTCTGTAAGTTGCTGCACATAAAACAGCTACAGACGTCCGTTTACCATCCGCAAACGAACGGTCTGGTAGAAAGGTTTAGCCAAAAATTATATTCAAAAAGGTAGTGTCTAAAGATGGGAAGGACTGGGACCTTCTTCTGCCCTATCTCATGTTCGCAGTGCGAGAGGTACACCAGGCCTCTACTGGGTTCTTGCCCTTCGAACTGAATATATGGCAGGCATCCTCGCTGTAATTTGGACGTGGCCAAAGAGGCATGGTAACAACAACCAACTCCACATAAAAGTGTCATTGAGTACGTTACCCAGATGCAAGATCGGATAGAGACAGTGTTGCCTCTTGTTAGGGAGCATATGGAGGCAGCTCAGCAAGCGCAGAGTCGGGTATATAATCGGCAGGCTCGGGTCCGGATCTTTAATCTGAGTGATCGGGTTTTGGTTCTGGTGCTGACCGTGGACAGTAAGTTCCTGGCTAGGGGGCAGGGGCCCTATGAGGTACTCGAGAAAATTGGAGATGTACAAACCGGATTCCAAAAAAGTTTGGACACTATACAAATCGTGAATAAAAACTGAATGCAATGATGTGGAGATGGCAAATGTCAATATTTTATTTGTAATAGAACGTAGATGACAGATCAAACGTTTAATCCGAGTAAATGTATCATTTTAAAGGAAAAATACATTGTTTCAAAATTTAACGGTGTCCACAAATCCCAAAAAAGTTGCGACAAGTAGCAATAAGAGGCTGGAAAAAGTAAATTTGAGCATAACAAAGAGCTGGAAGACTAATTAACACTAATTAATTAGGTCAATTGGCAACATGATTGGGTATAAAAAGAGCTTCTCAAAGTGGCAGTGTCTCTCAGAAGCCAAGATGGGTAGAGGATCACCAATTCCCACAATGTTGCGCAGAAAGATAGTGGGGCAATATCAGAAAGGTGTTACCCAGCGAAAAATTGCAAAGACTTTGCATCTATCATCATCAACTGTGCATAACATCATCCGAAGATTCAGAGAATCTGGAACAATCTCTGTGCGTAAGGGTCAAGGCCGTAAAACCATACTGGATGCCTGTGATCTCCGGGCCCTTAAACGACACTGCACCACAAACAGGAATGCTACTGTAAAGGAAATCACAGAATGGGCTCAGGAATACTTCCAGAAACCATTGTCAGTGAACACAATCCACCGTGCCATCCGCCGTTGCCAGCTGAAACTCTTCAGTGCAAAGAAGAAGCCATTTCTAAGCAAGATCCACAAGCTCAGGCGTTTTCACTGGGCCAGGGATCATTTAAAATGGAGTGTGGCAAAATGGAAGACTGTTCTGTGGTCAGACGAGTCACGATTCATAGTTCTTTTTGGAAATCTGGGACGCCATGTCATCCGGACCAAAGAGGACAAGGACAACCCAAGTTGTTATCAACGCTCAGTTCAGAAGCCTGCATCTCTGATGGTATGGGGTTGCATGAGTGCGTGTGGCATAGGCAACTTGCATGTCTGGAAAGGCACCATCAATGCAGAAAAATATATTCAGGTTCTAGAACAACATATCCTCCCATCCAGACGTCATCTCTTTCAGGGAAGACCCTACATTTTTCAACAAGATAATGCCAGACCACATTCTGCATCAATCACAACATCATGGCTCCGTAGGAGAAGGATCCGGGTACTGAAATGGCCAGTCTGCAGTCCAGATCTTTCACCTATAGAGAACATTTGGCACATCATAAAGAGGCAGGTGCAACAAAGAAGGCCCAAGACGATTGAACAGTTAGAGGCCTGTATTAGACAAGAATGGGAGAGCATTCCTATTTCTAAACTTGAGAAACTGGTCTCCTCGGTCCCCAGACGTCTGTTGAGTGTTGTAAGAAGAAGGGGAGATGCCAAACAGTGGTGAAAATGGCCTTGTCACAACTTTTTTGGGATTTGTTGACACCATGAAATTCTGATTCAACATATTTTTCCCTTAAAATGGTACATTTTCTCAGTTTAAACTTTTGTTCCGTGATTTACGTTCTATTCTGAATAAAATATTAGAAGTTGGCACCTCCACATCATTGCATTCAGTATTTATTCATGATTTGTATAGTGTCCCAACTTTTTTGGAATCCGGTTTGTAAACTACAAGGTACACCAGCCAGGGCGGCAAAAGCCGGAGCAGGTTTACCATGTGAATTCACTCAAACTGGGGAAAGATAGGGAAACCTGTACAGAAGATAGCCCGCGGCCAGGTTTTCTAGGAGAAGAGGTACCGGCCTCTCTGTCTGATGCAAGAGAGGCGGCTGCCACAGTAAAATTTGCTGACAGCCTCTCCTGTAAACAGACTTAGGAGGTCAGGGAGTTCATTAGTCGGAACACGGATGTGTTCTCGGACCTCCCTGGACGCACTTTCATAGTCCAGCATGACATTGTCACTGAGCCTCAGGTAAAAGTCAGATCAAAACCATACCGGGTACCCGAGGCTCGGTGACAAGCCATATTGGAGGAGGTGCAGCTAATGTTGTAGCTAGACGTTATTGAGAAGTCAAAAAGTGAGCGGGCCAGTCCTATAGTATTGATACCCAGGAACGTTGCGGTTTTGTAATGACTTTCGTATAGACTGAATGCAATTGCAGACAAAACTGACTGAACTTGCAAGCAAAACTATCAGTTTTTTCCTGAACAGATCCTGACAATCTGTATCGCTCGTGTGTAAGAGGTCTTACCGTGTCTGTGTGTGCAGACCTCCACTACGTTCCTGCTCGATCCTCGACGCCCTTGTGTTTGTAATGTGCATGCACCGCTTAAGACTCATATTGTGTGAAATTGCTCTGTAATGCCATTTTCTGGGTGTTCAGAAATATTTTGGAGTCTGCAGTGTTCAATCTCCAGCACTCGATCCTTCCTTTCTTTTGCTTGGTATGCAACCTGTAGATTACTTGATGCTGCTTTATTTGGCCACGGTTCCTGACCAGACATCATCCAGGGGTGCTCCAGTGAGTTACAAGCGGGGGCACAGTGAGTAACATCAATCCACTCAATGACTGTTTGCAAATAGATACTACTTATAACTAAAGATTCTAAGACATATAATATTGTTCCTACAACTACATTGCTTGGGGTTAAGAATGGCAGATATTACTCGCAAAAAGTTAGGGATATTTGGCTTTTGGGTGAAATTTATGGAAAAAATCCACTACAGCGATATTATATCATGAAAGTAGGGCATTTAAGGAGAAGGAGCAATAGTGATTTCCTGATCTCAAACAATTTATTCATACAAAAGCCAACACCAGTGGCGCGTCATGTGGCCTTGAGCATCAATTACAGCTTGACAATAAAGTCTAATGCTGTTCACAAGTCGACCTATTCTCTGCTGAGGCATGGCATCCAACTCTGAGCTGCCCTCAGGACATTAAGGTTCTGGGGTACAAAGTTACAAGCCTCTACACGGTGACTCAGCTGATCCTATAGGTTTTCAATGGGATTGAGGTCTGGAGAAAGTGGAGGCCACAACATTTGAGGTCCCCCAGTCTCCAGCAGCCATTCCCTAATGATGCGACCTCGATGAGCTGGCGCATTGTCGTCCATGAAGATAAAATTAACACATCACATCACCCAAAGAACACCATCCCCACAGTGAAACATGGTGGTGGCAGCATCATGCTGTGGGGATGGGACTGAGAAACTGGTCAGAGTTGAGGGAAAGATGGATGGTGCTAAATACAGGGATATTCTTGAACAAAACCTGTCCCACTCTGTGTGTGATTTGAGGCTCGGACGGAAGTCCACCTTCCAGCAGGACAATGACCCCAAACACACTGCTAAAGCAACACTTGAGTGGTTTAAGGAGAAACATGTAAATGTATTAGAATGGCCTAGTCAAAGCCCAGATCGCAATCCAATAGAAAATCTGTGGTCAGACTTAAAGATTGCTGTTCACAAGCGTAAACCATCCAACCTGAAGGAGCTGGAGCAGTTTTGCAAGGATGAATCTGCAAAACCATTCCCAGTGGTAAGATGTGGCAAGCTCATAGAGACTTATCCAAAGTTACTTGGAGCTGTAATTGCCGCAAAAGGTGGCTCTACAAAGTATTGACTTTAGGGGGGTGAATAGTTATGCACATTGACTTTTTCTCTTATATTGTCCTATTTGTTGTTTGCTTCACAATAAAAATAAAAAAACATCTTCAAAGTTGTGGGCATGTTCTGTAAATTACATGATACAAATCCTCAAACAATCCATGTTAATTCCAGGTTGTGAGGCACCAAAATATGAAAAAATTCAAGGGGGGCGAATACTTTTGCAAGGCACTGTGTATATATATATATATATATATATATATACACACACAGTCCTCCACAAGTGCATACTGTTGGCAATTATTACCAAATTGTAAAAAGTGTATATTGTTAGCAATTAGCACTGGACTGTAAACATTTACCAACTGTTGGAAGAATTGCGTTCACTCATATAGTGTGGGGATGACTAAATTGTTTGCATTCTCTTATATATTTTTACATTGTTTTATAGCTGGTTTTTATTTATGCTGTATATTGTTTTTACTTTGCCTATATTAAATAAATCTAGGCCTTGAGAAGTGAGTATATGTTACTTTGAATAACCATTAATCCAGGATGCCAGATTATCATATTTTTGGGGACGATAGAATTTTTCAAGAAAGTGAAAAAATTCTAATGCGCAATGACATGACTTTAGTTGCTGTAATTTATAAAATGATAATGGAAATTTACAGTATCCTTAGATTAAAGGGAATATGGAAAGATTATTATAGCAAAGTTCCAATGTATGATAATTTGGCAGTTGTTTCCAACGCAATTTTTCTATGGCCTTCCTATAATACAGACTTTTTGAACATCTGGCACCTGTTCAATCTCATCAACACTAGAATAAATGAATTTTACAGCATATAGAACTGAGCTCTATGATCTTACATGTGACCTGAATCCACACTCTTCTATAATAAGGGATTATCAGCGTCTTCCTTTTCTGAAATGTTATTTCAGTAAGTGTCAGATCTCCGAAAATACAGCTTGGCACCGGGACCACACTCTTGGAATTGTCCTTGCACTGCCTAGTTCACACTGTGCATCACTGCAGCTGACAGATTACACCAGAAACCTGGCACTTAATGACCTTCAGCTGGTGACAGACAAGAATATGAGTGAATTAACGTCTGGCCTACTGACAATAGATGCATTTGCCAAAGCAGACCTAGATAATTTGATTTCTTTTCTGTAGCTGAGATTTTGCCAGCCCACGAGAGAAATTAAATAACTAAATTCTTCATGGCAGGCCTCCCTCTGGAGACTTCAGACTTGTAGTGTGAAGCTAGAAACCTTGAGAACCGGAGAATTTAGTTTTTGATTTGGGGATAAAGAAATAATGATACTAAAAATGAAAAGTAACAGATTATTATACAGGTCCTTCTCAAAAAATTAGCATATTGTGATAAAGTTCATTATTTTCTGTAATGTACTGACAAACATTAGACTTTCATATATTTTAGATTCATTACACACCAACTGAAGTAGTTCAAGCCTTTTATTGTTTTAATATTGATGATTTTGGCATACAGCTCATGAAAACCCAAATTTCCTATCTAAAAAAATTAGCATATTTCATCCGACCAATAAAAGAAAAATGTTTTTAATACAAAAAAAGTCAACCTTCAAATAATTATGTTCAGTTATGCACTCAATACTTGGTCGGGAATCCTTTTGCAGAAATGACTGCTTCAATGCGGCGTGGCATGGAGGCAATCAGCCTGTGGCACTGCTGAGGTGTTATGGAGGCCCAGGATGCTTCGATAGCGGCCTTAAGCTCATCCAGAGTGTTGGGTCTTGCATCTCTCAACTTTCTCTTCCCAATATCCCACAGATTCTCTATGGGGTTCAGGTCAGGAGAGTTGGCAGGCCAATTGAGCCCAGTAATACCATGGTCACTAAACCATTTACCAGTGGTTTTGGCACTGTGAGCAGGTGCCAGGTCGTGCTGAAAAATGAAATCTTCATCTCCATAAAGCTTTTCAGCAGATGGAAGCATGAAGTGCTCCAAAATCTCCTGATAGCTAGCTGCATTGACCCTGCCCTTGATAAAACACAGTGGACCAACACCAGCAGCTGACATGGCACCCCAGACCATCACTGACTGTGGGTACTTGACACTGGACTTCAGGCATTTTGGCATTTCCCTCTCCCCAGTCTTCCTCCAGACTCTGGCACCTTGATTTCCGAATGACATGCAACAGTCCAGTGCTGCTTCTCTGTAGCCCAGGTCAGGCGCTTCTGCCGCTGTTTCTGGTTCAAAAGTGGCTTGACCTGGGGAATGCGGCACCTGTAGCCCATTTCCTGCACACGCCTGTACACGGTGGCTCTGGATGTTTCTACTCCAGACTCAGTCCACTGCTTCCGCAGGTCCCCCAAGGTCTGGAATCGGTCCTTCTCCACAATCTTCCTCAGGGTCCGGTCACCTCTTCTCGTTGTGCAGCGTTTTCTGCCATACTTTTTCCTTCCCACAGACTTCCCACTGAGGTGCCTTGATACAACACTCTGGGAACAGCCTATTCGTTCAGAAATTTCTTTCTGTGTCTTACCCTCTTGTTTGAGTTTGTCAATGATGGCCTTCTGGACAGCAGTCAGGTCGGCAGTCTTACCCATGATTGCGGTTTTGAGTAATGAACCAGGCTGGGAGTTTTTAAAAGCCTCAGGAATCTTTTGCAGGTGTTTAGAGTTAATTAGTTGATTCAGATGATTAGGATAATAGCTCGTTTAGAGAACCTTTTTATGATATGCTAATTTTTTTAGATAGGAATTTGGGGTTTTGATGAGCTGTATGCCAAAATCATCAATATTAAAACAATAAAAGGCTTGAACTACTTCAGTTGTGTGTAATGAATCAAAAATATATGAAAGTCTAATGTTTATCAGTACATTACAGAAAATAATGAACTTTATCACAATATTCTAATTTTCTGAGAAGGACCTGTATATAACAGCCACAGTTACAATTAAAGGACTTAAAGGGGTGTCTCACTTCAGCAAGTGGCATTTATCACGTAGAGGAAGTACATACCAGGCACTTACTAATGTATAGTGATTGTCCATATTGCCTCCTTTGTTGGCTGTATTCATTTTTCCATCACATTATACACTACGCGTATCCATGGTTACGACCACTCAGCAGTGTTGGTCGTGCTTCTACACTATGTCAAAAAATGCTAGCCTACAGTATGTACGCTACCACAGTCCATGACCACCACTTGTGAATTGGAGGGTGGTCGTAACCATGGAAAAGGGGCAGTGTATAATATGACAGAAAACTTAATCTACCTGTGAAAGGAAGCAATATGGACAATAAAAATACGTTAGTTCTGCCTTGTATCAACTACCTCTACATGATTAATGCAACTTGCTGAAGTGAGACAACCTCTTTAGATATTGATGTCCCATCCTCAGGATATGCAATCAATATCTGATCGGTGAACCACAGCACCCCCGCCAATCAGTTGTTTGAAGAGGCCGAGTAGACTGAGAAGTGATATCCATTGATCCCATTGTCTTTTTGCAGCTCGGTCTTAGTTAAAGTGGTTTTCGGAGATTTTGATACTGATGACCTATCCTGAGGAAAAGTGCTATTGTTCTATTCCATATTCACTGCAACATTTTAGGTTGTTAATCTTTCAGCAGAAATGATTTAGTTCTCAATTAAGGGTATTCTCTGGTCCCATTTTTTATAATCTGTGTTAATTACTGCATGTAAGTATCCTGCCCGGATGCAGTGATGCTAAGAACAGTGGAAAGAAAGCAAAGAAAAAAGAAAAGAAAAATAGGCACTTAGGGCAGGAATATGCAGTGTTTGGGGTATTGATTACAGAGAAAAAAATTCAATATGGAACCAATGAAAACCCTTTAAGGACAAAACACTAGTATTCAAGGAGGTCGAGTCCTGAGAGGGACCTGTTTCTTGAACTGCTAAAAACATTGTAAAGAAAGCAAAGATAAAAACAGGCACTTGGGGCAGAGCTATGCAGTGTTTTGGGGTAGTGAATGCAGATAAAAACTATTCAGTATGGGACAAAGCAGTAGTATTAAAAGAGGTTGAGTTCTGAGAGAAACCTGTTACTTGACTGCTTTACTAAAACAGGTACATGACTCTACGTGTCCGACTGAAGCAGTCGAGCAACAGGTGCTCCACCCTCAGTACTCGACATCCTTTGAATCTATAGTTTCTGTCCTCAAAGGTGTTGTCCAGTACAGAGATATTGATGGCCTATCGTCAGGTTATCAATAACATATTGATGGAGGTCTGATACCAGGCACCCTTCTGATGAGCTGTTTTGGGCAGCCACTGATGTTGGAAACTATACAGCTGGTGGATCCTTTGGGGAGTTTCCAGCAGCGGCGTACTACAGCTCAGCTCCAATTCACTTATGTTTCTGGCTCTGTCCTAGGTGTAGTTTCCAGCATCTGCCCTCATGCTGATCAGATTGAGATAATGTACTGTAGTTTATCCTTTTATCCTGGAAAAGTGATCCAGAGGAAGGCAAAAAAAAAACATTAGGTAGAAGCCAATTTTCCTCCTTTAGATAGAAAAAAATTATTTCCCGACTCCAATCAGGCAATCAGAATAACTCCCTGGATCAATGACCCCTCTCTAGTAACTATAACCTGTAATATTCTTACACTCCAGAAATACATCCAGGCCCCTCTTGAACGCCCTATTCATCTGATATTGACAACTTATCCTGAGGACGAGTCATCAATATCTATGTATGTAACAGAAAACCCTGTTTAATGGAGACCTGACGAATGCCTGACAGTGTTAATAAATTGAAACGTTGTAATTAGAGACGAGCGAATAAAAAAAAAAATTGATTCAGCCGGTTCAACAAATTTTTTGAAAAGATTAAATTCGATCCGAATTTATTTGTGCCGAATCGCGTTAAAAAACAGCTATTTCCTGGCTGCAGAGAGCCTTTATAGTGGTGTAGAACACTTTGCCTTGCTGTAACACACATAGGGTATTGAAATAATACTGTGAGTCAGTATGACAGGCAAATGACGGGCGTCGCTCTTAGAATCACACTTCACTTATTTGGGCAGTTAAGGGCCAAAACTGACCAAATAACTCAAGTGTGAACTTAGCCTTACAGGTCGATGTTAGCGCCAGGTATAAAGGACGGTTCAGAGGCCCAAGATCCTACTGTAGCGTGAAAGAGCGCACTTCTTTTACACCGTCGTCAGCTGATTCCACATAGATGGAGTCAGCAGTAAGTTTGTGTTGATGTCGCTGATTATTTTGCCCTTCCTCTGATCCGTCAGAACAAAACCCCCCAAAAAAACTGATCCTGTCTGTTGAGCATCCGCCTTCACTCGGTCAGCATTTGGTCAGTAATCCATCAGTACAAAATAGAAATAAAAAAGTAAATTCCGAATAGTCAATCCTACTTTGAGTGCTGCAGGTTACAGATGTGGTAGGTCCTGTTCACACCGAGCTCCAATTTTTACAATGTTAAAACCGCGCTGCTTACCAGAAGCTCCACTCAGACCACTTCAGTTTGTGTTGACTTTTATCAATACGCCAATCACTGGCTTCTTGCCAGTCCTACAATGGTCAAGACCAGATAGGCAAAGATAGTGAAGCACCGCAATGAGATTTAATCACAAACCAGCTTTTATTATACTCACAAACATGTGAGGGACATAGGCATATAAAACAATTCGACCAGATTCCCGTCTATCACTCGACCCGGGTTTCACTTTTGTTTCGTCAATGGTCGGGTTATAGACAGGAAGCTGGTCAAATTGTTTTATATGACTAGGTCCCTCACATGTTTGTGAGTATAATAAAAGCTGGTTTGTGATGAAATATCATTGCGGTGCTTCACTATCTGGTCTTGACCATTGTAGGACAGGCGAATAGATGTGTAGCAAGAAGCCAGTGATTGGCGTACTGATTAATGTCAATGCAAACTGAAGTGGTCTGAGTGGAGTTTCTGGTGAGCAGCGCAGTTTTAACATTGTGAAGTAATCCATCAGGATTGCTAAACTCAAAAAAACACATGAGTGGATCCAAAACAGAGATGACACATGAATGGAATATTTGCATGTCTTCTGTGTTTTCTACCTACTCCTGCTTTTGGCTACCAAATCATAAGCCAATTCTGATGAGACTGTACAAGCCTTACAGCTGCTACACAAACAGGATCCGTTGTGCATCTAATTTTTCCTTCTTTCTAACAGATCAGAAGAAGGGTCAAATAAATTATGATGTCAACCAGGCCAAAAAGGCAAAATAGTGGCCCAGTCATGGAATGGGGAGGGTGGGAGAACAGCTTGAGAAGTCAACAGAGTGACCCAATGACATAGTGTTGAGGTAGCAGCAGCATAAGGAGATCACAGAGAGGCCCAGTTACAAATTGTTGAGGTGGCAGCAGCATGAGGAAGCCACAGAGTGGCCCAGTGACATAGTGTTAAGTTAGCAGCAGCATGAGGAGGCCACAGAGTGGCAAGGTGACATAGTGTGGAGGTGGCAGCAGCACGAGGAGGCCACAGAGTGGCCCAGTGACATAGAGTGGAACAATGACAGAGTGTGGAGGTGGCAGCAGCAGCATGAGGAGGCCACAGACTTGCAAGGTGACATAGTGTGGAGGTGGCATCAGCAGCATGAGGAGGCAGCAGAGTGGCACAATGACAGAGATTGTAGGTGGCAGCAGCATGAGGAGACCACAGAGTGGCACATTGACAGAGTGTAGAGGTTGCAGCAGCATGAGATGGCCACAGACTGGCAAGGTGACATAGTGTGGAGGTGGCATCAGCAGCATGAGGAGGTTACAGACTGGCAAGGTGACATAGTGTGGAAGTGGCAGCAGCAGCAAGAGGAGGCCACAGACTGGCAAGGTGACATTGTGTGGAGGTGGCAGCAGCAGCGGCATGAGGAGACCACAGAGTTGCACAATGACAGAGTGTGGAGGTGGCAGCAGCATGAGGAGACCTGATTGGTGAGGTTGCAGCAGCATCAGGAGACCACAGAGTGACCCACTGACAGAGTGGGGAGGTGGGTGGCAATAACAGTACCCACTGACGATGGTGGGTGTAAGAAGGAGCACTTGGCATCAGATGTGTGGCATCAGGCGGGTGTCAGCATCAGAATAGTAGCTGAGGCAGGTAGCCAGAAGAAACCGGTCTCTTTTGTCAAGGTTTGGGTGAGGCAGCAGGGATGACCTAATCGGATGCATCAGGCATTGGTGGGTGGAAATCCTGGCTCATCCACGCCTGATTCATCTTGACAAAGGTAAGTCTCTCCACATTTTGGGTGGACAGTAGGGATGAGCGAACTCGAACTGTATAGTTCGGGTTCGTACCGAATTTTGGGGTGTCCGTGACACGGACCCGAACCCGGACATTTTCGTAAAAGTCCGGGTTCGGGTTCGGTGTTCGTCGCTTTCTTCGCGCTTTTGTGACGCTTTCTTGGCGCTTTTTGAAAGGCTGCAAAGCAGCCAATCAACAAGCGTCATACTACTTGCCCCAAGAGGCCATCACAGCCATGCCTACTATTGGCATGGCTGTGATTGGCCAGAGCACCATGTGACCCAGCCTCTATTTAAGCTGGAGTCACATAGCGCCGCCCGTCACTCTGCTCTGATTAGCGTAGGGAGAGGTTGCGGCTGCGACAGTAGGGCGAGATTAGGCAGATTAACTCCTCCAAAGGACTTGATTAACTGATCGATCTGCAGCTGTGGATCATTGAGCTGCTGATCCTCAATTGCTCACTGTTTTTAGGCTGCACAGACCGTTTGTCAGTCACATTTTTCTGGGGTGATCGGCGGCCATTTTGTGTCTTGTGGTGCGCCAGCACAAGCTGCGACCAAGTGCATTTAACCCTCAATGGTGTGGTTGTTTTTTGGCTAAAGCCTACATCAGGGTGAAGCTGTCACACCAAGTGCATTTAACCAGCAATAGTCTGTTCATTTTTTGGCCATATACAAAATCAGGGGCAAGCTGCGCCTGTCACCAAGTGCATTTAACCCTCAATGGTGTGGTTGTTTTTTGGCTAAAGCCTACATCAGGGTGAAGCTGTCACACCAAGTGCATTTAACCAGCAATAGTCTGTTCATTTTTTGGCCATATACTAAATCAGGGGCAAGCTGCGCCTGTCACCAAGTGCATTTAACCCTCAATGGTGTGGTTGTTTTTTGGCTAAAGCCTACATCAGGGTGAAGCTGTCACACCAAGTGCATTTAACCAGCAATAGTCTGTTTATTTTTTGGCCATATCCCAGTCTAATTCTGTCACTAAATCCATACCGGTCACCCAGCGCCTAAATACTAGGCCTCAAATTTATATCCAGCTAAATCTGTCCCTAGTGCTGTAGCTGGGCGAGTTATTTAGTGTCCGTTCAAGCACATTTCTTGTTCTGGGTTGAAATACAATTCCCAATTTAGCAATTTCATAATTTAGTGGTTTCTGCTATATCAGAGCTATTTGAAATCTATCCCTAAAAGGGTATATAATATTCAAGGTGCACATTGGGTCATTCAGAATAACTTCACACACACCCGCTACTGTGTATTTCCAAGTCTAATTCTGGCACTAAACCCATACCTGTCACCCAGCGCCTAAATACTAGGCCTCAAATTTATATCCCGCTAAATCTGTCCTTAGTGCTGTAGCTGGGCGAGTTATTTAGTGTCCGTTCAAGCACATTTCTTGTTCTGGGTTGAAATACAATTCCCAATTTAGCAATTTCATAATTTAGTGGTTTCTGCTATATCAGAGCTATTTGAAATCTATCCCTAAAAGGGTATATAATATTCAAGGTGCACATTGGGTCATTCAGAATAACTTCACACACACCCGCTACTGTGTATTTCCAAGTCTAATTCTGGCACTAAACCCATACCTGTCACCCAGCGCCTAAATACTAGGCCTCAAATTTATATCCCGCTAAATCTGTCCTTAGTGCTGTAGCTGGGCGAGTTATTTAGTGTCCGTTCAAGCACATTTCTTGTTCTGGGTTGAAATACAATTCCCAATTTAGCAATTTCATAATTTAGTGGTTTCTGCTATATCAGAGCTATTTGAAATCTATCCCTAAAAGGGTATATAATATTCAAGGTGCACATTGGGTCATTCAGAATAACTTCACACACACCCGCTACTGTGTATTTCCAAGTCTAATTCTGGCACTAAACCCATACCTGTCACCCAGCGCCTAAATACTAGGCCTCAAATTTATATCCCGCTAAATCTGTCCTTAGTGCTGTAGCTGGGCGAGTTATTTAGTGTCCGTTCAAGCACATTTCTTGTTCTGGGTTGAAATACAATTCCCAATTTAGCAATTTCATAATTTAGTGGTTTCTGCTATATCAGAGCTATTTGAAATCTATCCCTAAAAGGGTATATAATATTCAAGGTGCACATTGGGTCATTCAGAATAACTTCACACACACCCGCTACTGTGTATTTCCAAGTCTAATTCTGGCACTAAACCCATACCTGTCACCCAGCGCCTAAATACTAGGCCTCAAATTTATATCCCGCTAAATCTGTCCTTAGTGCTGTAGCTGGGCGAGTTATTTAGTGTCCGTTCAAGCACATTTCTTGTTCTGGGTTGAAATACAATTCCCAATTTAGCAATTTCATAATTTAGTGGTTTCTGCTATATCAGAGCTATTTGAAATCTATCCCTAAAAGGGTATATAATATTCAAGGTGCACATAGGGTCATTCAGAATAACTTCACACACACGCTTCTGTGCATTTCCAAGTCTAATTCTGTCACTAAATCCATACCGGTCACCCAGCGCCTAAATACTAGGCCTCAAATTTATATCCCGCTAAATCTGTCCCTAGTGCTGTAGCTGGGCGAGTTATTTAGTGTCCGTTCAAGCACATTTCTTGTTCTGGGTTGAAATACAATTCCCAATTTAGCAATTTCATAATTTAGTGGTTTCTGCTATATCAGAGCTATTTGAAATCTATCCCTAAAAGGGTATATAATATTCAAGGTGCACATAGGGTCATTCAGAATAACTTCACACACCCGCTACTGTGCATTTCCAAATCTAATTCTGTCACTAAACCCATACCTGTCACCCAGCGCCTAAATACTAGGCCTCAAATTTATATCCCGCTAAATCTCTCGTTACCGCTGTCCTGTTGTGGCTGGGAAAGTTATTTAGTGTCCGTCAAAGCACATTTTTTGTTCTGGGTTGAAATACAATTCCCAATTTAGCAATTTCATAATTTAGTCGTTATTGCTATATCAGAGCTATTTGAAATCTATCCCTAAAAGGGTAGATCATATTGAAGGTGCACATAGGGTCATTCAGAATAACTTCACACACACGCTTCTGTGCATTTCCAAGTCTAATTCTGTCACTAAATCCATACCGGTCACCCAGCGCCTAAATACTAGGCCTCAAATTTATATCCCGCTGAATTTGAATACAATACATTGGGCCAAATAATATATTTGTTGTTGTGGTGAACCATAACAATGAGAAAAACATCTAGTAAGGGACGCGGACGTGGACATGGTCGTGGTGGTGTTAGTGGACCCTCTGGTGCTGGGAGAGGACGTGGCCGTTCTGCCACATCCACACGTCCTAGTGTACCAACTACCTCAGGTCCCAGTAGCCGCCAGAATTTACAGCGATATATGGTGGGGCCCAATGCCGTTCTAAGGATGGTAAGGCCTGAGCAGGTACAGGCATTAGTCAATTGGGTGGCCGACAGTGGATCCAGCACGTTCACATTATCTCCCACCCAGTCTTCTGCAGAAAGCGCACAGATGGCGCCTGAAAACCAACCCCATCAGTCTGTCACATCACCCCCATGCATACCAGGGAAACTGTCTCAGCCTCAAGTTATGCAGCAGTCTCTTATGCTGTTTGAAGACTCCGCTGGCAGGGTTTCCCAAGGGCATCCACCTAGCCCTTCCCCAGCGGTGAAAGACATAGAATGCACTGACGCACAACCACTTATGTTTCCTGATGATGAGGACATGGGAATACCACCTCAGCATGTCTCTGATGATGACGAAACACAGGTGCCAACTGCTGCGTCTTTCTGCAGTGTGCAGACTGAACAGGAGGTCAGGGATCAAGACTGGGTGGAAGACGATGCAGGGGACGATGAGGTCCTAGACCCCACATGGAATGAAGGTCGTGCCACTGACTTTCACAGTTCGGAGGAAGAGGCAGTGGTGAGACCGAGCCAACAGCGTAGCAAAAGAGGGAGCAGTGGGCAAAAGCAGAACACCCGCCGCCAAGAGACTCCGCCTGCTACTGACCGCCGCCATCTGGGACCGAGCACCCCAAAGGCAGCTTCAAGGAGTTCCCTGGCATGGCACTTCTTCAAACAATGTGCTGACGACAAGACCCGAGTGGTTTGCACGCTGTGCCATCAGAGCCTGAAGCGAGGCATTAACGTTCTGAACCTGAGCACAACCTGCATGACCAGGCACCTGCATGCAAAGCATGAACTGCAGTGGAGTAAACACCTTAAAACCAAGGAAGTCACTCAGGCTCCCCCTGCTACCTCTTCTGCTGCTGCCGCCTCGGCCTATTCTGCTGCTGCCGCCTCGGCCTCTTCCTCCGCCTCTGGAGGAACGTTGGCACCTGCCGCCCAGCAAACAGGGGATGTACCACCAACACCACCACCACCACCTCCGTCACCAAGCGTCTCAACCATGTCACACGCCAGCGTTCAGCTCTCCATCTCACAAACATTTGATAGAAAGCGTAAATTCCCACCTAGCCACCCTCGATCCCTGGCCCTGAATGCCAGCATTTCTAAACTACTGGCCTATGAAATGCTGTCATTTAGGCTGGTGGACACAGACAGCTTCAAACAGCTCATGTCGCTTGCTGTCCCACAGTATGTTGTTCCCAGCCGGCACTACTTCTCCAAGAGAGCCGTGCCTTCCCTGCACAACCAAGTATCCCATAAAATCAAGTGTGCACTGCGCAACGCCATCTGTGGCAAGGTCCACCTAACCACAGATACGTGGACCAGTAAGCACGGCCAGGGACGCTATATCTCCCTAACTGCACACTGGGTAAATGTAGTGGCAGCTGGGCCCCAGGCGGAGAGCTGTTTGGCGCACGTCCTTCCGCCGCCAAGGATCGCAGGGCAACATTCTTTGCCTCCTGTTGCCACCTCCTCCTTCTCGGCTTCCTCCTCCTCTTCTTCCACCTGCTCATCCAGTCAGCCACACACCTTCACCACCAACTTCAGCATAGCCCGGGGTAAACGTCAGCAGGCCATTCTGAAACTCATATGTTTGGGGGACAGGCCCCACACCGCACAGGAGTTGTGGCGGGGTATAGAACAACAGACCGACGAGTGGTTGCTGCCGGTGAGCCTCAAGCCCGGCCTGGTGGTGTGTGATAATGGGCGAAATCTCGTTGCAGCTCTGGGACTAGCCAATTTGACGCACATCCCTTGCTTGGCGCATGTGCTGAATTTGGTGGTGCAGAAGTTCATTCACAACTACCCCGACATGTCAGAGCTGCTGCATAAAGTGCGGGCCGTCTGTTCGCGCTTCCGGCGTTCACATCCTGCTGCTGCTCGCCTGTCTGCGCTACAGCGTAACTTCGGCCTTCCCGCTCACCGCCTCATATGCGACGTGCCCACCAGGTGGAACTCCACCTTGCACATGCTGGACAGACTGTGCGAGCAGCAGCAGGCCATAGTGGAGTTTCAGCTGCAGCACGCACGGGTCAGTCGCACTACAGAACAGCACCACTTCACCACCAATGACTGGGCCTCCATGCGAGACCTGTGTGCCCTGTTGCGCTGTTTCGAGTACTCCACCAACATGGCCAGTGGCGATGACACCGTTATCAGCGTTACAATACCACTTCTATGTCTCCTTGAGAAAACACTTAGGGCGATGATGGAAGAGGAGGTGGCCCAGGAGGAGGAGGAGGAGGAGGAGGAAGAGGGGTCATTTTTAGCACTTTCAGGCCAGTCTCTTCGAAGTGACTCAGAGGGAGGTTTTTGGCAACAGCAGAGGCCAGGTACAAATGTGGCCAGCCAGGGCCCACTACTGGAGGACGAGGAGGACGAGGATGAGGAGGAGGTGGAGGAGGATGAGGATGAAGCATGGTCACAGCGGGGTGGCACCCAACGCAGCTCGGGTCCATCACTGGTGCGTGGCTGGGGGGAAAGGCAGGACGATGACGATACGCCTCCCACAGAGGACAGCTTGTCCTTATCCCTGGGCAGCCTGGCACACATGAGCGACTACATGCTGCAGTGCCTGCGCAACGACAGCAGAGTTGCCCACATTTTAACCTGTGCGGACTACTGGGTTGCCACCCTGCTGGATCCACGCTACAAAGACAATGTGCCCACCTTACTTCCTGCACTGGAGCGTGATAGGAAGATGCGCGAGTACAAGCGCACGTTGGTAGACGCGCTACTGAGAGCATTCCCAAATGTCACAGGGGAACAAGTGGAAGCCCAAGGCCAAGGCAGAGGAGGAGCAAGAGGTCGCCAAGGCAGCTGTGTCACGGCCAGCTCCTCTGAGGGCAGGGTTAGCATGGCAGAGATGTGGAAAACTTTTGTCAACACGCCACAGCTAACTGCACCACCACCTGATACGCAACGTGTTAGCAGGAGGCAACATTTCACTAACATGGTGGAACAGTACGTGTGCACACCCCTCCACGTACTGACTGATGGTTCGGCCCCATTCAACTTCTGGGTCTCTAAATTGTCCACGTGGCCAGAGCTAGCCTTTTATGCCTTGGAGGTGCTGGCCTGCCCGGCAGCCAGCGTTTTGTCTGAACGTGTATTCAGCACGGCAGGGGGCGTCATTACAGACAAACGCAGCCGCCTGTCTACAGCCAATGTGGACAAGCTGACGTTCATAAAAATGAACCAGGCATGGATCCCACAGGACCTGTCCGTCCCTTGTCCAGATTAGACATTAACTACCTCCCCATAACCATATATTATTGGACTCCAGGGCACTTCCTCATTCAATCCTATTTTTATTTTCATTTTACCATTATATTGCGATGCTACCCAAAGTTGAATGAACCTCTCCTCTGCCTGTGTGCTAGGCCTAAATATATGCCAATGGACTGTTGCAGTGGTGGCTGACATGAAGCCTGATTCTCTGCTATGACATGCAGACTAATTCTCTGCTGACATGAAGCCAGATTGTCTGTTACGGGACCTCTCTCCTCTGCCTGGGTGCTGGGCCTAAATTTATGACAATGGACTGTTGCAGTGGTGGCTGACGTGAAGCCTCATTCTCTGCTATGACATGCAGACTGATTCTCTGCTGACATGAAGCCAGATTGTCTGTTACGGGACCTCTCTCCTCTGCCTGTGTGCTAGGCCTAAATATATGCCAATGGACTGTTGCAGTGGTGGCTGACGTGAAGCCTGATTCTCTGCTATGACATGCAGACTGATTCTCTGCTGACATGAAGCCAGATCCTCTGTTACGGGACCTCTCTCCTCTGCCTGTGTGTGTGCTGGGCCTAAATATATGCCAATGGACTGTTGCAGTGGTGGCTGACGTGAAGCCTCATTCTCTGCTATGACATGCAGACTAATTCTCTGCTGACATGAAGACAGATTCTCTGTTACGGGACCTCTCTCCTCTGCCTGGGTGCCGGGGCCTAAATATCTGAGAATGGACTGTTCCAGTGGTGGGTGACGGGAAGCCAGATTCTCTGCTATGGAACCTCTCTCCAAGTGATTTTGGTTAATTTTTATTTATTTAATTTTTAATTTAATTCATTTCCCTATCCACATTTGTTTGCAGGGGATTTACCTACATGTTGCTGCCTTTTGCAGCCCTCTAGCTCTTTCCTGGGCTGTTTTACAGCCTTTTTAGTGCCGAAAAGTTCGGGTCCCCATTGACTTCAATGGGGTTCGGGTTCGGGACGAAGTTCGGATCGGGTTCGGATCCCGAACCCGAACATTTCCGGGATGTTCGGCCGAACTTCTCGAACCCGAACATCCAGGTGTTCGCTCAACTCTAGTGGACAGGCGAGTTCTCCTTGGGGTAACTATGCCCCCCGCCGCACGAAACACCCGCTCTGATACCACACTACTGGCCGGGCAGGACAGATTTTTCAGGGCAAACTCGGCCAGTTGCGGCTACAAATCCAGTTTGGCTGCCCAGTTGTCCAGCAGATCTTCAATGTGGGGTGGCAGGGTGCTGTCCAAGTATGCCACCACCTGCTGGTTCAGATTCTGCTCCAGGTCTAGCTGCTGCTGCTGGTGAGTAGTTTCTTCACTAGGCGGGTTAAGAAAGCTGCTCATCATCGACTCTAGAATCAAGCTGCTGCTGATGGAGCTGGTACTGCTCCAACTACCCCACCTTTCACAGCAGCCATAGCAGTAGAACGCGAGCTAAGAGGGCCCCCCTGGTAAGACCTTCGAGAGGATGGACGATGGTGCAGATACCTAGCTATATGTCCCAGTTTGCAGGGCGGCGCAGGACACCACTTTCGAAGACACACCAGTGCAACCAGGTGGTCGCTTGGATTGCAGCAGATAATGCTTCGGTTAAGCACCACCCTGTCTCCCACAAAGTGCAGTCTCAGTAGCCAAGAGTCTGGTCAACAGAATCCTCACCCTGATTCTCCTTCCTCCCACCATGTAGAGTCTTGGCAAACAAGTGATCCTACACTTTGATATTCCGAGGAGCTCTTTTCAGCACCATTCCTTGATTTGGGCCTCTTGCCAAGGCCGCTTGAAGAGGGACATGAGGAGATCTTGTGCACTGACTTCCAAACTCTTGAGCATCCACAGTCAGAAGAAGATGACGGTGGGGAACGGCAATTAGTGTTTCACAAGGTGGATGATGATAATAAGACATAGTTGCCAAATGCCAATAAGTCAATGGCAATTAGTGTCTCAAGAGGTTAAAGATGAGGATGAAACGCAGTTGTCAATAAGTGAGGTTCTTGTTAGGTCAACAAGTCAGGAGGATGACCAGAGTGAGGAAGTGGAAGAGGGGGTGGTGGACGATGAAATCACTGACCCAACCTGGGAAGGTGGCAAGCCGAGTGAGGACAGCAGCACAGAGGGGGAGGGATTCGCAGTATCACAACAGGCTGGAAGAGGCAGTGGGGTGGCAAAAGGGAGAAGGCAGGCCACACCAAACAGGCCTGCAACTGTTCCCCCGAGCACCCCCTTGCGGCAATCTCCCTTGCCAAGGGGTAGGTGTTCCGCAGTCTTGCAATTTTTTGAGGAAAGTGCAGACGATAAAAGAATTGTCATTTGCAACCTGTGCCGTACCAAACTGAGCAGGGGCGTGGACACAAGAAACCTCACCACCACCAGCATGATCCGCTACATGGCATCAAAGCACCCTTATAGGTGGGCCAAACGCCTGGTTCCACAATCAGTGTCTGCGGGTCACACCACTGCCTCCTCTTCCCTTGTGTTACATGCTGGCCAATCCCCTGTCCACGACGCAGGCTCGGATGTCTCCTGCCCTGCACCTGGACCTTCACAAACACCATCAGCTAGCACATCCACTTCTGTGTCCCAGTGCAGATGTCCATACCCCAGGCCTTTGAATGAATGCGCAAATATCCAGCCACCCACCCAAAGGCCAAAGCACTAAATGCGCACCTTTCCAAATTGCTGGCCATGGAAATGTTGCCATTTAGGCTTGTGGACACTGAGGTATTCTGCAGCCTGATGGTGACGGCCGTCTCTCGTTACTCAGTCCCCAGCCCCCACTAGTCCCCAACATCACCCGAGTCCTGATCAACACAGTTATTGGGAAGGTACACTTAACGACTGACACATGGACAAGTGCTTTGGCCAGGGACGCTACATTTCCCTGACGACACACTGGGTCAAAGTTGTCGAGGCTGGGAGCGAGTCGTACCTTGGGATGGCACGAGTGCTACCGATGCCAAGGATTGCGGGGCCTACCAATGTAGTAGAGTTAACACTCATGCTTTCTGAGTTTACTGAGATGTGTTATCTAAACTAAGCAAACACCTTCGATTGCTTTTCAATGGCTTTTGTTTCAAGATAACACAATGATTTAAGAAATTTTAGTTAAGAGTTTGAGTGCTAACCCTGCTACATCTGTACGTCCATCAGGATTTTCGCCACCACCTACATTAGTGCCTAGCCCACGTCTTCAACTTAGTGGTTCAGAGGTTTCTCAAAACTTACCCCAATTTGCCTGAGCTACTGGTGAAGGTGCTCCGCGTGTGTGCACATTTCCACAAGTCACCGACAGGTTCAGCCGGTCTGTCAACGCTGCAGGAGCACTTGAAATTGCCAGCTCACCGGCTGTTGTGAGCACGTCCTGGAACTCCACGTTCCACATGTTGGCCAGGCTTTGTGAGCAGCAGAGGGCAGTGGTGGAATACTAGCTGCAACATGGTCGTCGCCTTTCCAGTCAGCTTACGCTTTTCACAAGCGACAAGTGGGCACGGATGTCTGACCTCTGTGAGGTTTTACACAACTTTGAGCAATCAACACAGATGGTAATCGGCGATGCCGCAATTATCAGCGTAACCATCCCACTTCTGTGTCTACTCAAACGCTTTCTGCTCACAATAAAGGTGGACGCTTTGCATGTGGATAGAGGTGGAAATGGGGGAAGACAGTACACAGGGTGATAGCCAGACCACCCTCAGTTCGTCTTCTCAGCGCAAATTGGATGATGATGATGAGGGGGAGGGGGAGGAGCAGGAGGCGGTTGCCTCCACTACAGAGTGTAGTACCTATAGCAGGTTTATTCCTTCTGTTCAGCATGGATAGGCCGAAGAGGAGGATGAGGATGAAGAGATTGAGAGTCATCCTACTGATGAGGACAGCAAAGTCTTGTCTGTTGGGACTCTGGCACACGTGGCTGACTATGTTATGCTGCCTTTCCCGTGACCATCGTGTTATGCGCATTTTGGTTAACACCGATTACTGGTTGATCACCCTTCTCGACCCCCGCTACAAAGAGAACTTCTTATCTCTCATTCCTGTGGTGGAGAGGACTATCAAAATGGTGCAATACCAGAAGGTCCTTGTGGAAAAATTGCTCCCAAAATTTCCAGCTGACTACGCTGGCTGCAGAGTACGTAGTTCCTTGGGCAACTGAGGAGGGGTTACGAGGGGAACACATAGCAGTTCCAACAGAGGCAGGGCAACATTCTCCAAAGCCTGGGACAGTTTCATGACACCCCGCCAGCACCCTCACCCTGATGCGCGGCCTAGTGTCACAAGGAGGGAAAAGTTTTGGAAGAATGTGAAAGGAGTACATAGCAGACCGTGTCAGCGTCCTCAATGATCCCTCTGTGATTTACAACTACTGGGTGTCCAAGCTGGACACGTGGCTTGAACTAGTGCTCTATGCCTTGGAGGTGCTGGCCTGCCCTGCTTCCAGCGTTTTGTCAGAGCTGCTGGGGGCATAATAATTGATAAGCACATCCGACTGTCAACTGAAAATGCTGACAGGTTGACTCTTATCAAAATGAACAAGGCCTGGATTGCCCTTGACTTCTCTACTCCACCAGAGGAAAGCGGCTGAACATAAAGGCACTTTAAATGTGGCTTTTATGGTGTATTGAATACACTGTATTCCCATGCACCCCTTCCACCACAAAAAAGGGTATATGGTTCAATCTTCCTTTTCTCGTCCTTCTCCTCCATAATATCTACATGCTTATTAGGCTGCACTCGCTCCTAATGTTTTAGGGGGTCAGCTCAGCAGCAGACCCTCACCCCTAATGTTTTAGAGGGTCACCAGCAGGCCCTCGCCCATAATGTTTTAGATGGTCAGATCAGCAGCAGGCACTCGCCCCTAATGTTTTAGAGCAGGGATCAGCAACCTTCGGCACTCCAGGTGTTGTGAAACTACAATTCCCAGCATGCTACATTCCTTTCTATGAGAGTTCTTAGAAGAGCAGAGCAAGTATGCATGCTGGGGGTTGTAGTTTCACAACAGCTGGAGTGCCGGAGGTTGCCTACCCCTGTTTTAGAGGGTAAGCTCAGCAGCAGACCATCACCACTAATGTTTTAGATGGTCAGCTCATCAGCAGACCCTCATCCCTAATGTTTTAGATGGCCATATCAGCAGCAGGCCCTCATCCCTAATGTTTTAGAGGGTCACTAGCAGGCCCTTGCTCTTAATGTTTTAGAGAGTCACCAGCAGGCCATCAATAATCATTTTTCAAAGGTGTGTTTGATGCCCTCCTTCATGTGTAATAAAGGGTGTATTGAAGTGCCTGTCCCTTGTAATTTTTGGCTGCCCTTGCACTTAGTGCATAGGCTTTATGAGTGTAGGAGTCCCACTACCTGAACAATTGTACCACAATGTGAATGAGGCCCTCCTTTATGTGATATACAGGTTGTATCGGAGTGCCTCTTCCTTGTAATTTTTGGCAGCACTTGCACTTTATATACAAGTAAATATACAGGAAAGAATGTTTCCTATAAATTTTTCTTCTAGAATCGATTTGCTGCGTATTATTGTCAGTCTGCAAAAGTGGCGTACTACTCAGACAACATCATTCCCAGCAGCGACCTGGGAGTCCAAGATGCATTGATTTGAAAGGACACTGTGTAATGCTTAATTTGCCCTGTGGTGGTGCTGCAGGGAAACCAAACAATTACTACCAGGTTTCCCAACAGATTATAGCTGACTGCTTAGGGTTCCCTGAAGGGGACATTTTGTGATCTGCTTGGTGTTGAGGGGCTCTTTATACAAGAATTGTCCAAAGAATCTTTTCGATGGCATGTCTTATTTTGGCCTTGTGGATGTATTTTTCTATTTTTGTCTCACAGTATTTCAAAAGCCATTTTGTGTCTTCCTTTTGTGTTTCACTGTGTATTTTTGTTTGGTTTAATTTCTTCTCTAAAACTTTGCATTTCATGTATATATTTTTCTGTGGAATTTGCAATCAATTACATTTTGGTACTAATTTTTTTATAGTTTTTTTCTATAGTTTCTTAACGCCTTATATTTGTTATAATATATTTTTTTTACAGGTTGTATAAAAAATTGTGTTTATTTTTTGTATTTCACTAGAGGACTTTTAGTTTTTAATTTTGTAATTTTATAATAATATCGCCTGGGCGCAGACATCTTTTAGGACTTACCTCAGGCATTCTCTCAGGATAACCCTGGAAGACCCCTACCCTTGTGATGCCTTGGCACTGCAAGGATTAAATGCAGGGAACTATAGGAAGGTGTGACTGTGTACGTTGGCTCTGTATGACAGAATTGTTAAGATACTTTGTGGAGGTATTATTTATGCATTTTATGGCACTGTTACGTGAGCATAGAATATCATCATTATGTGGACATGGCTCGAATTAAACAAAAACCTTTGGGTAAAAGGGCATAAGTATCTGTAAAGGTGCGCAAAAGAAATTATGAGAATGGTCTGAGGGTGCCCCATTTCTATAAAACCAGTCCTGAGTCTGAAAGACCTACCACTGGAATGGCCATTCCACCGACAATTGGTTGAGTTTAATTTGGTAAATATTTAAATTGAGTTTCTTTGGTAAAAGTAAAAAAAATAAATGAAAAGAAAAAATAAAAGCATTAGTTTTCCTGTTTGGAAGTGGACTGGTTTCAATATCTTCATGATGAATGGCAATTCAGCCCCTTGGGTGATCAAAGTAAGATAACAGAACTGAACGAAGCATAACAAATGAGCTAGATTGCAACCTTCACCGCTGCCTAGATCAGGAAGCCTTCTAGCAAAGATTAACATTGTAATAAATTTGCACCTTCAACATCTTGTATTCATTTAATGTGAATGTCACATAAGCCTTTGCTGTGAGCCATGCTACTTCAATAAAATACTGGAACAGCAAAAACATGACAGATACATTACTAAACGCGTTTAAGTGACAAAGCAACCTGCATTTACTATGGGTAATGCATACAGCGCATTCAGAAAGTCTTCAGACCCTTCCACTTTTTTTTCACATTTTATTATGTTGTGGCCTTGTGCTAAAATAAATAAAAAAAATGTCAAGTTTTCCCCCATCAATCTGCACTCAGTCGCCCATAATGAGAAAATGCAAACAGAATTTTAGAAACGTTTGTAAATGTATTAAAAAGGAAAAGCGAAGATTTCACTTTGCTATGACACTTTAAATTTATCTCCGATGGCCTCCCAATTCTCTTGATCGTCTTAGAGATGTTTCTGTACCTTGAATGGAGTCCACCTGTGGTAAATTCAGTTGATTGGATGTGATTTAGAAAGACACAGCCCTGTCTATATAATGTCTCACAGCTGAGAATGCATATTAGAGCACAAACCAAGCCATGAGGAGGAAACAACTGCCTGTGGAGCTCAGAGACAGGATTGTGCAGAGGCATAGATCTGGGGAGGGGTATAAAATATTTCTGGTGCACTGAAAGTTCTCAAGAGCACAGTGAACTCCATAATTCTTAAATGGAAGAAGTTTGGAACAACCAGGAGTCCTCCCCACCAAACTAAGTAATCTGTGGAGAAGGGCGTAGGAAAGAGAGGTGACCAAAAACCCAAGAGTCACTCTGGCTGAGCTCCAAAGATCCCTTGTGCAGATGGCAAAAACTTCCATAAGGTCAATCATCACTGCAGCACTCCACCAATCTGGACTTTATTGCAGATTGGTTAATAAAAATAATAATGGCTGCACACACATACAAACAATAAAGCTGAGAAATGGGGATCATTCTAAATTCAAATAATATTATACCTACTATAAATGGATCAATGGAAGCTCTTAGCGCACATTTTTGATCAAACGTGTGTCGGGCCCATCTACTAGGCGTCAAGGTGTCGTCCGCGGACAGGTCCCTATCACTAATATACCGCCTCTCTTGGACTTATCCAAGTCCACATTATCAGGGCAGTGTAGGAACCAGCTACATTTGTACTTTGCTCAGAAGCCCCAGGCAGATGGGCGTGCTCAGTCTAAAAGAGGCGCTACCCTCAATAAACACAAGTGTGATCAAAATGTGCGCTAAGAGCTTCCATTGATCCATTTATAGTAGGTATAATACTAATTGAATTTAGAATGATCCCCATTTCTCAGCTATATTGTTTGTATGTGTGTGCAGCCATTATTATTATTTTTTATTAACCATATTTGCTTTATGGATATGCACCTATGACTATGAATAAGAATGTGCTAGTCTAAATCTTTCTGTAGTGTTTATTGCAGATTGGCCAGGAAGAAGCCTCTCCTCAGTAAAAGACACATGAAAGTTTGCAAAAAAACGACCTAAAGGTCTCTCAGACTGTGAGAAACAAAATTCACTGGTCTGATGAAACCAGAATTGAACTTTTTGGCCTCAAGTCTAAGCGTCATGTTTGGAGTACACCAGTCACTGCCCAATGCCATCCCTACAGTGAAGCATAGTGGTGGTAGCAGCATCATTCTGTGGGGGTGTTAGCGTTTGAGACAGGAAAACTGTCAGGGTTAAGGGTAAGGCCTAATGCACCCAACCGTTGTTTGGGTCCGCATCCGAGCTGCCGTTTTGGACCCATTCACTTTTGGGGCCGCAAAAGATGTGGACAGTAATCCGTGTGCTGTCCGCATCCGTGGCTCCGTTCTGCGGCCCCGTTAAAAAAATATAACATGTCCTATTCTTGTCCGCGCTTTGCGGACAAGAATAGGCATTTATATTGCCGGCGCCCATTTCGTTCCGCAAATTGCGAAAGGCAACATGGGCGGCTTCCGTTTTTTGCGGATCCGCGGTTTGCAGACCGCAAAAAACAGCACGGCCGTGTGCATGACGCCTAAGCCGAATGGAGCAAAGTACAAAGTGCTCATGCACACAAACGTATTTTTTTTGTTTGTTTCCGTGTTGTTTTTCTTTTGCGCCCATTATGGGGGTCCATTCATTTGAATGGGTCCGCATAAAAAACAGAATTTACTTTGTTGGCCATTCTGCAAAAAATAGAACCTATCCTATTATCGTCCATATTATGGACAAGGATAGGACAGTTCTATTTATTGGCCGGACGTTCCGATTGAAATGCACATGGCCGGTATCTGTGTTTTGCAGGTCCACAATTTGCGGACCAAAACAGGGAACAGTCATGTGGATGAACACTTAATGAAAACCTGATCCACAGTGCTTGGGACCTCATACTGATCCGAAGGTTCACCTTCCCACAAGACAATGACCCTAAGCACACAGCCAAGACACTGCAGGAGGGGCTTAGGGACAACTCTGTGAATGTCCTTGAGTGGCCCAACCAGAGCCCTGACTTGAACTTAATCAAACATCTCTGGAAAAACCTGAAAATGACTGTCCACTGACAGTCCCCATCCTACCTGACAGAGCTTAAGAGGATCTGCAGGGAAGAATGGCGGAAAATTCACAAATCCAGGTGTGCAAACCTTGTGACTTCATACCCAAGAAGACTGGAGGCTGTAATCACTGCCAAAAGGGCTTCAGTCCTGAGTAGGGTGGCCAGACGTCTGGTTTTAGGCCGGACAGTCCAGTGTTCTGGCTCCCTCTCCACCGTCTGGCACGGGGCCTGGACGGACTCAGGGATATCCTCCTGTTCAGTAGCTCACGCTCAGACAGCAGCACTGCGCCATCTGACTGTGAGCTGCAGCAACATATTAACTGACTGAGGTTTCTCTCATCCCCAGTCAGTCCCTAGAGCCAGCGGACATGGCTCTCTGTGGCTGACTGAGGGTGAGAGAAGCACCCTGGGCAGCCCAGCAACCACATACTGTACAGTATAAAAGGCTGTGACTGTTCGGTAGTATATCCATAGCAACCAAGTTTAGCAACTGACTCAATAGTTTAGCTCAAAACAGACAGCTTAAAGCAGCCTGGCAAAAGTCACAAAACGCCATTCCTAATATAAGTCTGACGTAGTAATCAGATTTTTACAAAAATAAAGTGGAAAAACTCTTTAAAGGGAGCCTGTAAGCAAAATGTACCCTTACAGGCCACTACCACTGCTGTATAGGTAAAATCAAGTTTAAAGTAGGTTCCTATGTATAGTGCTTTAATTTTTTCTTATGTTGATGTAAGTTGGCTGGCACATGTCCACTGGGCATTGCCTTGGCAGGGAAGTGTCGGGGCTGTTCTCCAGTAATACCCACACAGACACCTCCCCTTTCATCTTGATTGATGGCTCAGCGTTACCTTACATCATCTTTCTTCCCCTTGCAACTTCATTCCTATACACTCCAAATACTAAACCTGCGCAGTGAATCTCATTGTTGAAGTCATTTAAACAATTTTGATATGCCCTAATAATATGTCTGAAGACTTGATAGGTGGATGTCAAATTGCTAAGATCCCCACCAATCTCTGACATGAAGGAACTGCTCCTCATATCTAAGCTTCTTAGATACCTGCAGAAATGACATTGATAGAGAAGATTATTGCAGTAACTGCAGTCACACCGGAAATTTAAGGTTGGGCTTTAAAGGGGGTTCATCTCAAAAAGACGATCCATGTTCATAGACCCTATTAAAGCAAGTATACATTATGATGGTAGAGATGCCTTCATATATGAGTCAGAGTAGTCAGCCACTGGAGTGCAGTTTTTTAATTTGGTGGATCCAGTTTGTCCATCTGAATAATCTGCATGTCCAGCGAGCCCCCGTGGGAGATGGTGTAGAGGATGGGAGTGGTAGTGACCCTGATTTAGTTTTGTACTGTCACGGTGTCCTACCTCAGGCCATCACTCCCTGGGTCCATTGTAGTGAAAGGTATAGCACTGAAGAATGAGGCCAGAGTTGAACCAGATGAATTGATGGCTGTAATTCTGCACTAAGAAGTTGCTGGCCTGCTGGTATTCTGGCAACAGGTGTCTTTAACCGTAGTCCCTCACCTAACAGCAGTGTCTGTAGAAGTGCTGTCGCAGTTAACTCTGCTGTCTGAGATCTCAAGACTTCACTTGAGTTCTTTCTTAAGTTCTTGAGAGTAGGTGCTCTATGAGCTGCTTTCTCACTCTATGGCAGAAGATTAATAATCTAGGTCCTAAACTTCCCTCAGAGGGAAAACAAAACAATTCTTGGGAGTGGGTGCTCTATGGGCTGCGTCCTCACTCCCCCACTATCTGGATAGGACCTCTCTCATCCCCTCTTCGCCAAACTATGACTATAGAGTCCTGAACTATGCTAGACTTCTCCCTCCTGGCAGAAAATACAACCAGCCCACTCTATCGGGAGGGGTGAAAAAGGGTGTTTAAAGGAAACCTGTCATCAACTTTATGCTGCCCCACCTAATGGCAGAATAAAGTAGAGACAGGTGAGTTGATTTTAGCGGCCACCTGAGAAGAGTCCTGGTTATTCATGAATTCCTGCTCTCCTGCCCACCTGCTGATGATTGACAGTCTTCTCCCTAGTTTTCTCCATTTCTCTGTAGGAGAGAACTGCCAACCATCAGCAGATGGGTGAGAGAGCAGGAGATTATGAATAACCATGACTCTTCTCAAGTAGATTTGACTCTTTTCAAGGCCTGGGCTGCAATGATTATGATGCTGGTTCTCGGCAACCACTTACTTTTAGCTCATGAGTGACACACCGCTGACATCAGCATTTCTGTCACTATTTTATGCTGCCCTCAGTGAGGTCAGCATAAAGTTGATGACAGGTTCCCTTTCAGCCCTGTTACAGCCAGCCACTGACAAACCCCTGCTACATAAAATGTACATGTGACCTACAAAATATTACATAGAATTGCATATAAAACATATAAGAATGCAGCAATTAAAGAGCACAATAGTAAATCTCCCTCCATATGCTCTAATAAGGCCTATAGAAAGGGTCGTCTATACCCTTTAATGCATTGCATACAGGATCTTGTAATTCATCCTGATGTTATATTCATACAGAATGTGGTGCTGAGTGCATCAGTGGTTAAGGTGGGTAAAAGAAAATTTAGGTGCATATCCATCAAGCAAGCATATAGAGAACTAATAACAGAAAACAATAGAACTGAGAAATGGGGGTCATTCAAAATTAATGTGGTATTATACCTACTATAAATAAAACAAAGAGCGCAAAGAGCTTCTATTTTTTTTAATTTCTAGTAGGTATAATACTACATTAATTCTGACTGATCCCCATTTCTCAGTTCTATTGTTTGCTGTGCAGCCATGCTTGTATTAGTTCTCTATATGCTTGCTTGATGGATATGCACCTGTGACCATGATTGTGTTGGTCTAAATTTTCTTATAGTATATATTGAGAGGAGCGCCTCTTTTAGACTAAGCAAAGACCATCTGTCTGGGACTTCTGAGCAGAGTATAAATGTAGCTGGTTCCTACACCGCCCTGAATATTGTAGGCTTAGGTAAGTCCAGGAGAGGCAGTTCTGTTAGTGTTAGGAACCCATCTGCGGAAGCCACCTTGACGCCTGGTAGATGGGCCCGACACACGTTTGATCAAAAATGTGCACAAAGAGCTTCTATTTTTTCATTTCTAGTAGGTATAATGCCACCTTAATTTAGAATGATCCCCATTTCTCAGTTCTATTGTTTGCTTGTATTAGTGCTCTGAGGTTTGATAATGATAAATGACCCTGACTACCGCTTCTGCTGGAAGAACCTAGCTCCATTACCATCTTTAGCTGGTCCTACATTGCTGTGAAATATTGCTTTCTCTTATTTCTGTAGGGGATAAATAAGTGACGCTCTCGACCCTGGTATCTCCTATTCTAGGACTTTCCCAGAAATTTCTTAGCTGATTATATATATATATATTTTTTTTTTAACAGTGCCAGCTTTGTTTGGTGAATGTAGATTCCTCTAAAGAATCAGTTCATGAAGAATTTTCTTATAAGAGCATCCAGGTCATGGAATAAGGTAAGTGATTACAGAAGATGAATAAGGACCATACACGTATATGAGAGATGTGATCTAAATATACCCCGGTCTTTATCTCCTATGGGTAAATACACAAATCTCATTACGTATGAGAACCTTCCTCTGCTTTATCTGAAATGTTTCCATTTTTTATGATTCTTTCTTTCCACTTTACATGAATTAGCAGTAGTAATAGGATTATGGTACCTCTTACGCTCCCACTGCAACAGCTTGTGGTTGTATGACCTTTACCCTGAGGACTCACTGCAACCTGTAATACGGATAACACAATGGCCTAATGTAAAAAAAACTGCATTCTGTGGTTACAGGATAGATAGACAGATATGAGGTAGATAGATAGATAGATAGATAGACAGATAGACAGATAGATAGATAGATAGATAGATAGATAGATAGATAGATAATAAGATAAATAAGACATACAGGTCCTTCTAAAAAAATTAGCATATTGTGATAAAGTTCATTATTTTCTGTAATGTACTGATAAACATTAGACTTTCATATATTTTAGATTCATTACACACAACTGAAGTAGTTCAAGCCTTTTATTGTTTTAATATTGATGATTTTGGCATACAGCTCATGAAAACCCAAAATTCCTATCTCAAAAAATTAGCATATCATGAAAAGGTTCTCTAAACGAGCTATTAACCTAATCATCTGAATCAACTAATTAACTCTAAACACCTGCAAAAGATTCCTGAGGCTTTTAAAAACTCCCAGCCTGGTTCATTACTCAAAACCGCAATCATGGGTAAGACTGCCGACCTGACTGCTGTCCAGAAGGCCATCATTGACACCCTCAAGCAAGAGGGTAAGACACAGAAAGAAATTTCTGAACGAATAGGCTGTTCTCAGAGTGCTGTATCAAGGCACCTCAGTGGGAAGTCTGTGGGAAAGAAAAAGTGTGGCAGAAAACGCTGCACAACGAGAAGAGGTGACCGGACCCTGAGGAAGATTGTGGAGAAGGACCGATTCCAGACCTTGGGGGACCTGCGGAAGCAGTGGACTGAGTCTGGAGTAGAAACATCCAGAGCCACTGTGTACAGGCGTGTGCAGGAAATGGGCTACAGGTGCCGCATTCCCCAGGTCAAGCCACTTTTGAACCAGAAACAGCGGCAGAAGCGCCTGACCTGGGCTACAGAGAAGCAGCACTGGACTGTTGCATGTCATTCGGAAATCAAGGTGCCAGAGTCTGGAGGAAGACTGGGGAGAGGGAAATGCCAAAATGCCTGAAGTCCAGTGTCAAGTACCCACAGTCAGTGATGGTCTGGGGTGCCATGTCAGCTGCTGGTGTTGGTCCACTGTGTTTTATCAAGGGCAGGGTCAATGCAGCTAGCTATCAGTAGATTTTGGAGCACTTCATGCTTCCATCTGCTGAAAAGCTTTATGGAGATGAAGATTTCATTTTTCAGCACGACCTGGCACCTGCTCACAGTGCCAAAACCACTGGTAAATGGTTTACTGACCATGGTATTACTGTGCTCAATTGGCCTGCCAACTCTCCTGACCTGAACCCCATAGAGAATCTGTGTGATATTGGGAAGAGAAAGTTGAGAGACGCAAGACCCAACACTATGGATGAGCTTAAGGCCGCTATCGAAGCATCCTGGGCCTCCATAACACCTCAGCAGTGCCACAGGCTGATTGCCTCCATGCCACGCCGCATTGAAGCAGTCATTTCTGCAAAAGGATTCCCGACTAAGTATTGAGTGCATAACTGAACATAATTATTTGAAGGTTGACTTTTTTTGTATTAAAAACACTTTTCTTTTATTGGTCGGATGAAATATGCTAATTTTTTTAGATAGGAAATTTGGGTTTTCATGAGCTGTATGCCAAAATCATCAATATTAAAACAATAAAAGGCTTGAACTACTTCAGTTGGTGTGTAATGAATATAAAATATATGAAAGTCTAATGTTTATCAGTACATTACAGAAAATAATGAACTTTATCACAATATGCTAATTTTTTTAGAAGGACCTGTATATAGATACATAAATAGATATGAAATAGAGGATAGACAGACAAATAGATCATGATAGATAAAAGACAGAATTAGAAAATAGACAGATAGTGACATATATAGTTACATAGATAGATATAGTATATAGATATGAGACAGATGGTAGATAGATAGATAGATAGACTTTGAGGCCAATGACCTTCAAATTACTATATGCCTCTGACTATCAGGTCAAGACTGACTCCTAAACTATAAACGTATAATAGATATCTTCTAAGGCATTTCCAGGACTGATCACTAGGACTATTACAGAAATTGCATAAATGTCATAGGGACTAGCAGGAGTCAAGTTGAAGAAGACCTGCTATTAAGATGGCCTTCAACATCAATGGGTATAACAGAGAGAGAGAAAGTTTGAGGGTCAGATTCCACAAGTCTTTCAGAACTAGTGGAATCCCTTCCAATAGATCCGTCTGACCCTCAAACTTTCTCTCTCTCTCTCTTATACACACTATGGATCGTTTGAGGACACCACCCCCAACGATCAGAGGAAAAGAGGCTGACACGGGATGGAGTTACCTAAGAGACGACATCCGAAATATCATATCGAGAGTCAAAAAAGAAGTATCCCTACTACTAACCCAAAATGACTACAAGACTATTAGAAACATCGAGATGAACCCATAGACTACACACGCCAACTCCCACCCAGCAGACATGGATAATCACTCCCACAACACTATCCTCAACGACACAAAAAACGACATTCACAATGAAATAGACCATTTTTGTCTGAGGACCTACCTAGCCCTAAACCTCATCCCCAGAGGATTAAGGCTATCACTTAAACCCACATTCCCCAACGATCACATCTTTAACACAGACTGGCTACACATCAGTGACAACTGCTCCCAATCCCTCATGAAGATACTTATAGCTAAACGGAGAAACACAAGTAGAAACCTTACTACCAATCTCGACTATCACCTCAAGTTTAACAGAGCTAGCCCCAACACAAGTCCACCCCTAAACAATCAAAAAGAACACCTAAGAATATATGAATACAACCTTGTACGATCCAAATGCACCAAACTCCTCAGAGACCTTAGGGACTATAGCAACAACCTAGTAAGAACATGGGAAAGGAAACTCCACAAAAGAGCCCCTACACACCATATCCTCCCAGAAAAAAAGCCCCCTTACAACACTTTTTCCCCCAGTAACTAGACAAAACCCCAAACTTACAAGATTCAACAACAATACAGAAATAAAAGGGAAACCTAAAACCTACACAGAGGCTGCAAGCAGGCATGAAGATAAAAAGTATACAACACAAAATATTAAGTGGGGTAAATACAACGCCCCACCAAATCCGCCCAAACCACCACCAACTATCCCATGCCTCATCAATAGGAGAGAACGACAACAACAAGGAAACCTCCCCACAACCAATACTCCCAAAAACCTAACCCCACCATACGAATACGACCCAGAGTTATCAATTTACACCACACCTCAAGCAACAAACAGACTAGGATCCAACACCTGGCCACACCACAAACCGGGAGCTATACAACCCAAATGCACACATGCACATTTTTCACCAAATGCCCAACCACTCCGTCTCCAAAATCATGACGCAGCAGAAACACAAACAGACGCAGAGAACGACTCACTACACCCACTATCTCCACTTAATATTACCACACACTCAGTTAGCTCATCCTATCCAAGCCCGGACCAAAATTTTTTAGACTTACCCCCCACTCTAACAAAAAGTCCTCTCCTAGAGCAACTATCCATGCTCAACAAGACAGGACCAACTGGGGTCTCTCCTTCACTCACAATACCACCTCTCCGCCTGAACCTATCAAGCACACAAATCCTAAACACACTCATTTCCACACCAGGCCCCACACACCCCACACACCCCACTCAATCCAAACTACAGGAACCACTAAAAATCACCAACTTCTACAGCCCCATCTCGAACCCCAAAAAAAGACCAAACCCTGCTACAGAGGATGTAGAGGTGGCAGGAAACAATCTACCAACAAACAAAAAACACAGACCAAAAACCCAGTCACGATAAAATCAGTTTCTGACACACTAAAAGAAAAAGGTATCTTTAACCTCTCTGGATATAGCCTAAATGAAACAGAAATAGAACTATTAAGCAAAGGCCTATCCTTCTGCCCCACCAACAAACCAGACCTTTTTGAGCTATTCGTAGATCTCAACCAATTCATTAGAAGACTAACCCTGCAGCACCATTTTTGTATAAAAAACTATGTAACAAACACAAATAAAAATCCTATTAATGATAGTACAAATGATGCAATAGCCTCTACCTCATCAGCATTAAATACAATACACAACGAGACACAGACCCTAGAACCCACTATCACCATAAAACCTCCACTAAAAACAAATCCTGCTACTATCCATTGGAAAGCCGAGGTCTACATCTAGAAAGTTACTATAACATGGTTCTAGATTACCTCAAATGTGCATTCTCACCAACTAAAGCCCCCCCCCCCCCCAAAAAAGGCAAAGATCCAACACGACCAGACATATTCAAACCAATAACAAACAAACCAGATAACCTCAATAATAACCATACAAAAGCCCTAAAAAAACTAAAAGACAACCCCAACATCGTCATAAAAAGCGCAGATAAAGGAGGAGGAATAGTTGTCCTCAGCACGGACCAGTACGAAAAAGAGGCCCAAAGAATCTTATCAGACACCAATTACTATAGACTGATCACTGAAGATCCCACCAAAGACTACAAAACCCAACTTCACGACCTAATAGAACACGGAACATCACAGGGAATCCTAGATAAAAAAGAACAGAAATACCTCAAAATATCCCATCTAGCCATTGCCCGATTCTACTACCTCCCCAAAATTCACAAATCCCTATGCGACCCCCCCCCCGGTAGACCAATTATCTCAGGCATAGATTCCCTTACCTCTAACCTGTCAGAATACATTGACGGCATCTTCCAGAGATACGTTATCATGCTCCCATCCCACCTTAAAGACTCGACACACCTCATCCAGAGCCTAGAGAAAGTCACGTCGCAATATGATTACATCTGGGCCACGCTAGATGTAACATCACTATACAGCAACATCATACACTCACTAGGCCTTAAAGCCACAAATACATATCTGGACAACGACACCATCATGACACCAGCCCAAAAAGAATTCATCTTGAGATCCATAGAATTCATCCTAGACCACAATTATTTTACATACAAAGACAAATTCTACATTCAAACCAAAGGAACAGCTATGGGTACCAAATTTGCACCCTCCTATGCAAACCTATTCATGGGGGCTTTCGAGGAACAACTTGGTCTACTAAAGCACCCCAACATCAAATTCTACAAAAGATACATTGATGATATCATCTTCATCTGGCAAGGAAATAACAATGATCTCAAAACATTCGTACAGACCCTCAACCAAAATAATTGGAACATTAATCTTACACTAGAATCAGACCCGACAAACTCAGTTTTCCTAGACCTCCACCTCAACAGTAAAAACAACATTATCTCCACCAGCACACATTTCAAAAACGTAGACGCCAATAGCTTCCGAGACTTCAACAGCTGCCACTACCATAAATGGAAAACAAACATACCCTTTAGCCAGATGAAAAGAATAAGACGCAACTGCACGAATACGAACACCATGAAAACACAAATAGAGACCCTAAGCCAAAGATTCCTGAAAAAAAACTACCCCCCACAACTCATCAAAAATTCGAAAAAACTAAATTTCACAAATAGATCAGAAGGAAAGCCTTCAACCAAGACCAAAAGCAATAAAAGAAACCCCCTTCATACCAGGGTTAATCACAAGATACAACAAAAATCACCAAACAATCAGACATATTTTAACCAAACACTGGTCAGTACTACTCAAAGACCCCATTCTAGGAAAAGAAATACCAAAAACACCAAGACTCACATTCCGAAGAGCCAAAACCCTTAAAAACATTCTAGCCCCATCATACCCAAACAAACACACTCTAAAAACAATGGAACAGACAAAAATCAACAAACACCAGAATTCAAGGGATCTTCAAAATGCGGCACGAAAAAATGTAAATGTTGCCAGATGATTAAAACAGCAAGCAGAGAGATAGACATTCCACATCCCATAGGCAAGATTCCCTTTCTACAACAAATGACATGTGCCAGCAGAAACGTCATTTACCTACTTCAATGTCCCTGCAACATCTATTACGTTGGCCGTACGACACAAACCCTGAGAGAGCGAATGACCGAACATAGATCAAACATAAAAAGAAAAATCACAACACACAGCGTCTCGCGCCATTTCACACTAGCGCACGAAGGCAACCCCCTCGATTTAAAGGTCATCCCCCTAGAGCAAACCCCTTCCTACCAACAACTTTGTAGGAAGGAAATGTTCTGGATTTTTAAACTCAACACCCTCACTCCATTTGGCCTCAATGAAATACTAGAACACGCCAACTACTAATTATCAATTATCGCTAGAGTCTCCCCCTCTACCCCTTCCGAAACCCCGAAAAAAGTACTCCTTCTCCCTTCTCCCCTTTTCCCCCTTTCCTCTACTTTTACAAAAACCCCCACCCCCAGTCCCATATTGCCAAACTAACATATATGTTCCGTTTAAACCGCTGGACGTATTTAGACCAAAACATCCAATAAAAACAAAACAAAAAAAGAGTAGACAAATACAAAACATAAAAAGGTTGAGCAAAGAGCGAGGGAAGCGGACTATGTATAAAGAGAATATGCACACATATATACTGTATATATATATATATATATGAGAAATAAAGAAACAGCAACATAAATAGAGTAAACTAATCCCACATTATTTATTTATTTATTTAACTATTGATTATATTCTAACCACATTTTAAATACATATGTCTTTGATCGATAAACTCGAATGCATTTTATCCCGAAAGAAACAACCCCACCATCAGCACCGTTTTTATGCTCGATTCAATATTTTTACTTTTAGTGATATAACTTTTACTTTTATTCATATTCTCATATTTTTTTTCTCACAACCTCCTTTTTTATTTATTTGTATATATTTTCTTCATAATATACCCCATTAGAATATACAACAACACACCCAAATACCTTAGCTATAAAGATCATGATGTGAATACAGATATAACAAACCTCCCCCTCCCCCCCTTTTTTCCTACTGATATCCACCAACCATTAGCCCTATACACCTATATCCAGATACCCACATGATGTTAGGCAGAATGAATAAACATCGATTTTATATGACCCATATATATGGCATATTATATGCAGGGTCGACTCTTCATGCCACCAGAAAAGTTGATTTTTTATTTTTTTATTTTATTTTTTATTTATTCTATTCTATTTCATTTTATTATATCCTAATTCTTTACTATCAAATGTCCAGCAGAATAAATATCAAGTCTCTATACCCCACAGATAGATATACCCCATTACCCAGTGCCGATCTCGGATGCCCCCATAATTATGATGCTTCATGTGCCCATTTAGTCCAAATAACAGAACGATAAACACAAGAATAAGCGACACCGAAGATCGCAAAGACCGGAAGTCCCGCATGCATTCCAGCTTGGAACGCTAAGCCGAACTTCCGGACAAGCGCACCGCCCATAGAATCACTGCAGAAGGAAAGGAAGGATAACAACAAGGCCGGACGCTGCGAACACACCAACTTCCGGTCATGCGCAAAAGCGCAGCCGGACACTCCCCCTTCCGGCCGGCCGTACAGATCGGCCCCAGACGCCTTCTTTCCCATATGGGCGGTCACCTGATGTAATTTTGGCACCCTTTTTCAGGTTTTTGGCGCTTTTTTGCCAATTAGTGGCCATTTTAACAAACATTTCAACAATAAACTTAGGGTATAAATACCTGTGACCACAGACAGGGATACTATTGCTACTGATGAAGGGATGTGCCTGTCCCGAAACGCGTTGAGCCGGATTTTTATATGTAAATGCAATAAAGACCTTTGAAGAGAAGCACCCGTGTGATTGGCTGCCTTCATCCGTTAAAACTCTAGAAGCGATCCAGGCTGGGGGGGTGTTTGGTTTACAGGTGTTTGGTTTATCCTGGTAAACCGCCCCCCCCCCCCCCCCCCTCGTGAAGTGAGTAAATGAACCTACGATACCACATTATTTCAATATAAATATATGTATTGGTATCCTTTTAAACAGATTTTTCCCTTTTAATTTGCCCCACTTTACCACATTATATTGTGTATGATACTGCAAAATACAGTCTCTTAGGCACTCGAGACGTTATGTAGTAACCCTATCTGTGTGTATAATCTTTTAATCTTTTATGTAGATCTCATATATATATATATATATATATATATATATATATATATGTTTTTATCCTATATATTATAACTACTGGCATAACTACTGGCATCTCTATATACATCCACACATCTTTTATATCACTTGTTTACAAATGTTATGTTGATGTAAGACCTGCTATATACCTAAGTAGCTCTACACTGACTTACCACTATTGACCGACCACTATTGGCGCTTAAAGGGTTTATCCAAGAATAGGCGAGACCTGGATGGTACCACTACCCACCAGTCCCCCTAGTTTGGCACACTTCAACATCAAGCCAGGGTTTCTCAGGAGAGAAGTTAGAGATTTGTGTTGCTCTTTTTGTTTTTCAAGTCATGCAGGACATTTGAGGACAAACTTGAATCTGACTTTTGAAAGTGCCCAAAATAAAGATTTCTCTAAACTTTTGCCAAGACACAAGATCTGCCCGGCGACTGGCACCTTTTTGCTGAGTCTTAGATGTGGGTTTTGATGCCTCTGCCAGGTTTGTGTTGAATGTAGATCAGGCGTGCTGTTCCCAGCATGGAAATGACATTGCATGAGGAGACCCATATAGAAAATATTACTGTGAAGAATTAGTTCCAAAGACTTCTTCCTCTGTAGAAGATATCTCTATCACTGGGGGGGCTTGGTTCGCTTTTTCTTCAGTAGGCACTTGTTGGTTGTATGTTGGAAATGATTAGACATTTGAGTGATTCTTTCATCTCTTGCAGGGGGCTTCCAAGGACCCTCTGAACTCAGATGACAGGATTTGGAACCTGAGAGTATGCTCTTTTTGTTCCGCCTAGCCTATCATCAGTCAAATCCAGTATGCAGGTTAATAAGGCTTAAGCTGAAAGGAATGGTGAGTATCCGATTGACAAGCCTGAGAACAAAAAAAGTTTCGAGGAAGCCTCAGTGATGTGAAGCATCTATTAATTGGATCGTACATGACATGCAAAGTAACGGTCAAGCCTATTTGGGAAGCGGGTCGCTCATGGCAACCTGGCATAATTACATAATTTCTCATCTTCCAAGTGGAAATAAATTGGGGTTATTGTAGTAGGACTAAAGACACTGTGCAGCGGCATCTATGAGAGGAACGGCTCCCAGTCAGGAAGATAGTTCAAAATCTGAGGATAGGCAATGTGCTGAAGAATGCACAAAAAGTTCTACAAAAGTATAAAGGATGGAAAGGATTTGCTATCGCTTCAGATCTGGAGGGTGATAAAAGTATTAAAACTAGAAAAAAACTCAGAAATGGAAAATCTAATTGGAATTCTAACCTAGTAAAATATAGATAGATTAGGTAAATATGAGATTACAGATGGAGCAGATGCCACTTAGTACAATTTATAAAGTCGCTTTGGAGGAGCATATATAGAGTCATCAAAAGTGATATATTAAGGAATGCCATAAACAAAAATTCTCTAATGTACACTTATTATCTGCTCTATTTGCAAGTAGGAAAGCACACTCCTCAACATCAAAAGTGCAACACATGGCGTATGCAAGTGAGGAAGTTGCAGGTGTTCACATTTTCAAGCACCTAGCTCCATTCTGTGGCACATGTGAGGAGCATAAAAACCAGATTGAATTTTGTGATGCCTCCTGTTCATCCACATACCAGTTATCGTCACTAGTGTTGAGCGAAGTGGACTTAGATTGGAATTTCAGGGAAAATTCGATTCGCCGCACAGACGAAATTCTTTGTGCCTTGTGGTAGGGAATCGATTCTCCTTGAATGGTTGTAAAAAAAAAAATTCAAATCATACTTACCTTCTGTGTTTGAGCATGAAGAGTCGGCCGCCGCCATCTTGATTGAAGATCTTGCACAAAATACTGTGTGGAGTGCTGTATGATGTCACCACGCCGGCCGATGTGATGGCGTCACATCGCACGGGATTTCACTTCGCACGGGATGGCTGTGGGCAGCTCTTCGCGATTAAACAGAGGAGGTAAGTATCATTTATTTATTTTTACACTATTATTACTGTCAGATTCAGTGGCATCTGGAGGGTACAATGCCGATCCCTGTCATTGCACCCACTACTTACAAAGTAGTGCACTTCATGACAAAAAATGTTTGTAAAATTCGGTGAAGCAGCCGAATCAAATTTTTGAATACTTCGATCATCTGTCACAACCAGACAGCTGAGAAGCTCTGACAGAGGCCTTTCAGAACCTCCTCCTTGAGTTTCTGTGTTGCACACACACTCCAGGAAGAAGTATAAGCCGCCCAGAAAAGCCTTCTGGGGAGGAATTTAAAGGGAAGCAATTAGTCCAACACATGACAGCTGAGAGAGGCTAACGAGAGGAGGAACTGAATACCACAACACAGAAACTCAAGGAGGAGGTTCTGAAAGGCCTCTGTCAGAGCTTCTCAGCTGTCTGGTTGTGACATCATCTCTAATCATTACTCATCGCAAACCGAGGTACACTAACAGCTCAACACTACATAGATTTGGACAAGTGTCCCAGGAGCCGTTTTTCAACAGGACAATGCCAGGGTTGCATGTCGCTTGCGCTACTGTGAGCAGCCTACGTGGCCTAAATCTGCTACCACAGCCTGCAGCATCTCCGAACTTGTCTCCTATCAAGCACTTCTGGGAGATCATTGGTTGCCAATTGCAAAGGGAACTGCCGACAGCGGATCTTGATGATTTGTGTGCCCAAGTGCATTCAGTGTGGCAGAACATTCCTCTTGAACCTTTAATAACCTCATTGATGGCATGCTAAGGCGTATAACCCAGTGTATTTCTGTGGGTGACGCTCGTTCTCGATACTGAATAAATCTAGATGTCTTGAATATTAACCCCTTTAGTCCCTCACATATAGATCCCAGAAATACATATGGTTTGTAATGCCTCTATAATTTCCTTCTCCACTCTCTAACAAGAGATATACGGTAGCTTTATATTTCTATGAATTTAGAAGTAGGGATGAAGGAATGTCTTGGCCGCGTCATCTTCTCTATGAGATCACTACGCCGGCACTGAGAAGAGGGGCCACTTCTGAATGCAGGAGAAGGTGATCCAGAAGAATAAACTGCAGGGGGCCCTACCAAAGAGAAAAATCTATATAAAAAAATCTAACAATATTTTTATTGCATGTACAGTATATTGCAATAATGCTTCTTTTGAAACGCCCTATTTATTACATAACAACCATAACTTGGGTAAAATAATTAGAAACATATAAATGACAATATGAGCACAGCATTAGAAGAAAGGAAACTCCAAAGTATTACTTAGCATTCCAAGCTTTTAGAAAAAAAAAATGTCAAGGAGCTGGAACACTGACCACCCCTTTAAAAACCGTATTTAGTATTTTACAGTATAAAGAGGTTTACAATACAGAAAATCCATAGAATAAAAATACAAGTAACAATGCAGCCGAACATTAAACAGTTATATTTTATCTGCAAATACATGGCCAATTCCAACGACATTCGTTACGCCTTAAATAAATGCCACACATTTCTCCAAGTATGAGAAGTCGGAAGCTGTGGTCTTGCATCTGTCTCCAAATCTGGTCAGCCAGCTGGTCCGCTTATATACTTTTCACACCAACGAAAGCCTGCAAACTACTGAGAACCAAGAATACCGACAACCGGGGTGTGAATACAATGCATACGTTCAGAACGTCCTTACTATGCGTAGATAGTAATATAAAACAGCGACAAAAAAAATCATAGAAATGCAGTAATTAGTGTTGAGTGAATCGAAGTATCTGATGTGAACTTCAATACGAATTTCAGTAAAAATTTGATTCGCCGCAAAGCCGAATTTCCTTGGGGTTCGTGGTAACGAATAGATTTTCCCTGAAATGGTGGTTAAAAACAAACAAACATACGCACCTCATTTTTGCAAGATGAGCCCGCCGTGGCCATCTTGATTAAAAATACATCAAAATCTCACATGTCGTGACGTATGACATCACCATGTGAGATTTGGTGTGGTGACCTCAATCAAGATGGCCCCATCGGGCTCTTCGTGCGCAAATGGATGAGGTGAGTATTTTTTTTAACAGAATAACTCCTGAAAGCCCTAATTTTTTTATCTCAGATGTCGCGATCAGCAATGAACGCGGCATCTAAGGGGTTCAAAGACAGGGGCGGCGCAATTCACTGTTCCCCATTATTGCACCCAGCATACAAAGAAATGCGCTTCAAGACAAAGTGAAATTTGGCGAAGCGGTTGAATCGAATTTTCCATAACCTCACTCATCACTACCAATAATACTTAGATTCCTTGGAAGACCAAGATCAAAATCCCTCAGAACGTCATTTGGCCACTGGCAGGGCCGCACCGTCAATTAGGCAAGGTGAGGAGATCGTCTCAGGCGGCACAGCCCTGGTGATAAGTGGGGGGGGGCGGCAGCAGTAGGGCAGCGGGAGATGAGCGCTTCCGTTGTGGAAGCGCTCATCTCTATATTGGGCTTCCTGCACACAAACGTAGGTGTCCCGTTACCGTATTGCGGACCGCATATGCGGATCCGCAATACACGGGCATCACGGATGCGGACCCATTGACTTGAATGGGTCCGCAAATCCGGCGATGCGGAACAACGGAAGCATGGAACGGAACACTACAGAAGCACTACTAAGTGCTTCTGTGGGGTTCCGTTCCATACTTCCGTCCCGCAAAAAAATAGAACTTTTTGCAGAACCCATTCAAGTTGAATGGGTCTGGATCCGTCCCAACAGAATGAATACGTGCAGGAGGCCTTAATCTGTATCGCTGTCCTCTGGCAATTTTTTCGCCTCAGGCAGCAGAAGGGCTAGGTGCACCCCTGGCCACTGGCATTAGGTTTGTGTGTCTTCACTATTTACCATTCACCTTTAACAATACAGTAATATACAGTATTGTGTGTGTAATGGTTATGAGGTTATGTCACATGACATGAGCTAATGGTGATTAGAGCACTTTATTACGCCTCATGCACATGACTGTGTCCATTTTGCAGTCAGCGCTCACCAAATACCTGAAAACACACATATAATGTAACATCATAATTTATTGATAGAAATACAACACATAAATATCATAATTAATAGAATAGCAGCAATACATGAAGTGCTATGACACAGGCACACAGGACCATAGACTTAAATCTTCAGAGAATGTGCAATATCCATATATAGAGCTTGACAGAAAATGTCAGTAACTTGACATAAGTGTGCAGAATGTACAAGGATGAGGCCCTTATTGATCACAGTTTCTGGAGCTGCTGGGATAGGCGCTGAGATGAATGACCAGTATGACAAAACGTTGACTCCTGCAGCCGGGGTAGAAAAGGCGATGTGCTCATGAATGGTGCCTTAACCCCAGATTCAGTTCTCTACCACTTGTAATTGATCATTAGTGTAGTTTTGCCTATATCTAAATTAACACAAATTTCAAACCATTGGTTTATAATTCAATGACATACAATGTATAAGCAACAAGCCCAGGAAAGGAGTGGCACTGATGGGAGAAGTAGTCACAGTGACTCACTGTGATGCTCCATGGAATGTGCAATGATGGAAGAATGCACCATTTCTTCCCTCGGAGCACACACGGGACTTTATGAGGGCTCCTTCCCAAATAAACAAAGGCATGCAATCCCATTCTCATTAACACTTTCTGCAGTGCCCAGTCTGGGGGGCGCAGAACTTAGATTACCAGTCAGTCTCAAAAGTGTGGTGGACACCACATGCAGTAAAGTCTATTGCCATAAACAAGCGTTTACCTTACTGTCTTATTCCACACACGCACTTTAAGTGGTTTTCAACCACCTGAAGAGGTTTGTTCTCTTAGGCCTCTTTCACACGGGCGATATTTCCGCGTGAGGTGAACGCATTGCACCCGCACTGAATCCGGACCTATTCACTTCAATGGGGCTGTGCAGATGAGCAGTGATTTTCACGCATCACTTGTGCGTTGTGTGAAAATCGCAGCATGTTCTATATTGTGCGTTTTCCACGCAACGCAGGCCCCATAGAAGTGAATGGGGCTGCGTGAAAATCGCAAGCAAGTGCGGATGCGGTGTGATTTTCACGCACAGTTGCTAGAAGACGATCGGGATGGAGACCCGATCATTATTATTTTCTCTTATAACATGGTTATAAGGGAAAATAATAGCATTCTTAATACAGAATGCCTAGTACAATAGCTCTGGAGGGGTTAAAAAATAAATAAAAAATTAACTCACCTTAATCTACGTGTTCGCGCAGCCCGGCTTCTCTTCTGTCTTCATCTTTGCTGTGCACAGGTAAAGGACCTGTGGTGATGTCACTATACTCATCACATGATCCATCACCATGGTAAAAAAAAGATCATGTGATGGACCATGTGATGAGTGCAGTGACATCATCAACGGTCCTATTTCTCAAAGAAAAAGACAGAAGAGAAGCCGGGCTGTGTGAACAAGTGGATTAAGGTGAGTTAAGTTTTTTTATTTTTTATTTTAACCCCTCCAGCCCTATTGTACTATGCATTCTGTATTAAGAATGCTATTATTTTCCCTTATAACCATGTTTTAAGGGAAAATAATACAATCTACACAACACCTAACCAAAACCCAAACTTCTGTGAAGAAGTTCGGGTTTGGGTACCAAACATGCTGATTTTTCTCACGTGCGTGCAAAACGCATTACAATGTTTTGCTCTCGCGCGGAAAAATCGCACATGTTCCCGCAACGCATCTGCATCTTTTTCCGCAACGCCCATGTGAAACCAGCCTTAATGTCAGGATTTGGTCTCTCAGTTCAGTCTCAGAAATGATGGCTCCCTGGACTAGGTCTGGTTGTCTGCAGCTCACAAACATGTCCTTCCTCTAGGCCTGCTCAGCAAAGACCCACTAACTAAGGACTTCCAGAGTTAACTGTTTGCTGCCTATGCACAACCATTTGTGATTTACAGTACACATGAAAAAGAGTACCATTTAAATGCTTTAGCAATAAATCATAACATTAACTCTTTAGCAATGATCCACTGGGTCACTGCATATACACCAGCTGGTTCTTGGAAAAAAAACACACTGCAAATTTAATAAAAGTTTTTTTGAGGTAAACAAAAGCAATTAACAGGCTTAAAGGGTCATTGAGTTTTCAGCAAACTTTTCATATGTCATCGAGACATAACGCAAGTTTTGATTGGTGGAGGTTTGAGTGCCGAGATCCGCATCGATCGCTAGAATGAGAAGACAGAAGCTCTTGTGTAGCACGCTCTCCTCGCTGCAGGAGACAGAATCGAGATGGCCCCTAGACGCTCTATTAAAAGGGGTTGTCTCATCATGGACAATGGGGGCATATCGCTAGGATATGCCTCTATTGCCTTATAGGTGCAGGTCACACCCCTGTGACCAGCACCTATATCGAGAACGTTGTAGCTGGAGGACTCGGGTCCGGCCACCACCAAACCGTCTCCCCATAGAAGTGAATGGGAGCATACCGCGCATGCACGGCCCCCGCTCTCATTCATTTCTATAGGGCTGACCGAAAATAGCTGAGCCAGCGCAGTGCACCCTCCTTCACTTGCGGGGCTCTGTGCTCCATATAGGTGCGGGTCCCAGCGGTAGGACCTGCACCTAGAAGTCAATGGGGGCATATCCTAGTCTTTTTCTTTTCTGTAGAATGCCACAACTGACTTTAAACAAGCAGGATCAACCCTACCAGATAGTGTGCCTGGTGTACTAGGGCCGATCCTTTTTAATGGTGCTCTTTAAGAACTTGCCACACAGTAGCATATTTTCCACTTAAAAATCCTTAGCCAATGTCAACGGGGTCAAGAAACCACAGGGTGAGGTGATGAACAAAAGCTGGAAGAGCTTTCCATGTCAGAGGAAGCCATGGAGAAGATAAAAGCAGCTTCAATAGGAGATAGTAAGGGGAAAACTAAATCTTGTAATGCATTAGCACAGCAGGCGGGCTGCGCACTAAGTAGAGAGGGAGAGTGGACTTCCCTACCTTCATTACTATTTCATTGTTTCCCGAAGGAGAATTACTTGGTTCAGTCTTTTACCCCGGGGAGCAAGAGAGCTCAATGTGATTTTAGGTTAAAAATGGATGCAGTTTCTCAGCCATCTTCTCTTCATGTGTTATGTCATTTGAAGTGATAATTAGTTTATACTATTTTTTAGGAATGTATGTAATAAGTAAATATTAATGAGCAGAGGAACATATATTGTATGCGTGTTAGTGGCATAGGATACAGGATTGACCACCCTCTGCAAATTCCATATTTACAGTGCCTTGAAAAAGTATTGAACTTTTCCAAATTCTTTCACATTACACCCACAAACTTAAATGTATTTTATCGGGATTTAGACCAACACAAAGTAGCAAGTACAGTATGTGTGAAGTGAAAATAAAATGACACGTGGTTTTAAATTTTATTTATTTTTTAAATCGGGAAAGTGTGACGTGCATTTGTATTCAGCCCCCCTGAGTCAATACTTTTTAGGACCACCTTTCGCTGCAATTACAGCTACAAGTCTTTTGGGGTCTCTACCAGCTTTGCACATCTAGAGGCTGAAATTTTTGCCCATACTTCTTTACAAAATAGCTCAAGCTCAGTCAGATTGGATGGAGAGCGTTTGTGAACAGTAATTTTCAAATTATGATTGATGGCCTGCTGGTAACTCTCTGAAACATTAGGGGCAAGTGCCAGCTGCTGATCTGAGCATTAGAAAAATTATGGGCGAGTGCCTGCTGCTGAGCTGACCACTGAAAAAATTATAGGCGAGGGCCTGTTGGGGAGCTGACCCTATAAAACATAATGACTGAGGGCCTGCTGGTGAGCTGACCCTCTAAAACATTATATACGGAGGCCTGCTGGTGAGCTGACCCTCTAAAACATTACATGCAAGGGCCTACAGGAGAGCTGACACTCTACAACATTAGGAGCAAGGGAAGACTAAAAAGCATGTTGATATGATGGAAGAGGAGGACGAGAAAAGGAAGATTGAACCATTAGGGCTGCAGTAAATGATTATTTCAGTAATCGAGTATTCTATCAATTATTTTTTACGATAGTAATCTAATAAGAAAAAATGAAAAAAGACAGTTTTCCTTTATAAAAACTCATAAGACCCCCTGCCATTAGTCCCTAACACCCTTCATTCCCCACTGTGCAATTAGCCCAAGTGCATCAGTTCCCCCCAGGGCCATCAACTCTGTTCCCCCCAGTGCCATCAGCTCTCCCCCCGTGCCATCAGGTCCGTTCCCCCAGTGCCATCAGCTCTCTCCCACCAAGTGCCATCAGCTCTCCCCCACCCCAGTGCCTTTAAGCTCTCTCCATCCAGTGCCTTTAGCTCTCCCCACCCAGTGCCATCAGCTCTCCCACACTCCAGTGCAATCAGCTCTCCCCAACCAGTGCCATCAGCTCTCCCCCACCCCATAACCATCAGCTCTACTCCCACAGTGCCATCATATCTCCCTCTTGTGCCATCCGCTCTCCCCCAGTGCCATCATCTCTTCCCTTTTGTGCCATCATCTCTCCCCCCTTGTGCCATCAGCTCTCCCCCTTGTGCCATCAGCTCTCCCCCTATTGTGCAATCAGCTTTCCCCCATTGTGCCATTTTCTGTCCCCCTTGTGCCATCAGCTTTACTCCCTCAGTGCCATCATCTCTCCCCCCTTGTGCCATCAGCTTTACTCCCTCAGTGCCATCATCTCTCCCCCCTTGTGCCATCAGCTCTCCCCCTTGTGCCATCAGCTCTCCCCTCACTGTGCCATCAACTTTCCCCCCATTGTGCCATCAGCTCTTCCCCATTGTGCCATCAGATCTCCCCCCATTGTGCCATAAGCTCTCCCCCATTGTGCCATCAGCTCTCCCCCCTTGTGCCATAATTTCTGCTGCCCTGCTCATCCTGACACCCGGATTGCACAGCGTCATTGGTTGCGCCTTAGTGGCGCCCCCACCCCCTCCTCGATTTCACCAACTTACCTTTCCAGCAGAGGCACCGCCGACACTCCATTGTTCCGCGCTGCTCTGCGCCTGATGTCACACAGCGCGTCAGGTCACAGCGTGCGTACGTAAGGAGGTCAGTGCAGCGCAGGACCATGGACGTGCTATGAAGTGTCCGGAGGCCCCCTGCTGGAAAGGTGAGCATTCCAAGCGTAGCAGGAGACCACGGAGCGGGAGTAATAGCAAGCGCTTCACTCCCGCTCCATTGTCACATGACACAAACGAATCTTCGATGCAAAAAATTTGCAACGAGGATTTTTTGTGTCAGATTACTCAATTTAATTGAGTAATCGTTTCAGACCTATGGACCACATACCCTTTTTTGTGGTGGAAGGGGTGGAAGGGAAAACAGTGTATTCAGTACATTATAAAAAACACATTTAAAGTGCCTTTATGTTCAGCCGCTTTCCTCTGGTGTAGTCGAGAAGTCATGGTCAATCCAGGCCTTGTTCATTTTTATAAGAGTCAACATGTCAGCATTTTCAGTTGACATGCGGATGCGCTTATCAGTTATTATACCCCCAGCAGCACTAAATACCCGCTCTGACAAAATGCTGGCGGCAGGGCAGGCCAGCACCTCCAAGGCGTAGAGCGCCAGTTCGTGCAATGTGTCCAGCTTGGACACCCAGTAGTTGTAAGGCACAGAGGGATCATTGAGGACACGGTCTGCTACGTACTCCTTCACCATCTTCCAAAACTTTTCCCTTCTTTGTGACACTAGGCCGCGCATCAGGGTGAGGTTGCTGGCGGGGTGTCATGAAACTGTCCCAGGCCTTGGAGAGTGTTGCCTTGCCTCTGTTGGAACTGCTATGTGTTCCCCTCGTCTCCCCTCCTCGGTTGCCCAAGGAACTATGTACTTTGCTGCCAGCATTGTCAGCTGGAAATTTTGGGAATTGCACCATTTTGCTTCTTCTCTCCAGGGTGAATAACCAGTAATCGGTGTTGGACAAAATGCATAAAACGCATTGGTCACGGAAAAAGGCAGTCTAACATAAAGCCATGTGTGCCAGAGTACCAACAGGCAAGATTTTGCTGTCATCAGGAGGATGACTCTTAATCTCCTCATCCTCTTCCTCCTCTTCTGCCCATCCACGCTAAACAGATGGAATTAAACTTCCATGGGTACTACCCTCTGTAGCAGAGGCAACCGTCTCCTGCTCCTCCTCATCATCATTATCATCCAATTTGTGCTGAGAAGATGAACGGAGGGTGGTCTGGCTATCACCCTGTGTAATGTCTTCCCCCATTTCCACCTCTTCCACATGCAAAGTGTCGGCCTTAATTGTGAGCAGCGAGCGTTTGAGTAGACACAGAAGTGTGATGGTGACGCTGATAATAGCGTTATCGCCGCTCACCATCTGTGTTGATTCCTCAAAGTTTCTTAAAACCTCACAGAGGTCAGACATCCATGCCCACTCCTCACTTGTGAAGAGCGGAAGCTGACTGGAAAGGCGACAACCATGTTGGAGCTGGTATTCCACTACTACCCTCTGCTGCTCACAAAGCCTGGCCAACATTTGGAACGTGGAGTTCCAGCGCGTCTGCTCACGTCGCACAACAGTCGGTGAGCTGGCAATTGTAAATGCTACTGCAGCGTTGACAGACCGGCATAAGCTGTAGATGACTTTCGGAAATGGGCACACACGCGGCGCACCTTCACCAGTAGCTCAGGCAAATATGGGTAGCTTTCCGTGCTCAAAAGTCACCACCAAGCTACGGCGATTATCAGACACAACCATGCCTGGTTCTAGGTTGAGTGGCGAGAGCCACAGCTCAGTCTGGTCTCTTCTCCCCTGCCACAGCTCTGTGTCGGTGTGCTGTTTGTCACCTAAGCAGATCAGCTTAAGCACAGACTGTTGACGCTTCCCCACTGCAGTGCTACAATGCTTCCAGCTACCGACTGATGGCTGACTGGTGCTGCAAGAGGATAATTCTAAGGTGGAAGTGAAGGAGGAGGTGGAGGAGAAGAAGTGGGGGTTGGAGCCACTAACGTAGGTGGTGGCGGAAACCTTGATGGAATTAGGGCCCGCAATCCTTGGCGTTGGTAGCACCTGTGCCATCCCAGGGTACGACTCGCTCCCGGCCTCCACAATGTTCACCCAGTGTGCCGTCAGGAAAATGTAGCGTCCCTGGTCACAAGCACTTGTCCATGTGTCAGTGGTTAAGTGGACCTTCCCAGTAACTGTGTTGGTCAGGGCACGGTTGATGTTAAGGGACACATACTGGTGTAAGGCGGGCACGGCACACCGTTAAAATAGTGGTGGCTGGGGACTGCGTAACGAGGGACAGCCACCAACATCAGGCTGTGGAAGGCCTCAGTGTCCACGAGCCTAAATAGCAACATTTCCAGGGCAAGTAATTTGGAAAGTTGCATATTTAGTGCTTTGGCCTGTGGGTGGCTGGGTATTTGCGCTTGCATTCAAATGCCTGGGGTAAGGACATTTGTATGCTGCGCTGGGACACGGAAGTGGATGTGGTCACTAATGGTGCTTGCAAAGGTCCAGGTGCAGGCTGGGAGGCCTCCGCCAGGCAGCAGAACACCTACCCCTTGGCAAGGGAGATTTCTGCAAGGGTGTGCTCAGGATAACAGTTGCGGGCCTGTTTGGTGTGGCCCACCTTCTCCCTTTTGCCACTTCACTGCCTCTTCCAGCCTGTTGCTGTGTTGCGGATCCCTCCACCTCTGTACTGCTGTCCTCGCTCGGCTTGCCACCTTCCCAGGTTGGGTCAGTGACTTCATTGTCCACCACATCCTCTTCCACTTCCTCACTCTGCTCATCTTCCTGACTTGTTGACCGGACAACAACCTCAGTTATTGGCAACTGTGTCTCATCCTCATCATCAACCTCTTGAGACACTAATTGCCATTAAGTTATTGGCAACTGTTTCTCCTTATCATCATCTACCTCGTGAAACACTAATTGCTGTTCCCCACCATCATCTTCTTGTGACTGTAGATGCTCAAGAGTTTGGGAATCAGGGCACAAGATCTCATGTCCCTCTTCAATCGGGCATGTCGAGAGGCCCAAATGAAGGAATGGAGCTGAAAAGAGCTCCTCGAAATACCTAATTGTGGGATCACTTGTTTGCCAATACTCTCCATGGTGGGAGGAAGGAAGATCAGGGTGAGGATTCTGTTGACCAGACTCTTGGCTACTGAGACTGGACTTGGTGGAAGACAGGGTGGTGCTTAACCGGCTAGAAGCATTATCTGCTGCAATCCAACCAACCACCTGGTTGCACTGGTCTGACTTCAAAAGCGTTGTCCTGCACCGCCCTGAAAACTGTTACATGAAGCTAGGTATCGTGGATGATTGTTTTTATTGTGCTCTGGCAGCAGGCACAGTTTCAACGCGCCCAGGGCCATGGCCTCTGCATGCACCATCAGCACCAAGGCCACTTCCTTGTCCCTTACTGCTCTCCTTCTTCATATTAAATGTTATACTGTATATACTTGAAAGTATGTCACACGTACAGTAGCGTAGGATTTGTAAGTGTATGCGCAAAATAATAAAAAAAAAAGGTATTTGGGATGCGCTCACATTATACAAGAGAAATACAGCAGATAATGTCGCTGATGTCAGCAGCGGCTAATATAAAATTGCAGGGAATGTCACAGGTATTTTGGATATGGAAACGTTACACAGGAGAAATACCACAGATAATGTCGCTGATGTCACCAGCGGCTAATATAACATTACAGGGAATGTCACAGGTATTTGGGAATGTGGAAACGTTACACAGAAGATGTAGCGCAGATAATGTCGCTGTCTGCAGCGACCTAACTATTGAAAAATAGATATTGCTGCCACACACAATAGTCCTTAAAAGGACTTTTGGTGCTGTAAAGTTTTAGCAATTTAGGGCAAGTTTCATTTTTCTGCCCCCCTTGTCTCTGCGCCCTAAGGCAGCCAGCCGCTTGGTCTGCTTTATTATAGCGTTGGGCCTGCCTGGTTGTGATGATATATAATGCCTATGACATACAATATGTCAGTATTGTCCTACCTGAATGGCTAAGGCATTATGGGCATTCCCACCAGCCAGTACAACAGCTAGGGTCACGTGATCCTCCTTCTTCATCTTCCCTGCCCTGCTGTCTTCTGATTAGTAAAATGGTGTTCTCCATTTTGAGCAATTCGTCTGAACTGAATCACAAAAAGTTTCGGGAATTAAAGATGAATTTTAGTCATTTAGAATCGATTTACTTATCTCTAATTACAACATATTATACAGGGAGTGCAGAATTATTAGGCAAGTTGTATTTTTGAGGATTAATTTTATTATTGAACAACAACCATGTTCTCAACGAACCCAAAAAACTCATTAATATCAAAGCTGAATATTTTTGGAAGTAGTTTTTAGTTTGTTTTTAGTTTTAGCTATTTTAGGGGGATATCTGTGTGTGCAGGTGACTATTACTGTGCATAATTATTAGGCAACCTAACAAAAAACAAATATATACCCATTTCAATTATTTATTTTTACCAGTGAAACCAATATAACATCGCAACATTCACAAATATACATTTCTGACATTCAAAAACAAAACAAAAACAAATCAGTGACCAATATAGCCACCTTTCTTTGCAAGGACACTCAAAAGCCTGCCATCCATGGATTCTGTCAGTGTTTTGATCTGTTCACCATCAACATTGCGTGCAGCAGCAACCACAGCCTCCCAGACACTGTTCAGAGAGGTGTACTGTTTTCCCTCCTTGTAAATCTCACATTTGATGATGGACCACAGGTTCTCAATGGGGTTCAGATCAGGTGAACAAGGAGGCCATGTCATTAGATTTTCTTCTTTTATACCCTTTCTTGCCAGCCACGCTGTGGAGTACTTGGACGCGTGTGATGGAGCATTGTCCTGCATGAAAATCATGTTTTTCTTGAAGGATGCAGACTTCTTCCTGTACCACTGCTTGAAGAAGGTGTCTTCCAGAAACTGGCAGTAGGACTGGGAGTTGAGCTTGACTCCATCCTCAACCCGAAAAGGCCCCACAAGCTCATCTTTGATGATACCAGCCCAAACCAGTACTCCACCTCCACCTTGCTGGCGTCTGAGTCGGACTGGAGCTCTCTGCCCTTTACCAATCCAGCCACGGGCCCATCCATCTGGCCCATCAAGACTCACTCTCATTTCATCAGTCCATAACACCTTAGAAAAATCAGATATTTCTTGGCCCAGTCTTGACGTTTCAGCTTGTGTGTCTTGTTCAGTGGTGGTCGTCTTTCAGCCTTTCTTACCTTGGCCATGTCTCTGAGTATTGCACACCTTGTGCTTTTGGGCACTCCAGTGATGTTGCAGCTCTGAAATATGGCCAAACTGGTGGCAAGTGGCATCTTGGCAGCTGCACGCTTGACTTTTCTCAGTTCATGGGCAGTTATTTTGCGCCTTGGTTTTTCCACACGCTTCTTGCGACCCTGTTGACTATTTTGAATGAAACGCTTGATTGTTCGATAATCACGCTTCAGAAGCTTTGCAATTTTAAGAGTGCTGCATCCCTCTGCAAGATATCTCACTATTTTTGACTTTTCTGAGCCTGTCAAGTCCTTCTTTTGACCCATTTTGCCAAAGGAAAGGAAGTTGCCTAATAATTATGCACACCTGATATAGGGTGTTGATGTCATTAGACCACACCCCTTCTCATTACAGAGATGCACATCACCTAATATGCTCAATTGGTAGTAGGCTTTCGAGCCTATACAGCTTGGAGTAAGACAACATGCATAAAGAGGATGATGTGGTCAAAATACTCATTTGCCTAATAATTCTGCACTCCCTGTATGGGTGGTCTGAAGATTACAGGTTCAAGTCCCCCTCTGAGTCTTAGAGGGAAAAAAAATTAAAATTAAAATTGAAAAAGGATTTGGAAAAATAAAAAAAAAATTAAGAAATAAGAGCAAAAATAATAAACACCTAACATGTTTGTTAAAAAAAAAAAGTACAGTATACATAATTGGTATCACCAGGTCCATAAACAGTCTATTCAATAAAATAAACACATTATTTATCCCCTATTATGAACATCATAAAAAATAAAAAAGTTAAAAGAAACTTACAAAGATCATTTTTGTTTTGCTCTGCAAATGGTTACTTTTCTTCTTAATGGGTTAATGCCCATTGTTTATGTTAATGCGCTTTTTCTATGTGATCCTTGTAAGCCAATAGCTAAAATGGGAACAGAGTTTAGTTATTGTGCCCTGCTCAGTGGGAGGAGGTGGGTGCTTCTTCTCTGGGTTAGAAACTTAGTAGTTAGTTGAGTCCTAGTCTAGGTGAGAGGAAGCATCTGCATGGGACTGTGCTGATGTTAGACCTGATGTAAGGAACCCTCATCCTTCCAACCCAACAACTACCATCAGAATATTCAGACTGTTGAGGGCCAATTTAAAGGACTGGTGCAAAGGACAGACAGTAAGTGTAATGGCTCTTATATAGCTACAGGCCTTACAGCTATTGCAGTGAGTACCTGAGCAGGGCTAAATATATTTTCGTGGATGGGCCCCGTCCCCCGTGGCGGCAAGTGGGGGCAGCGGCGACAGGACAGTCACACAGGGAGATTAACTCTTCCATTGTGGAAGCGCTCATCTCCATAGTCATCTGTATCGCCGTCCTCAGGACAGAGATACAGATGGCTGTGCGGAGGAGCAGGGGAGAGGTGTGTCCCTCCCCTGTTCCTCTGATAGGCTGCCAATACTAGGCCTGCAGCCTATCAAAAGCCGGCGCAGGCGGCGTGATGACGTCATCGCACCACCTGAGCCGTACAGCGCGGGACACAGGCCGGAAGAGGCCGGAAGAGGCCTGCATCGCATCGCTGACATGGAGGTAAGTATAAGTGGTTTTTTTTTGTGTGTGTATTTTGCGAACAATACTGGCGGCTACTGATATGAGGGGGAGCTCTGGCTACTGTCACATGATATGGGGGGCTCTGGCTACTGTCACTTGATGGGGGGGCTCTGGCTACTGGCACATGATATGGGGGGGCTCTGGCTACTGGCACATGATATGGGGGGCTCTGGCTACTGGCACATGATTTGGGGGGGCTCTGGCTGCTGGCACATGATGGGGGGTCCTCTGGCTACTGGCACATGATATGGGGGGGCTCTGGCTACTGACATATGATGGAGGGGCTCTGGCTACTGGCACATGATATGGGGGGGCTCTGGCTACTGGCACATGATATGGGGGGGCTCTGGCTACTGGCACATGATATGGTGGGCTCTGGCTACTGGCACATGAATGGTGGGCCTCTGGCTACTGACACATGATGGGGGGGCTCTGGCTACTGGCACATGATATGGGGGGCTCTGGCTACTGGCACATGATATGGGGGCTCTTGTTACTGGCACAAGATGGTGGGGGGGGGCTCTTATTACTGGCCCATGATTGGGGGGCATCTATGGCGGCACTTATTACTGGCACATTATTGGGTGGCACTATGGGGGCACTTCTTACTGGCACATTATAGGTGGGCACTATAGGGGCATCTACTGAGGCCACAAAGAAGGGGTATTTTATATGGGGGGCTCTGTACAGTAGCATTTTATACTGTGACACATTATGGTGGGTACTATGGGGAAGGTGAGAGAGGAGTACTATGGGGTCATTTACAGGGGCACTAAGAAGGGGGATTTTATACTTACAAATTATGGGGGACACTGAGGGCATCTACTGGGGAACTATATATGGGGCATTTTATACTGGTACATTATGGGGGGCACTAGGAGGTAGGGGGGAGAGGAGCACTATGGGGGCATTTACTGGGGGCACTATATAGGGGTATTTTATACTGGCACATTATGGGGGCACTATTTGAAACATTAGCTCAACTGTGGGCATTACAAGGGAGTATTTTTTGCACTGTCACATTATAAGGAGAATTATTTCTACTGGGGGGGCATTATGGTGGGCTTTATTACTCCCCCATGGTATGACCCCCTAGTAGCAGCACCAGCCTCTCCCTGCTCTGCTATCCCTCTGCCCCTTCTCCAAATCCTTATTATGAAATCTTTCTCATTAGGATAAAACACAACATCAGCTCCGCCGAGCCCCTTAGACGTGTGCTTCTTCTCCTTTCTAAGACTGTACAGGAACTCTTCCTCCTGGCAGGAAGCAGGACAAGCTGACTCCTACCAAGAAAGGAAGAACAGGGTGGTTAACCCTGTTCCTTGCCAACCATTGCCATCCACATCCTCAACTGGAACAAATGACCAAATGACATAGGTTTCTACTTAGAGGAAATTTTTTGAAGCGGAGACAAAAGTCGTGCATGCAGGTGATGTGCTGGTGTGAACCCAGCCTAAGTGTGATTACCCCCTCCTTATCTGTTCTGTGAGCTCTGCAGCAAAGGGTAAGGGAAAGGAAGTCACAGCAGTGCAGTGCTGGCAGATTCCACAGAAGGGAGACGCCCTCTGCATGTGTTAGAAATGCATCTAGCTGTGCAGCTGGGAAGGGAATTATATGGCTGGAAAAAAAACATTAGGGAATCCCAAACATAACTCTTCCTTCACAGTTATGATTGTACAAAGAAGCACAGCCATTATGCAAACTTTTTTTGAACACTCAGTTACGCTTTAATGGGGTTGTCCAGCAACACATCCCTGCTGGGTCACGTGTCGCTTGAAGACAAATTACAGGGAGTGCAGAATTATTAGGCAAGTTGTATTTTTGAGGATTAATTTTATTATTGAACAACAACCATGTTCTCAATGAACCCAAAAAACTCATTAATATCAAAGCTGAATATTTTTGGAAGTAGTTTTTAGTTTGTTTTTAGTTTTAGCTATTTTAGGGGGATATCTGTGTGTGCAGGTGACTATTACTGTGCATAATTATTAGGCAACTTAACAAAAAACAAATATATACCCATTTCAATTATTTATTTTTACCAGTGAAACCAATATAACATCTCAACATTCACAAATATACATTTCTGACATTCAAAAACAAAACAAAAACAAATCAGTGACCAATATAGCCACCTTTCTTTGCAAGGACACTCAAAAGCCTGCCATCCATGGATTCTGTCAGTGTTTTGATCTGTTCACCATCAACATTGCGTGCAGCAGCAACCACAGCCTCCCAGACACTGTTCAGAGAGGTGTACTGTTTTCCCTCCTTGTAAATCTCACATTTGATGATGGACCACAGGTTCTCAATGGGGTTCAGATCAGGTGAACAAGGAGGCCATGTCATTAGATCTTCTTCTTTTATACCCTTTCTTGCCAGCCACGCTGTGGAGTACTTGGACGCGTGTGATGGAGCATTGTCCTGCATGAAAATCATGTTTTTCTTGAAGGATGCAGACTTCTTCCTGTACCACTGCTTGAAGAAGGTGTCTTCCAGAAACTGGCAGTAGGACTGGGAGTTGAGCTTGACTCCATCCTCAACCCGAAAAGGCCCCACAAGCTCATCTTTGATGATACCAGCCCAAACCAGTACTCCATCTCCTCCTTGCTGGCGTCTGAGTCGGACTGGAGCTCTCTGCCCTTTACCAATCCAGCCACGGGCCCATCCATCTGGCCCATCAAGACTCACTCTCATTTCATCAGTCCATAACACCTTAGAAAAATCAGTCTTGAGATATTTCTTGGCCCAGTCTTGACGTTTCAGCTTGTGTGTCTTGTTCAGTGGTGGTCGTCTTTCAGCCTTTCTTACCTTGGCCATGTCTCTGAGTATTGCACACCTTGTGCTTTTGGGCACTCCAGTGATGTTGCAGCTCTGAAATATGGCCAAACTGGTGGCAAGTGGCATCTTGGCAGCTGCACGCTTGACTTTTCTCAGTTCATGGGCAGTTATTTTGCGCCTTGGTTTTTCCACACGCTTCTTGCGACCCTGTTGACTATTTTGAATGAAACGCTTGATTGTTCGATGATCACGCTTCAGAAGCTTTGCAATTTTAAGAGTGCTGCATCCCTCTGCAAGATATCTCACTATTTTTGACTTTTCTGAGCCTGTCAAGTCCTTCTTTTGACCCATTTTGCCAAAGGAAAGGAAGTTGCCTAATAATTATGCACACCTGATATAGGGTGTTGATGTCATTAGACCACACCCCTTCTCATTACAGAGATGCACATCACCTAATATGCTCAATTGGTAGTAGGCTTTCGAGCCTATACAGCTTGGAGTAAGACAACATGCATAAAGAGGATGATGTGGTCAAAATACTCATTTGCCTAATAATTCTGCACTCCCTGTAATGTTGATGCTAGTAATGGGGAGGATGGGAGTGGTAGTGGCCCTGACTATTGGATGTGTCACACTGTTTTTCCTCAGGCCATTGCTCCTTTGGGCTGGTGCAACAAGAGAAGGGTGCATTCTTTCTTCCCTCTGGGCACTCCCTGTGGTTGAGGCTCCTGGCTGATGGTAGTTTGGGGTGCCCTTGATGTTAGTGGTTGTATGGGTGCCTGGCAGGAAATGTAGTAGTGCAATGAACAGCTTATGATGTGGTAGGAGTCAGGAAACCAGGCCAGAAGTATAAGAATAAATGTCTCTTTTTACTTGAGTGCAAAATAGGGGTTTTAGTACCTCCAACATTAATCTGTACACCGTGCAAATACTTTTGCCATATGACAAGGTATGGAGACTGGCAAGGAAGCAGAAAAGGGAACTCTTGGTTTTCTATCTTGCTAAAGTTTCTCCCACAAGAATCTTTGGCTAGCGACTGTAATCTGGCAATTATGACTGTATTGTCCACTATGGGATACAGGTCTTTAGAGGAAGGTCTGGCCAGGACATAGTTAAGTGTGACGGGTGCCTTAACTGTAGTTCCTCAGAGGAAGCAAAGTTGGGTTAGCTGTAGTCACAGGTTACCTTGCTGACTCAAATACTTGGCCATCTAGTTCTTTCTTCCTTTTTTTTTCTTTCCCAGAAGCAGTATCTCACAGAAATCTGTTTTTGGATTCTGAGGCCTAAGGTGAAAAAGCACATGGACTCATCACTCACTAGACTAGGACCCCCCAACCCCAGACAAGAAGTGGTTAACCCTGTCCCTGCCTGGTTGTACCTAACATTAAATAACAGTACATGACACAACATTACAAACCATTTGCAGATACCCTTGTAGTGGGATACCACAATTGGAAGTCCAGTGAAGACAGTCTGGGAGTCACAGAGCCAGAATGGAGTGGCAGGGAGAAGGTAAGTATACATTTCTACACATGCACCACTGGCAGAGTGGAAAGAATAAAAAAAAAAAAATGTACAACACCTTTAAGGGTCACAACCAAACATATCTTTATTAATACTACATAAAAGTATATATTTTTTTAAACATATAGAAATCCACACAGTACATGAAGAAGGGACAACTGGAAGTTGGGATGGTTTGTGCTGGTTTGTGCTGGCTTGTGCGATAGTCAGGTGGATTCTGGCACCCTTAAGGCCGGACATGCACTTGTACTTTATATAATACGAAATGATCCTTTCTTGGTGTATGGGCTTTTGCATAGCAGATTTAAATAGCATATATATTTGTGCTTTTGCACTTATAATTTGCATGTTAGATCTCTTGATTTAACATTCTCATGCAACTGATACTTACCTGTTAGGGTTAACGGGCCCTCTTTATAATTCTGTGTTTGATTGCATGTATTACAGCCTTTGGTGCTTTCTTATGATATGCACTCTACATTGTTGATGCAAAGGCTATGTACTATTTGTATTATGTTATGTCACCAGTAGAGGAATTGAATACTGATACACACAGAGTATGTAATTTGGCCAGCCCCTTTCCAGTTGTCCCTTCTTCATGTACTGTGTGGACTTCTATATGTTTTAAAAAAATATATACTTTTATGTGGTAATAATAAAGATATATTTTTAACTACATTTGGTTGTGATCATTGTATGGTTTGGGCATACACATATTTTTGATAGGTGATGTTTTAAGATTTATGTGGCCCTTCTAGGTCAGGTTATTGTTTTTTTTATTCACCTTTAAAGGGACACTGACAGGCCCAATATGAATATTTAGGTATATATATGACAGTACAGGTCTTATAAAGTGTATTAAAATCATATAAGTATCCCCCCTGTCCACCTTATAAATACAGTAAACTGAAGTTTTATAACCTGGTTGAATCGTCTTCATTCTGCCCAAGGGGCGGCGTTTCATCTCAACTTGCGCCCAGCCAGCCTTGCCCCAACTGCCATTTTGAAGCGCCGCCCAGCTCATCAATATTCACTTTGCTGGGCGGCTTCTGCTGTCCCCGCTCTGAAGCGCTGCGCTGAACAGTGCCCGGCGCATGCGCATTATGCAGAGGCTGAAGCGGCCTCTAAGAAGCAGACTGTACGCAGGCGCGATGTGATCCCGGCCAGTGAGGGTGCCGGGCGCATGCGCTGAAGATGAGACGGAGGCCGATGCCCATAGGATTGTATTTGGCATGCGCCGGATCTTGTGAAGTCAGGGATAGTAGTAGCCGCCCAGCGAAGTGAATATTGATGAGCTGGGCGGCGCTTCAAAACGGCAGTTGGGGCGAGGCTGGCTGGGCGCAAGTGGAGATGAAACGCCGCCCCTTGGGCAGATTGAAGACGATTCAAGCAGGTTATAAAACATCACTTTACTGTATTTATAAGGTGGACAGGGGGGATACTTAGATGATTTTAATACACTTTATAAGACCTGTACTGTTATATATACCTAAATATGCTTATTGGGCCTGTCAGTGTCCCTTTAAGGGGTTAAAGGGTCACTGAGCTTTCAAAAAAACTGAGCTAAAGAGAGTATCCTCTACATCTGGAGGAGAGAAGATTTCACTATCATCATAGATTTGGATTATTTACTGTAAGAGAAGTGAGACTATGGAGGACTCTGCCAGAGGAGGTGGTGATAATTCATTTTACATGGTCAATAAGGGCCAGGATGTCTTTCTTCAAAGCAAAATTATTTTGCATGTTATGTGTACTAGACTTATGAAGATGAGACCTTGAAGCAGGGATTTATTCTAACTGCAGTATTTGGAGACAGGGAGAATTTTTTCCCTCTTAATACAGGACAATATTTATAGGGATCATAGGGGTGACACTGCTGGATGAGGAACCCAAGTGATCTATTGAGAAAACCAGTAAGTGATCATTTTTCCTCTCGCAGCACCGCCAAAATGGTGCCTTCATTTTTTCCATATCTACTTAGTATAAAAGATCTCGGGCCACATTTCAAGAAATTCGCTTATCTCTCATGCCCACCTTTATTAATATTTTCTACTATTTTCTAAAGACAAAATAGTATCTGATAACTATGGCGTATTCCCTGTTTACGAATCGGGAGCATGCCGGTCGCTGGAGGGAAAACCGATGCATCCCTTGTACAATATGGTTATATTAATAGAGTCCACCCCTATGAGTTTTCAGTCCTACCAGGACATCGACTAGCAGATGTTTCCTCTTCGTATGGTGTAAAATGAAATCAAAATGCAGAAATCAGTGATCACCGATCCTTCCCAGAATGTTTTCGTGTTGAGGAACGGATAGGACGTTGAGATTTTTTTTTATATACATATATGTTGACGCTAATTTAAACTGAACTTTAAAGTTGCCTTATATTTTCCCTAAAAGATTCAGCTTCTCCCTGCTGAGCGACCTACCACAATTGCTTTCTGAGGGAATTAGTCTCCGAGAAGTGATTTGCCTAGAGATTTATAAAGGTTGACAATGACCTTAAACAGTTAGCAGCGGAACTGAACAAATCTACACTTTTTTTTTTTACACAAATGTGAGCTCGAGGGAACATTCAAGTAACCTGCATTCACGGAGAAGAAACGAGTCTGCGAGAGGTGAGGAGATGCAGCACTGCACCATTAAATGCCATTTAGTTAACATCCTATTGGGTGAGGATCTTGTCCGCGTCTTTGTTTTACTTTACAGAACAGTTCGGTGTGCTTGGAATAACTCTTTAGATTTTATTTATGAAATGAATTTTTGTGTATTTTTCTACAACACGACGATAATATAACCTGTAGCCATTTGCGCTATTTTACAGCACATAACTATTATTAACCCTTAGAGGACTGGGTGATTTTCTATTTTTGCGTTTTAGTTTTTTCTGTCTTCCTAGAGCCATAACGTGTTTATCTTTCAGTTCATATAAGTCATACGAGGGCTTATTTTTTTAGGGACAAGTTGAGCTTTCTAATGGCACCATTTTATGTTACTTACAATTTAGTGGGAAGCAGGAAAAAATTATTTATATTTTTTTACAGTTTTTTTGTTTTTACAGAGTTCTTTATGCAGTTACGGTGACATGTTCGTTTCCTTCTTCGGGTCTGTAGGATTACAATGATACCACATTTATATATTTTCTTTGTGCTTTAATACTGAAAGAAAAAAAGAAAAATGATTGGGGTCACTTATCAATTTCGTGTAAAGTAGAACTGACTTCAGATTCCACCTGTCAAAAATAAAGGAGGAATCTGGTTGCTATGGGCAACTAAGCCAATACTTCTTTCCACCAGTTTGATAAATTACCTTATGTGTTTTTCTTTTTATTGCCATAATCTGACCCCCATACATTTTTTATATTTACATCTATGGAGCTATGGAGCTGTATCAGGGCATTATTTTATTTTTTTTGCAGGATAACCTGTAGTTTTTATTGGGGTGTGTATGACTTTTTGATCACGTTTTATTACTTTTTTTTAAAGTGAAGGGGGGAAAAATGGTGAATTGGCTATATTGATATTTTATTTATTACTCCTTTCACCATATAGGATAATTTTTTTTCATATTTTAATAGTATGGCCGTTTTCAGATGCGGGAATGCCTATGATGTTAACTTTTTTTTATTGATTATTTTTATTTTAGAGAAAGGGGGGTAATTAGAATTTCTATCCTTTTTTTTTAACTTCCTTTTAGGCCTCCAAGTGGACCCCAACATGCAATCATTAGATTTCCTTTTGTACTAAGTAATGGAAATGTATCCATTACAGAATACAAAGATTGGTATATGTCAGTGTAGTGCTGTCACCTTCAGTCCTGAATTGGAATATACCAGTAATAGGTAGCGGGCTCCAATTTTAAAAACCTGACATCTGCACACATACACAGTGCAGAACGGATGCGGACTCTTTAATACGGTCTTGTGAATGTAGCCTTAGCGACATGTCGCTTCATTCTGGAGAAAAATCACTTTTAACCCATATGCAAATTAGCTGTTAAGTGCACTGAGGGCAGAACCAAGACTCTCTATTGCTCCTCCTGCTTCCTCTGTTAGCTCCTTCCTCTGCTTCCTGATTGACAGGCCCTGTTTCCTGCATTGTCATCCCACCTGGCCCTGTCAACCAAAATAAGGGAGGGGCTAGTAGAGGAAGCAGGAGGAGCAAGGATGCAAAGAGAGAGGCTTGGGCCCACCCTTAGCGCACTTAACTACTAATTTGCATATGGATTGAAGTACTTTTTCTCCAGAATGGTGCAATGAATTGCAAAGTGAAAGGTATCATTACATTCAGTTAGCCCTGCAAATTACTGTGAATGTTTTAACAGTGAATTTCCTGGGGACAAACTCCTTTGACTTTATTCAATGGGTCATTGTGATGATACAATAATATATATATATATAAATATATATATATTGTGGGGTTTCGTACTGGTATATAGGGTAAGCGGACGCAGTACAGAGGCAAAAGACAAGCTCTTAACGCAAAACTTTAGTGTTATTCACACTTGAGGCAAATGCACAAAACAATGCGTTACTTTGCAGTCTTGGTGTTTACTTCACACACAATGGAAAGTACATCTTGGTGTTACTTCACACAAATTAGAAAGTTCATATAAGACAAGTCACCTTGATGTCAGTTCTGCCTCCAGCAGTCCACGGCAGTCTTTAGGGGGCGTGTTTCCTCGGCCCAGGGGTCTCAGCCCTCCAACCTGGCACCAAGCCTCAGATCCCAACACAGAGATCCTGCTGCTGAGCTCAGCTGCCTATTTAAGGACAACTAGGTGCTGCCAAAAACTCGGACCAGCAATTAAAATTCAGTCCGGTATTTGACCCCAACTGGCTGCAAATCATCCCAGCAGCACATCATGGGAGCAAAATATCTGTTTTCCTAGACCATTCCCCTCACTGTGTCACCCCCCCCTCCTTCTTTGTTCAACCCTGAGGGGGTGAACACTTGCCAGATAATGTACTCGGGACAGGGCATTCGTGTTTCCCTGCAACAGGCCTGCCCTGTGTTCCACTGTAAATTTAAAGTTCTGTAGGGAAAGAAACCATCTGGTGACCCGGGCATTTCTGTCTTTGGCCTGACTCATCCACTTGAGAGGGGAGTGGTCGGTTACCAGGCGGAATGTTATCCGCAACAAATAATAACGGAGAGACTCGAGTGCCCACTTGATAGCCAGTAGTGTTGATGGAGCACTAAAGAGCTCGGGTGCTCTGGTCGAACTGAGCACCTGAGTATAATGGAAATCAAAGGGAGAACCCGAGCATTAAACCAGGCACCCCTGCTCTGAAGAGGGGAGGGTGTCTGGTTCATAGTAAAAGGTCAGAAATTGATGGAAACACCACTAAAATGGTTCGGGAATATCATGGGGAGGATGTATGGAGGCATCTTGGACTCCCAGGTCGCTGCTGGGAACGATGTTGTTCGAGTAGTACTCCACTTTTGCATTTTAAGAAGTTAAGATCGATTTTAGAGGAAAAATTGTTAGGACACATTCTTTCCTGTATATTTACTTGTACAGTCCTGATCAAAACTTTAAGACCAATTGAAAAATGGCAAAAAATCTTATTTTACATTGTTGGATCTTAACAGGTTCCAAGTAGAGCTTCAACATGCAACAAGAAGAAATGAGAGTGAGACAAAATATTTTTTGAGCATTCAATTAATTGAAAATAACGAATAAACTGAAACAGGCTGTTTTTCAGCTGATCCAAATTTTAGGACCACATGCCTTTAAAAGGCCAAATCTGTGCAAAGATGTGGATTCATTGTCATTTTCTGTCAGGTAGTCACACGTTGTGATGGCAAAGGCAAAAAACTCTCCCTTTTTGAACGTGATCGGGTTGTTGAACTGCATAAGCAGGATCTCTCACAGCGCGCCATCGCTGCTGAGGTGGGACGCAGTAAGACAGTCATTTGGAATTTCTTAAATGATCCTGAAGGTTATGAAACAAAAAAGTCAAGTGGAAGACCCCAAAAAACGTCATCAGCACTGAGCCGGAGGATCCAATTGGCTGTCAGTCAAGACACTGGACGATCCTCGACCCAAATTAAGGCCCTTACTGGTGCTGACTGCAGCCCCATAACTCAGACGGCATCTGAGACTGAAGGGCTTCAAAAACAAAAAATGTCTTCAAACAACTCGTCTCCTTGAACGCCACAGAACTGCTCATTTGGACTTTGCAAGAGAGCACCAAACATGGGACATTCAAAGGTGGAAGAAAGTTTTATTCTCTGATGTGAAAAAATGTAACCTTGATGGTCCTGATAGTTTCCAATGTTACTGACATGACAAGCAGATCCCATCTGAGATGTTTTTTACGCGCCACAGTGGAGGGGGCGCCATAACGGTCTGGGGTGCTTTTTCCTTCAGTGGAACAATGGAGCTTCAGGAAGTGCAGGGGTGTCAAACGGCCGCTGGCTATGTCCAGATGTTGCAGAGAGCATTCCTCATGACTGAGGGCCCTCGTCTGTGTGGTAACGACTGGGTTTTTCAACAGGACAACGCTACAGTACACAATGCCCGCAGGACAAGGGACTTCTTCCAGGAGAATAACATCACTCTTTTGGCCCATCCTGCGTGTTCCTCTGATCTAAATCCAATTGAGAACCTTTGGGGATGGATGGCAAGGGAAGTTTACAAAAATGGACAACAGTTCCAGACCGTAGATGGCCTTCGTGGGCCGTCTTCACCACTTGGAGAAATGTTCCCACTCACATCATGGAAACGCTTGCATCAAGCATGCCAAAACGAATTTTTGAAGTGATAAACAATAACGGCTGAGCTACTCATTACTGAGTTCATGCGACTTTGACACATAGAACTATTTATTTCTCCTTATTACTGAGTTCATGTTTGGAAGCTGGATTTCTGTTTTTGGGGGGGTTTAGTTTTTTTTTAAGGGTGTGGTCCTAAACTTTTGATCAGATGAAAAACAGCCTGTTTCAGTTTATTCGTTGTTTTCATTCAATTGAATGCTCAAAAAATGTTTTATCTCACTCCCATTTCTTCTTGTTGCATGTTGAAGCTCTACTTGGAACCTTGTTAAGATCCAGCCATGCTAAATAGGATTTTTTGCCATTTTTTAAGTGGTCTTAAACTTTTTATCAGGACTGTATATAAAGTGCAAGTGCTGCCAAAAATTACAAGGAAGAGGCACTCCGATACAACCTGTATATCACATAAAGGAGGGCCTCATTCACATTGTGGTACAATTGTTCATGTAGTGGGACTCCTACACTCATAAAGCCTATGCACTAAGTGAAGGGGCTGCCAAAAATTACAAGGAACCGGCACTCCAATACACCCTTTATTACACATAAAGGAGGGTATCATACACAGCCTTGAAAAATTATGATTGATGGCCTGCTGGTGACCCTCAAAAACATTTGGAGCAAGGGCCTGCTGATCTCACCATCTAAAACATTATGGGTGAGGGCCTGCTGCTGCTTTGATGACTCTACAGTCATGGCCAATCGTTTTGAGAATTACATAAATATTGGAAATTGGAAAACTGTCTGCTTAAGTTTTTATAATAGCAATTTGCATATACTCCAGAATGTTATGAAGAGTGATCAGATGAATTGCATAGTCCTTCTTTGCCATGAAAATTAACTCAATTCCCAAAAAAACTTTCCACTGCATTTCATTGCTGTCATTAAAGGACCTGCTGAGATCATTTCAGTAATCGTCTTGTTAACTCAGGTGAGAATGTTGACGAGCACAAGGCTGGAGATCACTATGTCAGGCTGATTGGGTTAAAATGGCATATTTGACCTGTTAAAAGGAGGGTTATGCTTGAAATCATTGTTCTTCCATTGTTAACCATGGTGACCTGCAAAGAAACGTGTGCAGCCATTATTGCGTTGCATAAAAATGGCTTCACAGGCAAAGATATTGTGGCTACTAAGATTGCACCTCAATCAACAATTTATAGGATCATCAAGAACTTCAAGGAAAGAGGTTCAATTCTTGTTAAGAAGGCTTCAGGGCGTCCAAGAAAGTCCAGCAAGCGCCAGGATCGTCTCCTAAAGAGGATTCAGCTGCGGGATCGGAGTGCCACCAGTGCAGAGCTTGCTCAGGAATGGCAGCAGGCAGGTGTGAGCGCATCTGCACGCACAGTGAGGCGAAGACTTTTGGAAGATGGCCTGGTGTCAAGAAGGGCAGCAAAGAAGCCACTTCTCTCCAAAAAAAACACCAGGGATAGATTGATCTTCTGCAGAAAATATGGTGAATGGACTGCTGAGGACTGGGGCAAAGTCATATTCTCCGATGAAGCCTCCTTCCGATTGTTTGGGGCACCAGGAAAAAGGCTTGTCCGGAGAAGAAAAGGTGAGCGCTACCATCAGTCCTGTGTCATGCCAACAGTAAAGCATCCTGAGACCATTCATGTGTGGGGTTGCTTCTCATCCAAGGGAGTGGGCTCACTCACAATTTTGCCCAAAAACACAGCCATGAATAAAGAATGGCACCAAAACACCCTCCAACAGCAACTTCTTCCAACAATCCAACAAGAGTTTGGTGAAGAACAATGCATTTTCCAGCATGATGGAGCACCGTGCCATAAGGCAAAAGTGATAACGAAGTGGCTCGGGGACCAAAACGTTGACATTTTGGGTCCATGGCCTGGAAACTCCCCAGATCTTAATCCTTAATCTTTGAGAACTTGCGGTCAATCCTCAAGAGGCGGGTGGACAAATAAAAACCCACTAATCCTGACAAACTCCAAGAAGTGATTATGAAAGAATGGGTTGCTATCAGTCAGGAATTGGCCCAGAAGTTGATTGAGAGCATGCCCAGTCGAATTGCAGAGGTCCTGAAAAAGAAGGGCCAACACTGCAAATACTGACTCTTTGCATAAATGTCATGTAATTGTCGATAAAAGCCTTTGAAACGTATGAAGTGCGTGTAATTATATTTCACTACATCACAGAAACAACTGAAACAAAGATCTAAAAGCAGTTTAGCAGCAAACTTTGTGAAAACTGATATTTGTGTCATTCTCAAAACTTTTGGCCATGACTGTAGATAACCTGGGGCCGATTGCACATCCCCGTGACGGCGTCTGGCCTATCAACTTTCAATGTTATTGTCAGCGCAAACCATGGTGACTACAGGTAATGGAGAATCAAGGTTCGATTCCGGAGAGGGAGCCTGAAAATTTGCCACGGCTACCACATCCAAGCAAGGCATCATGCGTGCAAATTACCTATTAGGTATAATTAGGTTAGGGCCTGCAGGTGAACTGACCCTGTAAAACATTATATGCAAGGGCCTGCTGGTGAGCTGACCCTCTAAAAAATTATATACGAGGGCCTGCACCTGAGTTGACCCTGTAAAACCTTATATGCGAAGGGCATATATGCGAGGGCATTATATGCAACGAATAAGCATATTGATATCATGGAGGAGGAGAAGGAGGATGAGAAAAGGAAGATTCAACCATATACCCTTGTTTGTGGTGGAAGGGGTGCATGGGAATACAGTGTATTCAGTACATTATAAACAACACATTTAAAGTGCCTTTATGTTCATCAGCTTTCCTCTGGTGGGGTCAAGAAGTCATGGTCAATCCAGGCCTTGTTCATTTTTATGAGAGTCAACCTGTCAGCATTTTCAGTTAACAGGCGGATATGCTTATCTGTTATAATGCCACCAACAGCACTAAATACCCGGTCAGACAAAATGTTGGCAGCAGGGCAGGCCAGCACCTCCAAGGCGTAGAGAGCAAGTTCGTGCCATGTGTCCAGCTTGGACACCCAGTTGTTGTAAGTCTCTGAGGGATCATTGAGGATGCTGACACGGTTTGCTATGTACTCCTTCACCATCTTCCAAAATTTTCCCTCCTTGTGACACTAGGCCATGCATCAGGGTAAAGGTGCTGGCGGGGTGTCATGAAACTGTCCCAGGCTTTGGAGAATGTTGGAACTGCTGTGTGTTATCCTTGTCTCCCCTCCTCGGTTGGCCAGGGAACTACGGACTCTGCCGCCAACGTTGTCAGATGGAAATTTTTGGAGCAATTTTTCAACAAGGATCTTCTGGTATTGCACTGTTTTCCTTGTCCTCTCCACCAGAGGAATGAGAGATGAGAAGTTCTTTTTTTTTTAGCGGGGGTCAAGAAGGGTGAACAACCAGTAATCAGTGTTGTCTAAAATGCATATAACGCGTTTGTCGTGGGAAAGGCAGCCTAACATGAAGTCAGCCATGTGTGCCAGAGTACCAACAGGCAAGACTTCGCTGTCGTCGTCAGAAGGATCACTCTCAATCTTCTCATCCTCTTCCTCCTCTTCTGCCCACCCACGGTGAACAGATAGAATAATCTTCCATGGGTACTACCCTCTGTAGCGGAGGCAACTGTCCCCTGCTCCTCCTCCTCTTCATCGTCCAATTTGTGCTGAGAAGACGAACTGAGGGTGGTCTGGCTATCACCCTGTGTAATGTCTTCCCCCATTTCCACCTCTTCCACATGCAAAGCATCTTCCTTAATTGTGAGCAGCGAGCGTTTAAGTAGACACAGAAGTGGGATGGTTACGCTGATAATAGCGTTATCGTCGCTCACCATCTCTGTTGTTTCATCAAAGTTTTTGAAAACCTCACAGAGGTCAGACATCCATGCCCACTCCTCGCTTGTGAATAGCGGAAGCTGACTGGAAAGGCGATGCCCATGTTATAGCTTTTGCAGTGGCCAGGACTGGGTTGTTAATGTTTTGTATTTGTCGTGACTCCAATTGCAGCGTGTGCAGGGTACTATCCCAGGGCCCTTCCAAGGTGTTATAACTCACGTCCCAGATTAGGAATGCCAGAGTGGTGTAATGGCCTATAATGACTCTGTAGGGTAGTGATAATTGTGTCACGGTGTCTCCTACCTGGGTACGGCTGGACTCCTGGCTCCTGGCTAACTTGCAATAAATTTGAGTGTAGTGATAGTAGGAGTAATAGAGGAATTTTGCAGCAGAAATGATGTCCAGACCTTTAGATGAAAATAAATTATTTCTTTACTTGACATAACTTGTATCCAAGCAGTATACAGCTTTGGTCTCTTGTTCCCAGCAGGTTTTGGCAAGGATTGGCAGGAATGAATGCTTCTGCTTTGAATGTGACCTCTGCTGTGTGGGAGACAGACTAGCTGAGGAGGGAATAGCTTCTCCTAGGTCTCTGGACTTATCTCTCAGATCGATTCTCAGGGGATGCTTTCTTCCTGGAACTCTGGAGGTTGTCTGTAGTTTTCTGCTTTTCTTCATCCAGCTGAGGCTGAAGGTGCTCAGACTGGGAATATGACCAAGTCTCAGCTGAGACATGGTCCTTTCTGTCTTCCCTATTCAGGGGTAAAAACTATATCTGGCGCTAACAGTTTTTTCCCTCCCTTGCTGCAGGAATAGTCCACCTCTCTTCAGAAGGGGGGCAGAATAGAACAGGATCGTTCCACTCTGAACTGCCATAACAATAAGACTATGTCTGCCAATGATGCTGCCACCTGCTGGTGAACCCAGAAAATTACTAGAACAATTACATTAAACATAGTTTTTATGGACATTTCTGGGGAACATAAGAAAAATCACATCAGATGACAGTATAAAAGCTCTTAGAAGATAGTAGTGGGGTAGAGGCCTGTAGTAACACAACTCTGGGGTGTTACACTAGTATTCCACTACTGCCCTCTGCTGTTCACATAGCCTTGCCAACTTGTGGAATGTCGAGTTCCAGCGCGTGCTCACGTCGCACAGCAGCCAGTGAACTGGCAATTTCAAGCGCTGCTGCAGCGTTGACAGACCGGCTGAAGCTGTTGATGACTTGCGGAAATGTGCACACACGATGCACACCTTCATCAGTAGCTCAGGCAAATTGGGGTAGGTTTTGAGAAACCGCCGAAACACTAAGTTTAAGACATGAGCTAGGCATTGGATGTGTCTGAGCTTGCCGAGCTCCAAAGTTACGGCCATTATCAGACACAACCATGCCTGGTTATCGTTTGAGTGGTGAGAACCACAGCTCAGTCTGGTCTATTATCCCCTGCCACAGGTCTGCGGCGATGTGCTGTTTGTCCCCTAAGCATATCAGCTTCGGCACGGCCTGTTGCTGCTTCACCACTGCAGTGCTACACTGCTTCCAGCTACCGACTGATGACTGACTGGTGCTGCACGCGGATAATTAGGAGGTGGAAGTGGAGGAGGAGGCGGAGGAAGAGAAGTGGGGGTTGGAGCCACTAACGTATGTGCAGGAGGAAACCCTGATGGAAGTAGGGCCCGCAATTCTTGGCATCGGTAGCACCTGTGCCATCCTAGGGTACGACTCGCTCCTGGCCTCCACAACATTCACCCAGTGTGCCGTCAGGGAAATGTAGCGTCCCTGGCCGAATGCACTTAAGTGGACCTTCCCAGTAACTGCGTTGGTCAGGGCATGTGTGATGTAACGGGAAACATGTTGGTGTAAGGCAGGCATGGCATACCTTGAAAAATAGTGGCGGCTGGGGACTGCGTAACGCGGGACGGCTGCTGACATCAGGCTGCGGAAGGTCTCAATGTCCACAAGCCTAAATGGCAACATCTCCAGGGCCAGTAATTTGGAAAGCTGCGCATTTAGTGCTATAGTCTGTGGGTTGGTGGCTGGGTATTTGGGCTTGCCTTCAAATGCCTGGGTTAAGTACATTTGGACGCTGCGCTGGGACACGGAAGTGGATGTGGTCGCTGATGGTGCTTGCTAAGGTCCAGGTGCAGGGAGGGAGGCATCCGGGCCTGCGTCTTGGACAGGGGATTGTCCAGCACGTAACACAGGGGAAGAGGAGGCAGTGGTGTGACCCGCAGACACAGATTGTGGACCTGGGCGTTCGGCCCACCTATTACGGTGCTTTGATGCCATGTGGCGGATCATGCTGGTGAAATTGCTAGTGTTCCACTTCCTCACTCTGATCATCCTCATGACTTGTTGACCTAACCACTACATCAGTGATTGACAACTGTGTCTCATCCTCTTCATCAACCTCTTGAGACAGTAATTGGGAGTCAGGGCACAAGATCTGTCCCTCTTCAAGCGTGCTTGGCGAGAGGGCAAAATCAAGGAATGGCGCTGAAAAGAGCTGTGTGGGATCACTTGTTTGCCCAGACTCCATGGTGAGAGGAAGGAGGATCAGGATGAGGATTGGGTTGAGCAGACTCTTGGCTACTGAGACTGGACTTGGTGGAAGACAGGGTGTTGCTTAAGCGACTGGAAGCATTATCTGCTGCAATCCAACCGACCACCTGGTCGCACTGCTCTGACTTCAAGAGTGGTGTCCTGTGCCACCCTGCAAACTGGGACATGAAACTAGGTATCATGGATGATTGTTTTTCTTGTGCTCTGGCAGCAGGCATAGTTTCACCGCGCCCAGGGCCACGGCCTCTGCATGCAACATCAGCATCATGGCCACTGCCCCGTCCCTTACTGCTCGCCTTCTTCATAATAAATGTTATATATGATTGAAAGTCTGTCACACGTACAGTAGCATAGGATTTGGAAGTGCATGCGCAAACAAATTTAAAAAGGCATTTTGGATGTGGAAACGTCACACAGGAGATATCCCGCAGATAATGTCAATGCTGTCACCAGCAGCTAATTAAAAATTGCAAGGAATGTCACAGGTGTTTGGGATGAGAAAGCGTTATACAGGAAAGGTACCACCGGTAATGTCACTGTCCACAGAGTCTACCCAAAAAAGTACACTGTATGTCACAGATAAATTTTTGAAGCGCACACGTTACATTGTAGATGTGGCCCTGGTAATGTCACTGTGAGAAGTGGATGCCGTCTACTGACAAAGTACACTGTATGTCACAGATACATTTTTGAAGCGCACCCGTTACACTTCAGATGTGGCCCTGGTAAGGTCACTGTTAGAAGCGGACACAGTCTACGGAAAAAGTACACTGTATGTCACAGATACATTTTTTAAGCGCACACGTTACACTGCAAATGTAGCCCTGATAAGGTCACTGTCAGAAGCGGACACCATCTATGGAAAAAGTACACTGGATGTCAGATATTTTTTCGATGCGCACACTTTACACTGGAGATGTGGCGCAGCTAATGTCACATTCCACAGCCAACACCGTCTACTGAAAAAGTACACTAGATTTCAGATATTTTTGGATGCGCACACTTTACACTGGAGATATGGCGCAGCTAATGTCACTGTCCGCAGCGGACAGTGACAAAAAATTTCACTTTTCTGGCAGATTTTCCATTTTAATTTATTTTTTTCAGTTAGAAAGCAAGGGTTAACAGCAAAACAAAGCTCATATGTGGTCGTAAACTGCTGTACAGGCACACGGCAGGGCTCAGAAGGAAAGGAATGCCATATGGTTTTTGGAAGGCAGATTTTGCTGGATTGATTTTTTGAAGCCCCCCTGATGCACCCCTAGAGTAGAAACTCCCAAAAATTGACCCCATTTTAGAAACTACGGGATAGGGTGGAAGTTTTGTTGGTACTAGTTTAGGTCAAATATGATTTTTGGTTGCTCTATATTACACGTTTTGTGAGGCAAGATAACAAGGAATAGCTGTTTTGGCACCGTTTCCTTTTTTTGTTATTTACAACATTCATCTGACAGGTTAGATCATTTGTTTTTTTTATAGAGCAGGTTGTCACGGACGCGGCGATACCTAATATGTATGCAATTTTTTTTATTTATGTAAGTTTTACACAATGAGTTCATTTTTTAAACAAAAAAAATCATGTTGGGGTGCACTATTTTGGGGTGCATATGACTTTTTGATCGCTTGCTATTACAGTTTTTGTGATGTAAGATGACAAAAAATGGCATTTTTTAAACCGTTTTTATTTTTATTTTTTATGGTGTTCATCTGAGTGGTTAGGTCATGTGATATTTGTATAGAGCTGGTCGATACGGACGTGCCGATACCTAATATGTATACTTTTTTTTATTTATGTAAGTTTTACACAATAATATCATTTTTGAAACAAAAAAAAAAATCATGTTTTAGTGTCTCCATATTCTGAGAGCCATAGTTTTTTCAGTTTTTGGGCCATTATCTTGGGTAGGGTATGATTTTTGCAGGATAAGAATGACGGTTTGATTCGCACTATTTTGGGGTGCATATGATTTTTTGATCGCTTGCTATTACACTTTTTGTGATGTAAGGTGACAAAAAATGGTTTATTTAGCACCGTTTCTTTTTTTACGGTGTTCATCTGAGGGGTTAGGTCATTTGATATGTTTATAGAGCCGGTCGATACGCACGGGGTGATAACTAATATGTCTATTTTTTTTTTCTATTTTTTACCTATTTTTTTTTACTTTATTTGGGGAAAATTACGGTTTTGTTTATTTTTACTTGAAACTATTAATTTTTGGGCGGAAAACTTTATTCTTTCAACTTTTTTTTCACTTTATTTTTTGTCCCACTTTGGGACTTCAAATTTTGGGGGTCTAATCCTTTACAATGCATTCTAATACTTCTTTATTGGAATGCATTGGCTGTGTGTATTACTCATACAGCTTCCGGCCTGTGAGATCCAGGGGGCTGGATCTCACAGGCACGTCACAGGAAGGCAGCGGCGATGCCTCAGGAAGGCATCGCGCTGCCTTCCATGCCATCGGGTCCCCCCTACAGCTCCATGGGGACCCGATGGCACTGCTGCAGCCGCCCACAACATGAAAAGCCGCAAACTGCAGGTCTGAATTGACCTGCGGTTTGCGGCGATCGCCAACATGGGGGGGTCACGGGACCCCCCCGCGCATTTAGCCGAGGTGCCTGCTCGATGATTTGAGCAGGCACCTTGTTTCGATCACCGCCCGCCGCGCGGCGGTGATCGGAAATACACGGGGCTTACAGGTACGCCCTATGTCCTTAAGTACCAGGACATTAGAACGTACCTGTACCTGTAGGTTAGCAGTTAGTCCAGCCTTCCGAAGGGAGTCCACTACGGCCTGTACTTTGTACTTTGGGTAGGTGACTTTCCCAGTCGGTACTGTGATTAACAATATCGTCCAGGTAAGCCGAAGCATACCAACGATGTGGACGAAGCACAATGTCCATAAGTCATTGAAAAATGGCAGGGGTGCCATGCAGACCAAAGGGTAAATCCTTATATTGGTACAGCCCCTCTGGTGTGATGAAGGCAGTTTTCTCTTTGATAGCCTCCGTAAAATCAGTTTTGAATACCTTGAGGGGTGTAGTTTATAGAATGGGGTAATTTTTGGGCGGTTTCTATTATGTAAGCCTCGCAAAGTGACTTCAGACCTGTAGTGGTCCCTAAAAATTGGGTTTTTGAAAATTTCTGAAAAATTTAAAGATTTGCTTCTAAACTTCTAAGCCTTGTAACATCCCCAAAAAATAAAATATCATTCCCAAAATAATTCAAACATGAAGTAGACATATGGGGAATGTTAAATCATCACAATTTTTGGGGGTATTACTATGTATTACAGAAGTAGAGAAACTGAAACTTTGAAGTTTGCAAATTTTTCCCATTTTTTGGTAAAATAGGTATTTTTTTATGCAAAAAAATTTATTTTTTGACCCAATTTTAGCATTGTCATGAAGTACAATATGTGACGAAAAAACATTCTCAGAATGGCCTGGATAAGTCAAACTGTTTTAAAGTTATCACCACTTAAAGTGACACTGGTCAGATTTGCAAAAAATGGCCTGGTCCTTAAGGTGAAATAAGGCTGTGTCCTTAAGGGGTTAATGATCGGGAGAGGTACTAAGGGACTGCAGAAAAGGTGCTGGGGGCTAGTTGTTTGGCAGGTGGGGCAAGACTTGCAAAATTCGTCCACCTCTCTAAACACACTGGGCCAGTAAAACCATTGTAATATCCGGCCCTGTGTTTTCTGCATTCCCAGATGACCCCCGAGAACATGTTGGTGGGCTAACTCTAACACGAGTTTGCGATAAGCCTGGGGCACCACCAACTGTTCAATATGTTCACCCCGCAGCTGGTTTACCCGACACAGCATATTATGATGAACCACAAAACGGGGAAACATTGACTCGGTCCCAGGTTGTTGTGGTTCACCATCAATTGTTACCACATTCTCCTAGGCTCGGGATAGGGTTGGGTCCCTTGTGTTGTGCTGTACTGAAATTTTCCCCGGAGTCTGCCAACTCAGGACCTGGTGGCAAGTCCACCACGTCTCCCACCATTACACTTAGTGGGGTTGTCTCCCCCTCTTCCACCAAAGTGGGGGTCACCCCTACTGTTGGCTTCAGGCCTCAGGTTCCCAGGGTTCTGGCCTTCCTCCTGAACAAGGTCAATCTCCTGGGTTTACCCCCGACTCACAGGCATCAGTAACTTTCACAACCGGCCATAGGACCGAGAAGCCCGGAAAGTCTCTCCCTATTATGAGTTTGTAGTGTAGATTTGTGGCGACTGCCACCTCGTGGGTCCACCTGCCGACTACCGTGGTTAAAGACACCAGCGAGGTGGGGGTCGTCTTTTAAGTCTCCATTGATGCACATAACCCCGACGTTCTGGCCAGTATATTCAGTGGACCGCACTAGGGTAGCCCTTACTAGGGTCACCAGGCTTCCCGAGTCCAGCAGCGCCTCCGCTTGAGTTTCTTCCACTTACACCTGGCACAAGTGGTCCAGAGATTCCAGGGTACCCGCTGCACACAGCTTTCTGGCATACTGTATAACGACTGACGGTAACCACAATTTGTGTCCATGGGCTCAACCCGATGAGGACAGTCAGGCCTTAGATGGCCAGGCTCCTGACACTGCCAGCAGACTAACGGAGCCAGGCCCATAGTGGGTACATCCAGGGTGGGTTTCATCGGCTCAAATCTCTGGGCCTGGGGTGGAGATTTCCGGGGTTTAACTTCCCCCTTCCCAAAAGAACCCCCCTGTAGATTCTTAGTAGCCTCATAGCGTTCCACCAGGTCCACCATCTCCATGGCATTGCCAGGACACACCTGGCTGATCCAATGCTGGAGAGGGGGTGGCAAAGCCCTCCAGAACATATCAGCTAATAGTCAATGCAGCATAGCTGTGTGACTCAGCACATCAGGCTGTAGCCACTTTTGCAAGAGGTGAAATAAGTCATAATACTGGGGTCTCGCGAGTTTAGCCAGGTTAAACCCCCACTGAGGTACCCACTGGGCCTGGACCAACACATTCACCCCCAGTCTTGCCAGAATCTCACCCTTTACTTTCTAGTAGTCGGCTGCTTGATCGTCCGGCAAGTCGAAATACACCCGCTAAGAATCGAATGCCAGGAACGGAGCGACGATCTCAGCCTATTAGTCTCGGGGTAGTTTTTTGGATGCTTTGGGATGTTCCTGCCGTCTGTATAGCCATCATGTGTTGTAACAGCAGCTGGTTTGTTTCTTGCTGCTGCCTGTTAGCCTCTCGGTTGTTGCAGGTTGGTTTCTCACTGCTGGTTAGCCTCCACAAGAGCCTTCGTTATGTCCTCCATTTTGTTGAGGGCCACGGGTTGAAATTTAGCAAGTTTAATGCAAGTCGGCCGTGCCCGGAGCAAAAATGAAAAACAACAATACTTTGGCGATCATGCCTCCCTCATTGCGCTTGCCCGCATCCTCCACCAATTGTGGGGTTCCGCACTGGTAGATAGGGTAAGCGGACGCAGTACAGAGGCAAAAGACAAGTTCTTAATGCAAAACTTCAGTGTTTATTCACACTTGAGGCAAATGCACAAAACAATGCGTTACTTTGCAGTCTTGGTGTTTACTTCACACATGATGGAAAGTACATCTTGGTGTTACTTTACACAAATTGGAAAGTTCATATAAGACAAGTCACCTTGATGTCAGTTCTGCCTCCAGCAGTCCACGGCAGTCTTTCGGGGGCCTGTTTCCTCGGCCCATGGGTCTCAGCCCTCCAACCTGGCACCAATCCTCATTTTCCAACACAGAGATCCTGCTGCTGAGCCGAGCTGCCTATTTAAGGCAATTAAAATCCGGTCCGGTATTTGGCCTCATCTGGCTGTAAATCAGTCGAGCAGCACATTCTGGGAGGAAAATACCTGTTTTCCCAGACCAAACCTCTCACTGTGTCACTATATATATATATATATATATATATATACAGTACAGACCAAAAGTTTGGACACACCTTCTCATTCAAAGTGTTTTCTTTATTTTCATGACTATGAAAATTGTAGATTCACACTGAAGGCATCAAAACTATGAATTAACAAATGAGGAATTATATACATAACAAAAAAGTTTGAAACAACTGAAAATATGTCATATTCTAGGTTCTTCAAAGTAGCCACCTTTTGCTTTGATTACTGCTTTGCACACTCTTGGCATACTCTTGATGAGCTTCAAGAGGTAGTCACCTGAAATGGTCTTCCAACAGTCTTGAAGGAGTTCCCAGAGATGCTTAGCACTTGTTGGCCCTTTTGCCTTCACTCTGCGGTCCAGCTCACCCCAAACCATCTTGATTGGGTTCAGGTCCGGTGACTGTGGAGGCCAGGTCATCTGGCCCAGCACCCCATCACTCTCCTTCATGGTCAAATAGCCCTTACACAGCCTGGAGGTGTGTTTGGGGTCATTGTCCTGTTGAAAAATAAATGATGGTCCAACTAAACGCAAACCGGATGGAATAGCATGTCGCTGCAAGATGCTGTGGCAGCCATGCTGGTTCAGTATGCCTTCAATTTTGAATAAATCCCCAACAGTGTCAAAGCACCCCCACACCATCACACCTCCTCCTCCATGCTTCACGGTGGGAACCAGGCATGTAGAGTCCATCCGTTCACCTTTTCTGCGTCGCACAAAGACACGGTGGTTGGAACCAAAGATCTCAAATTTGGACTCATCAGACCAAAGCACAGATTTCCACTGGTCTAATGTCCATTCATTGTGTTCTTTAGCCCAAACAAGTCTCTTCTGCTTGTTGCCTGTCCTTAGCAGTGGTTTCCTAGCAGATCTTCTACCATGAAGGCCTGATTCACACAGTCTCCTCTTAACAGTTGTTCAAGAGATGTGTCTGCTGCTAGAACTCTGTGTGGCATTGACCTGGTCTCTAATCTGAGCTGCTGTTAACCTGCGATTTCTGAGGCTGGTGACTCGGATGAACTTATCCTCCGCAGCAGAGGTGACTCTTGGTCTTCCTTTCCTGGGGCGGTCCGCATGTGAGCCAGTTTCTTTGTAGCGCTTGATGGTTTTTGTGACTGCACTTGGGGACACTTTCAAAGTTTTCCCAATTTTTCGGACTGACTGACCTTCATTTCTTAAAGTAATGATGGCCACTCGTTTTTCTTTACTTAGCTGCTTTTTTCTTGCCATAATACAAATTCAGTAGGACTATCAGCTGTGTATCCACCTGACTTCTCCACAACGCAACTGATGATCCCAACGCCATTTATAAGGCAAGAAATCCCACTTATTAAACCTGACAGGGCACACCTGTGAAGTGAAAACCATTTCAGGTGACTACCTCTTGAAGCTCATCAAGAGAATGCCAAGAGTGTGCAAAGCAGTAATCAAAGCAAAAGGTGGCTACTTTGAAGAACCTAGAATATGACATATTTTCAGTTGTTTCACGCTTTTTTGTTATGTATATAATTCCACATGTGTTAATTCATAGTTTTGATGCCTTCAGTGTGAATCTACAATTTTCATAGTTATGAAAATAAAGAAAACTCTTTGAATGAGAAGGTGTGTCCAAACTTTTGGTCTGTACTGTATATAAATATATGTATATAAAATAACATTTTACAATGAAAGTTATGCTTTCTGTCATCACTACATACAGGGCTTTTCGCCCCCATTAGAGCACATTAGCTTACTTGAATTGCACTTGAGCTTAAAGGCACATTACATGTTATACTACATAATCACATAGCGTATCATACGTGGCTGCAATTACGGTACTTGGCACATTTTAGTCCGGAGACATATACTGACAGGCATGAACATAACATTTGCAATGCTGGCTGGCGTGTTTTTAGCAACAATCACTAAACAATCCTCTTACACACATAGTATAACATCATCACACGAAAAGATGGAACAAAAACAGTTAGTTAAAAGGTAACAAAGGGAAAAGTGTTCTTAGTGGGATAACCCCTTTAAGGCACCTTCATCTACTGTGCCTGTAGGTTTGGAAAAAAGTCTGATCCCAACAGGGGTTGACCTACAAAAAATTTGTGAAATACATACAGATCTGAATACTTTTGAAATAGCATATAATTAAAAATGTAGGCACTCAGTTTGTTCTTTTTCTTATTTCTCTGTCCACCTCCCTGAGGTGGTCGCACATGAACGGTTCCGTCCTTCAACTGCCACCAGCCATATCTACTGTAAGAAGCAGAGGGAAAGGACCTGCCCTGTAATCTGCAATAGGGAGAGAGCTGCAGCAGAAAGGAGACACCCCTGAGTTGTGATAAGAAGAGAGCTGCAGCAGAAAAGACATGCCCCTGAGCTGGGATAGGGAGTGAGCTGCAGAAGAAAGGACACACACCCTGAGCTGCCAGCTTGTAGAAAATCTGCAGAGCAAATGGCCCAATGAATGGGGAGATCTCTGGATCCATGTGATGTACAGGGCTGGTTCTAGCTTTGTTAGAGGTTGTCATGTACTGCATGGTGTCTGATTTTAATCTTTTAACTCCTTTAGTGCCACAATGAAAGATGAACTATTGAACAAAGAGGGGGACCCACCCTGTACATATGATTGGCAGCCCTGGTAACATACAATAATGGTCTGGGCTAGCATCATTATGGATTCAAACTTATCCAGGACTTTCTGGTGTCAAAGCCTGTTACAGAATAACAGTGATATGCCCTACTTTGTTCCTGTTCCTCTTATTTGTATATGCAGACACAATAAATTACCATGCATGAGTATACCAGTATACAGTATAGTAAGTAAAAAGTTTACTCTTGCAGGACACAACCTATTTTTATTTTTTCATTTTGGCTTTTCCTTCCCCACCTTCCAAGAGCTATAGATACACTGTTTATTTTACTATAGATTGTATTGGAAAACAGCATTTATTTTTATTTTTTTCAGTTTTGTTTTTATGATGTTCACTGTGCTTTAAAAATTACATGATAACCTTATTCTGTGGGTCAGTTTGATTATGGTGATGCCACATTTATATAGTTTTTATTATATTTAACTACTTTAAAAAAATAACTTTCGAAAAAAACATTTTTTTCTTTGCATCACCATAGCCTACAGAGCTGTGAGGGCTTAATTTTTGTGAGGCAAGCTGTAGTATAGATCATTTTTTCCCCATTACGGCATTTTATCCGGCAGGAAAATATCTTACTTTTTATTAGTTCAGACATTTTTGGATTCAGTAAAATTGGGAAATGGGGTTATTCAAATTTTTTTTGTTTTTTACATTTTATGAAAACTTTTTTATTGCAATTTTAGTCCCCTTAGGGACTTAAGATTGCTTGTCCCATAAACTGAAATAGAACATCATTGCAGTTTATGGAATACTGATAGCCTGCTTAAGAAGCCATGCCTCGGGCATAGCTTTACAGGCAGCTAGCCACGACAGGTCTGGGAACATTCACAAGGCTCTAGGCTGTCATGACAATCAATTGGATCCCAGTTTTTTCCCCACAGGGCCTCCAATCAAAAGACCTTTGTCTTACCCCTCAGATGCTGCGGTTGCTATTGACCACAGCATCTGAGGGGATAAAGGACCGGGATCTGTGTTTTCTCCAATCCTAGTCATTGCAGCCAGGTGCCAGCGGTATTACACAGCCACAGCCACCTTGTATGAAGCAAGCTCAGCATGTGAGCCCACTCCATACACTTACACTGCACCACAATGTACAGTTACGTCTTGATGTGTGTAGGACTTAAAGTCTTATCTGTTTGGAAAATAGGTATTTGATAAACTGGCATGTTTGCAAGTTTTCCCACCTACTGTACAAAGAATGGAGAGGTCTGTAATTTTTATCCTAGGTACACTTCAACTGCGAGAGAGTGAATCTAAAAAAAAATCCTGAAAATCACATTGTAATTAATTTGCATTTTATTGCATGAAATAAGTCTTTTATACAAAACAGAACTTAGTATTTGGTACAGAAACCTTTGTTTGCAATTACAAAGGTTAGACATTTCCTGTAGTTCTTGACAAAGTTTGCACATAATGCAGCAGGGATTTTGGCCCACTCTTCCATACAGATCTCCTCCGGATGTTTCAGGTTTGGGGGCTGTCGTTGGGTTACATTAAGTTTCAGCTCCCTCCAAAGATTTTCGCTTGGGTTCAGGTCTAGAGACTGGCTAGGCCACTCAAGGACCTTGAAAATGCTCCTTACGGAGCCAACTCCTTAGTTGCCCTGGCTGTGTGTTTCGGGTCATTGTCATGCTGGAAGATCCAGCCACAACTAATCTTCAATGCTCTTACTGAGAGAAGGAGGTTGTTGGCTAAATTCTTGCTATACATGGCCCCATCCATCCTCCCTTCAATATGTTGCAGTTGTCCTGTACCGTTTGCAGAAAAGCACCCCTGAAGTATGATGTTTCCACCCGCATGCTTCACAGTTGGGACGTGTTCTTTGGGTTGTATTCATCCTTCTTCTTCCTCCAAAGACAGCGAGTGGAGTTGATACCAAAAAGTTCTATTTTGGTCTCAACTGCCCACATGACCTTCTCCCATGCATCCACTGGATTCTCCAGATGGTCATTGGCGAACTTCAAACGGGCCTGGACATGTGCTGATGATTTTAATCCATGACGGCGGAGTGTGTTACTAATGGTAATCTTTGAGACTGTGGTCCCAGCCAGGGGCGGTATATGACCTAAAAAAAAAACAACTTAAAAATACTGAAATGTCAAACAAAAAACAACAAACTATACAAATATGGGGTTTAAATAAAATATAGGCTATTAAATAGAAGCTATATAGAGTAATATAATCACCACATATTTGGTATTCCCATAACCATCACAACATACACTATAAATACATAAACTTGGTTTACGTCAGCAACGTAGACTAGAACTAAAAAGTTGTGAGACTTGAAGGAGATCCAGCATCTAAACACAAAAACATCCAAAGCTTTATCCAATTTTCAGAAAAAATCCAGCAGATAAATACAGGAGGCCAACTCACATGCGTTTCAGGCCTTTATAGTCTGATTAAGAGGCATAATGGCCTGAAATGCGTAGGAGGGTAATTCCTTTATTTTCCTGCTGGATTTTTAATGAACACTCTATAAAGGTTTGTATATTTCTTATTCGGATGCCCACTCTCCTTCATGTATGAAAAGTGAACTCCACTTTGTGCATGGGTAACATGGCGGGATGAAAAATCAAAACCCCAAAATGGCATAGTTCTGAACGGGTTAAAGCCGCATTGTACTTGCCTTGTGCCTATCACACGTCTAATTTCTATGATCTCACAAGATGAAGAGGCTTTTGCAATCTATAAGAAAATAATGAACCCTAATATACAATTCGGATTATCCCCCTTGATGTAAGCTTGTCTTGCATTGTATACGGTTGCCTTTGTTAGCCAGGTTTGAAGTGCTCTCTCCTCTCTCTGAAGGAAGTTGAACCTTAACCCCAAACATCTTGTTAAGATTTTTTTGAAATCCACGTTTCGGGAATGAAAAGGGGGCATGAAACCACTGGACTTGTTCTGTGCTTGAATTCAATCGTCCGGCCTCGCTGAACGCTGAACGCTGGCTTTGATCTGTTAATTGGATGGAAGTGAAGTGTTAGCCTGTCACTTCTTGAGTCTCTCATCAAATACCTTAAGAGGTATCGAGCAGACACCAGAGTTCTCACACAAGTAAAAAGGACATAAAGAGGGGGGTCTGCTGTTTATTACAAAGCCTAATCAGTGCTCCTGTGCAACAGCAAATGCACCAATCGTCCTGGCCTATTGTTATTCCTCTGCTTTTGCTTTCTTACCTATCCTATCTGACCATTCACATACTGAGCAGTGGTACATAATGGTCAACGTCCTATTAAAGGGGCTGTGTCACCAACCATTTTCTAAATTTTTTAAACCAGCACCTGGATCTGGATCTGTCATTGCAAATAATTAACCCTTTCAAGACCAAGCCATTTTTCACCTTCGTGACCAGGCTTAATTTTGCAAATCTGACATGTGTCACTTTATGTGTTAATAACTTTGGAATGCTTTTATTTATCCGAGCCATTTTGAGAATGTTTTCTCGTGACATATCGTATTTGATGTTAGGGGTAAATTTGGGTCGATAAGTTTTACCTTTATATTATAAAAAATCCCAAATTTACTGAAAATTAGGAAAACAAAATCTAAATTTGAATGTCTACGCATTAAAGGAAGATAGTGATACCTCATTAAATCGTTTTTACTTAAGAGTCCCTATATGTCTACTTTATGTTGGCATCATTTTGAAAATCAAATTTAATTTTTTTTTACGACGTTAGAAGGCTTAGAATTTAAGAAGCAATTTTTCTAATTTTCTATAAAAATTTCTAAACCGCCCTTTTAAGGACCAATTCAGTTCTGAAGTCACTTTGAGGTCCTTACATAATGGAAATCACCCATAAATTACCCCATTTTAGAAACTACACCCCTCAAATTACTTAAAACTGGTTATACAAACTATGTTAACGCTTTAGGTGTTCCACAAGAACTAAAGGAAAATGGAGGTGAAATTTACAAGCTTCAGTTTTTGTACAGATTTTTAATTTGAATTCAATTTTTCCTATAACATAGCAAGGGTTAGCAGCAAAACAAACCTCAATATTTATTACCCCGATTCTGCAGTTTACAGAAACACCCCAATTATATTCGCAAACAGCTGTATTGGCACATGGCAGGGTTCAGAAGAAAAGGAGCAACATATGGTTTTTGGGGGGCAGATTTTGCTGGAATGGCTTTTAGGTGTTGTGTCAAATTTAAAGGCACACTAAGGCACCCCTACAGTAGAAACCCCCCAAAACTACACCCCTCAAAGAATTTAGTGATGTGTGCAATGACCACTTTTACCTCAGAGGAGTTTCATAATATTTAGAAACACTTGGCTGTGAAAATAAAAAATTATATTTTTTACAAAAAAAGTCACTTAAGCCCAAATTTTTCACTTCAACAAGGGATAACAGGAGAAAATGCACCTCACAAGGTGTTACCCATTTTCTCCTGAATACGGCAACACCCCATATATGGTCGTAAACTGCTGTATGGGAAGCAGGCAGAATTCAAAAGAAAAGGATAGGCTTCTGCATTTTCTAACACAGAATTTGCTGAAATAGATTTTAAGGGCCATAACGTTTTTATTTTATTGTTGACTGAGCTGTGTGGGGGGCTCAATTATTGCGGGATGGGCTGTAATTTTTATTTTCTTATTTAGGTTTTATTGAGATTTTCCAATATAACACAGTAAAGTCGTTACAGAGTCATGTGACATGAACATTTCAAGTATGGTGTTTATATAACTGTAAAGGGTATAAATAACCCGGTATCAAACAATATGAACCATGAAACAATATGGGGTTAAATGCCCAAGTGGACATAAATGTTACTAGAGGAGACATACAAATAAGGGGCAGGGGGGAGGGAAGGGGGGAAATGGGAAAGAGGTTGCAGTTTCCCTTGAAGAGATTAGACATGTGCATCCCTAAATGACTTTGAGGAGCGAAAGGCTTCCCAGGGGCTCCACGTTTTCACATATCGTGAGATGTCTGCAGGCGTAATACTGATGAGGTCCTCCAGTCTCTGATACAGGGCGATTTCATCAAACCATTCCTCGGGTGAGGGAGGAGAGGTGGATTTCCAATGCCTGGGAATCACCGCTTTCGCCGCTTGTACCATATATTTTAGGAGGGATTTCTTATGGGCTGTAATTTTTAATGGTATCATTTTTGGGTACATATGACTATTTAATCGCATTTTATTGGGCTATTTTTGAAATTTTGCCAGTGTTTTTTTATTTTTATTTTTTTATGAGGTTCTCAATTTGGTATATTTGATAAGGTAATTTTATTCTGTGGATTTATATGGTTATGGTGATACCAAATTGATATTGTTTTATTCATGTTCTACCACGTTTATATCATAAAATGACTTTTTATTAAACTTTTTTTTTGCATCACCAAATTGAAGACCCATAACTTTTGAGATTTTTCCATCAATGTAGTTGTGTGATATAGTCAATGGGGACGGAGCGAAATAGCGACAGGACGTATCCGACAGGGTGAACAGCCTGTCGGATCCGTCCTACCGGTAGTGTGAAAGTACTCCTTATTACCACAGTGTTTACTACTCTTTCTAACCCAGCCAATTTTTCAGTTTTAGCAATTGACCAACCCTAACTGCAAATAACTATCAAATTTCTTCATGTATTTGATATCGTTACCAGGACACCTTAGACCTTTCTTTTGTGCAATTGGATAAGAGATATAATATTTTTAAAAAGGAAAAACTGTGAAAATTAAGGAAAAAAATAATATTTTTCCTTTCTTATATTTTTTCTGTTACACATGATTTAAAAACAACACATTTCTAAAACTACTACTGTATGTATGTACTGTGAAAATGGACACTAAATATGCAATTTATCTACAGTCTGGTTCTTTGGAGCTGTACTGCCAGAACAGATGTTGTGCAGTGCCAAAACATTAGAAACTCTTTCAAAGTGACTTTTTTTATGTTGACCCCTAAGGTATTTACTTGGAGAAATTTGGACATTTTACGCTTCTCGCTTTTTTTTTTTACAAATAAACAAAAACATACATATGTTTATAGCTAAAATGAATAGCTCGATTTTTTTTTACAAAATTTTATGAAAGAAAAATAAAAAAAATTGTGTACATTTGTATATTTTACACACACAAAGTTTTTCAAGAAAAAGGGGAAATAGTGTATGCATATGTACATAGTCTGCTAAACTATTGCTAAAACTAATAAATATAGCTATAGCTTTTTTATTTGACTTTTTATTTACATATTTTTTACTTTAAAACTAATTACGGGAAAAAGCAAATTAACCCCTTCCTGCCACAGTCAAGGCTGCTGGCTTTTCTTCACAATTGACAGACTGTCATTGTGATCAGATGCCCCAAGACCGTTTTAGCTGGTCTCCAGGATCTTCACTGTGACTGCAGCTTTTTAATGAACGAGCCAGCACAGCGATCTGCACTGTCACAGTGCCTGAGGTTAGTTGTAGTATTGATATAATGACCATAATGGACTAACATTGCAATATATAATACTTCTTGCTAAGATATGAGCAAGGAGATACAGCGAATGCTGCTGTTATAGTTTCAGGCACTACGGATCTGCTTTTTATTTTAAGAAACATTGGCAGTACTGCTCCCCTGCAGAACAGTTCCTGATGGAGAACATGTGGCCTGTGTGCAGAGATGTTGTCTGCGGAGAAATGGTGTGCAATGAAGGAGTCTAGAGAGAAGCAGAAGGCAGTAAAGGAGTCTGGAGACAAACAGAGTACAGTGAAGGAGTCTGGAGAGAAGCAAAGTACAGTGAAGGAGTCTGGAGAGAAGCAGAGTACAGTGAAGGAGTCTTGAGAGAAGCAGAGTATAGTGAAGGAGTCTGGAGAGAAGCAGAGTATAGTGAAGGAGTCTGGAGAGAAGGAGAGTACAGTGAAGGAGTCTGGAGACAAGCAGAGTACAGTGAAGGAGTCTGGAGACAAGCAGAGTTCAGTGAAGGAGTCTGGAGAGAAGCAAAGTACAGTGAAGAAGTCTGGAGACAAGCAGAGTGCAGTGAAGGAGTCTGGAGACAAGCAGAGTGCAGTGAAGGAGTCTGAAGACAAGCAGAGTGCGTCACATAGGGCAAGGGCTGTTTGTTTAATGTTGGTGACGTACCCGGCATTTTTTGGCATGATAGGCGGAGGCTTCCACCTAGCAGTGATCCGGATGACGTCACCAGTACTAATGGGTGGTCTTTAGCGCTGCTTAAGCCTGTAAAACAGCTATTTTTAGACCTGGTGTGAGCCGGGAAGGAATTTTCTTTTTCTACGCCTGTTTTAGGTATACAAAATGTTCTAAATCTACACCAGCAAGGAAGCTGTCTTACATTTAAAACGACGGTGGATGCGCTGAAGTTATGTAGAGGCCAGTCTTAAAAAATGACCCCCATAATGTCTTTTTATACGGACCAATAATCAGGCCAATTATCAGGGTGCTACGCTCCAACGGGTGTGGACCCGCTGTGCCACTTACCGGTTTGGCTTTGGGCCAAACTTGGGAGCTGAATCTAACTGTTCCCCTGGTTTTCACCCTTTATCCCGCTCCAAGATGCGGAAGCTGGTCTTAGCTGCAGGGGAGACACCAGGTCGCTACCGCAAGAGTGGTCCTGGTTAAGTGGCAGCTGGCCGAGCAGGCCAGAATGCCCCAGTGCAAACACTGGGGATACAGGCAGGTGGAGCGATCTGTCACTGGATGGAAGGAGCGCAGCAGCAGAGTCAGATGAAGCAGAGCTGAGTGTCACGGACGGTGTACAGGAAACAAGGCAAAGCAACATGTATAAACGACTCGCTGGATCCAAAAACTAAGGAACCAAGGGAGACCCCTGCAGAAGACCTGGCACTTTCCCTGGCTGCTCAGCCTAAGCAAAGATCCGAATGGTGGAGGTTTGCATATCCACGAACCCTGACTATAAAGCCCTGAGCACCCTACAATAGTGAGGGGACACGACCACCGGCTCCCTACACAAGATACGGAGGGAGTCAGGGTCACCTGGGATCCAGCAAACAGAAAATAACAGATAAAGGTACAACACTTAGCTTTGAAGCAAACAGGAGGACAGAGTCAGCGTGCACACACACTCCAGGAAGTAGTATAAGCCGCCCAGAAAAGCCTTCTGGGGAAGAATTTAAAGGGAAGCAATTAGTCCAACACATAACAGCTGAGAGAGGCTAACGAGAGGAGGAGCTGAATACCACAACACAGAAACTCAAGGAGGAGGTTCTGAAAGGCCTCTGTCAGAGCTTCTCAGCTGTCTGGTTGTGACACTCTGTCAGAGCTTCTCAGCTGTCTGGTTGTGACAGTACCCCTCCCTCTACGAGTGGACTCCGGACACTCAGAACCCACCTTCTCAGGATGGGACCTATGGAAAGCCCTGATGAGACGAGAGGCCTTAATGTCCGTCACTGGGACCCACATCCTCTCCTCAGGACCATACCCCTCCCACTGAACAAGGTACTGAAGAGAACCGGGGACAAGACGAGAATCCACAATCCTAGAGACCTGAAATTCAAGATTCCCATCAACCATAATCGAGGAGGAGGCAAAGGCGAGGGTACAATGGGTTGAACATAAGGTTTCAATAAGGACTTATGAAAAACATTATGGATCTTCCAAGTCTGAGGAAGATCAAGACGGTATGCAACAGGATTGATGACAGACAGGATTTTGTAAGGCCCAATAAACCTAAGACCCAACTTCCAGGAGGGAACCTTCAATTTGATATTCTTGGTAGACAACCACACCAGATCACCAACATTCAGGTCCGGACCAAGCACACGTCTCTTATCAGCCACACGCTTATATCTCTCACTCATGCTCTTTAGATTATCTTGAATCTTTTGCCAAATAGATGACAATGACGAGGAGAATCTGTCCTCATCAGGTAAACCAGAAGACCCCTCTCCCGAGAAAGTCCCAAACTGTGGATGAAACCCATATGCACCAAAAAATGGTGACTTATCAGAGGACTCCTGACGACGGTTATTTAAAGCAAACTCAGCAAGGGACAAAAAAGAACACCAATCCTCTTGATTCTCCGCCACAAAACAACGCAGATATGTCTCCAGATTCTGATTGACGCGCTCTGTCTGGCCATTCGACTGCGGGTGGAAAGCAGAAGAGAATGACAACCGAACCCCCAAGCGAGAACAGAAAGCCTTCCAGAATCTGGAAACAAACTGCGTGCCCCTATCAGAGACTATGTCTGAAGGAATACCGTGCAATTTGACAATGTGATCAACAAATGCCTGCGCCAGCGTCTTAGCATTGGGCAAACCAGGAAAAGGGATGAAATGCACCATTTTGCTAAAACGGTCCACCACCACCAGAATCACAGTCTTCCCCGAGGAACGAGGCAGGTCCGTTATGAAGTCCATGGACAGATGTGTCCAAGGATGGGAAGGAATGGGTAAGGGAAGGAGAGGACCTGATGGCCGTGAATGAGGGACTTTGGCACGAGCGCAAGTCTCGCAGGCTGCCACAAAACCCTCAACCGACTTACGAAGCGCAGGCCACCAGAATCTCCGAGCGATGAGATCCAGTGTGGCTCTTACCCCCGGGTGCCCAGCAAGGACCGTATCGTGGTGTTCTTTAAAAATCTTGTGTCTTAAAGCGAGAGGCACAAACAACCTCCCAGGAGGACAAAGATCAGGAGCCTCTGACTGGGCTGCCTGCACCTCTGCCTCCAATTCAAGAAAAAGAGCAGAGACCACCACACCTTCAGCCAAAATGGGACCCGGGTCTTCAAAATTCCCGCCTCCCGGAAAACAACGTGACAGGGCATCTGCCTTCACATTCTTAACTCCAGGGCGGAACGTGACAACAAAATTAAACCTAGAAAAGAACAACGACCATCTGGCCTGTCTCGGGTTCAGACGCTTGGCTGACTCCAAGTAGGCCAGATTTTTATGGTCAGTAAATACGGTAATAGGGTGTCTGGCTCCCTCTAGCCAATGGCGCCACTCCTCAAAAGCCAACTTGATGGCCAACAATTCCCTATCTCCCACATCGTAATTTCTCTCTGCGGAAGGAGAGTTTTCTTGAGAAAAAGGCACACGGTCGCCAATTGGCAGGAGAGGAACCCTGAGACAAGACCGCCCCCACACCCACCTCAGAAGCATCAACCTCAACTATGAAGGGTAAAGAAACATCAGGTTGCACCAAGATGGGAGCGGAAGCAAAACTCTCCTTGATATCAGAAAAAGCCTTACGCGCCTCTACTGACCAAGAAGAAAAATCTACCCCCTTTCTGGTCATATCAGTGAGTGGTTTAACAATAGAAGAATAATTCAAAATGAACGTCCTGTAATAATTGGCAAAGCCCAAAAAACGCATCAGCGCCTTTTGATTCTCAGGAAGCTCCCACTCAAGCACAGCGCGGACCTTCTCGGGGTCCATGCGAAAACCAGAAGTGGAGAGAAGAAACCCCAGAAATTTAATTTCTGGAACCGCAAACACACATTTTTCCAGTTTCGCATATAATTTATTCTCCCGCAGGATGAGCAAGACCTGACGTAAATGTTCCTTATGAGTTTTGAAATCGGGAGAAAAAATCAAAATGTCATCCAAATACACCAATACAAATTTTCCCATCAAATGATAAAAAATGCTGTTCACGAAATGCTGAAAAACGGCTGGGGAATTCATCAAACCAAAAGGCATAACCAAATTTTCAAAATGGCCCTCAGGGGTATTGAAGGCCGTCTTCCATTCGTCCCCTTCTCTGACCCTGACCAGGTTGTATGCCCCTCTTAAATCTAATTTGGAAAAGACTTTAGCCCCAACAACCTGGTTAAATAGGTCCGGGATCAGAGGAAGCGGATAAGGGTCACGAATTGTGATATTGTTCAGCTCCCTGAAATCCAGACAAGGTCTTAAAGAACCATCTTTTTTCTTAACAAAGAAAAAACCAGCGGCAACATGTGACTTCGAGGGTCGTATGTGTCCCTTTCTCAGACTCTCAGAGATATAAGCACGCATAGCGATCCTCTCAGGTTGGGAAAGATTGTATAAACGAGATTTAGGCAGCTTGGCGTCTGGGATGAGATTAATAGGGCAATCGTACTCCCTGTGCGGGGGCAAATCCTGAACTCCACTCTCAGAGAAGACATCCGAAAATTCAGAGAGAAAAGATGGTACAGTCTTAGTAGCAACCTCAGAAACAGATGTCATGAGGCAATTCTCTCCAACCATTTATTTGCCTCGCTTGCCAATCAATGGTGGGGTTATGCTTAGTGAGCCAGGGCAGCCCCAACACCAGAGGGGTGGGTAAACCGCTAAGGACGAAACATGACACATCCTCAACATGAGCATCACTCACAATTAAACGGATATTGTGAACTATGCCCTTTAATGATTTTTGAGAAAGTGGAGCGGAATCGATAGCAAAAACAGGAATATTCTTTCCCAAAGTGCGCACCTGGAAACCATGAGTTATCGCAAATTGATTATAAATGAGATTAACCGCTGCTCCACTATCCACAAAAATCTCACAAAAAATGTTCTTGCTCTCTAGCGCCACCCTAGCCGGCAGGACAAAACGGGAACTACAAGCAAATGGAAAACCTTCAATTTCCGCCTCAACCCTGCCAATAGTAACAGACGGAACATTTTTAAAAGATTTTTTCCTGTTTGTTTCTTTATTACTCCCAGAAAACTGCCTGAATCTCCTAGAGGGACAAATATTTGCCAAATGATTTATACCTCCACAACAAAAACAAACCCTCCCATGCGGGCTGAATCTTCTATTGTCAGAAGCAATCAACCCCAGCTGCATGGGCTCCTGCTCAGAAGGGGCTGACGGCGACTGAGACCCCTGCGCACAGAACGGGACCGCTGCACTGTCCTGGGACTGAGTATGACAGGAAGGGGACATCTCTCCTCTCTCTCTAAGACGCCTGTCAATACGAACGGCCTGAGACATAGCAGAGTCCAAAGAACTAGGCCTCTCATGAAAGGCAAATGCATCTTTCAATCCCTCTGAAAGACCATGGCAAAATTGACTTCGGAGCGCAGCATCATTCCAACCAGTATCAACTGCCCATCTCCGAAATTCTGAGCAGTATATTTCTGCGGATTGTTTACCCTGGCATAATAGACGTAGTTTAGACTCAGCCAGAGCAATACGATCCGGATCATCATATATCTGACCCAGGGCTAAAAAGAATTCATCCACTGAACGGAGAGGCCGTGCCCCCTCCGGCAGCGAAAAGGCCCAGGACTGAGCGTTACCTCTGAGCAGCGATATAATGATCCCCACCCTCCGTTCCTCATCACCAGAGGAGTGGGGAAGAAGGCGAAAATGGAGTTTGCAAGCCTCTCTAAAACGCACAAAATTCTCACTACCCCCGGAGAACGTATCCGGGAGCGAGATCTTAGGCTCAGAACAAACTCCATGAACGCAAGCTGAACCGGTCACTTGAAGCTGAGAAAAAGTCTTACGGAGATCAGCTACCTCCAATGAAAGACCCTGAAGGCGTTCAGCCAAAAGTGAAACCGGATCCATGCTTGAGACGGTTATGGCGGCTTATAATGTCACGGACGGTGTACAGGAAACAAGGCAAAGCAACATGTATAAACGACTCGCTGGATCCAAAAACTAAGGAACCAAGGGAGACCCCTGCAGAAGACCTGGCACTTTCCCTGGCTGCTCAGCCTAAGCAAAGATCCGAATGGTGGAGGTTTGCATATCCACGAACCCTGACTATAAAGCCCTGAGCACCCTACAATAGTGAGGGGACACGACCACCGGCTCCCTACATAAGATACGGAGGGAGTCAGGGTCACCTGGGATCCAGCAAACAGAAAATAACAGATAAAGGTACAACACTTAGCTTTGAAGCAAACAGGAGGACAGAGTCAGCGTGCACACACACTCCAGGAAGTAGTATAAGCCGCCCAGAAAAGCCTTCTGGGGAAGAATTTAAAGGGAAGCAATTAGTCCAACACATGACAGCTGAGAGAGGCTAACGAGAGGAGGAGCTGAATACCACAACACAAAATAATAGATTTAGGACCTAACCTGGGCAAGGTTAATAACAACTTTATTTACAAATGCCTGCACGGGCAATAACAACCTATCTTGGCCCAAGTACAAATTTAATACTTCACTTTTATTGTTTAATTCATTAAAAAGTGTCACTGATATATGTGATTCACATGTGATGGGACACAGACACACAAACAGAATAGCCTACTAAAGTGTTAAAAACACAGTCACACAACCCACTGTGAGAGACGGTGGATGTGGCCGGTAAGAGGCGATGCATATAACCGCTTGCTCCAAAATGCGTGAAGAGCAGAGGAGGATGCAGTGCCACCACGTCCCGCATATATTGTACCAGTTAGATTCTACTGGACTGTCGGTCCAAAAACCATAGTGGGAGAGTGATGCCTCAATCCCACTATGTGGATCAAGAAAAATATATTAAACCCACCCCTGTTTATTAATGCCAGGGTGTGTTTGCCACGTCCGCAGGTGCTGGTGACCTGTCTGACTATCCAAATTGTTGCCCTTTATTTGTAAGGGAAGGGGGGGGGGATTTGTTTCATCACCCCACTACTCAACTGGAAGTACTATTTGGCACCAGTACTTAAATACAGACAGTGGCTTCACTATTAACCACCTAGAATGGTGGTACATTCAGGGTTAACATTAGTATTTTCCTCTTCAATGGTACAGCCTGTTTGAAATACCAGGCACGTACCTATGGTACTAACGGGACTGGTGACACTACTCTCCCACTAGGTGGGCAGCCTGCTGGTGGTGCCAGACAGGTTACAGTGCAATGATCAGCCTACTGACACTCTCCAACAGTGGGAGACATGACTGCTATTTAAAACTTAAATCTGCCCCCCGACATGTTTCGCCAGTTACACTGGCTTCCTCAGGGGTAACGGGCAGCAATGGATTACATGACCCTGACTATAAAGCCCTGAGCACCCTACAATAGTGAGGGGACACGACCACCGGCTCCCTACACAAGATACAGAGGGAGTCAGGGTCACCTGGGATCCAGCAAACAGAAAATAACAGATAAAGGTACAACACTTAGCTTTGAAGCAAACAGGAGGACAGAGTCAGCATGCACACACACTCCAGGAAGTAGTATAAGCCGCCCAGAAAAGCCTTCTGGGGAAGAATTTAAAGGGAAGCAATTAGTCCAACACATAACAGCTGAGAGAGGCTAACGAGAGGAGGAGCTGAATACCACAACACAGAAACTCAAGGAGGAGGTTCTGAAAGGCTTCTCAGCTGTCTGGTTGTGACACTCTGTCAGAGCTTCTCAGCTGTCTGGTTGTGACACTGAGTTAGTGATTTAGTAGAGCTGGAGCTGTTACAACAGCAAAGCTGAATAGCTCAGGTGCAGCAAGTGTAACAAGCTGAACAGCAGACAGAGGTATGGTCGACAATCCGAATCATACACTTGAGAGCAGCGAGGTACAGGAGGATCAGGCAGAGATGAGGTCAGGATACAGGTTAAGGTCAAAAGCAGGATATCAACACAGGAACAACGAGCTGGAACCTTCGCTGTAGAAAACTACAATATTGCTCAGGCATCACAGGAAGGGGGAAACACCCTTATAAAGGTGGTGCCTGGCTGGGATTGGAGAGAAGGCGGAATCAGTGGCGTGCACGAACCCTTAAAGAAACAGGACGCGCGCAGCTCCTAAAAGGTGCAACTGAAGCTGTAGCCGCCCGCGACAGTGCAGGAAAGCGGGTCCGGAACCTGCAGCGGAGAAGAGGAGCCTTGTGTGCAGTTCGGCTGAGGTACATAGCAGGATGCGCTGCACGCTGGCGGCTGCCAGCTGCCATTGTTACACAGGGTTGAGCATTTCTATAAATACTCGTTACTGAAAAGTTGCAAGGTACAAGTTATCTGGGATCTGCTGCTCAGGAACAATGATTTCCTATGGGGACAAGTGATCACTGTATCGATCGCTTTTCCCCGTACAGTGGAGGTGATTGTGGCATGTAAATGCAGTCATAATCTCCACCAACGATCAGGTAATTATCGGAAACTGTTAATTTCTTTCCAATAATTGCCTGATATACCAGTCCTTGTAAAAAGGCCCTTACTGCCAGATGATTGCTGGGGTACCTGATGGGAGGACACTGTGATTAAGGAACCCAATTATCAAGTATTGATTATCCAAAGTGTAACGCCCCAGAGTGGCATTACCACTTTTGCACCCTGCAACTATCTCTAATGGGCTAATATGATGTCATCTATGTATTTATTGCAGGTCCTTCACAATGTGCATTCCTATGTTTGCAACTGTTATGTTCGTGTAATTTGCAAGGTTCACCAGCAGCAAATACGTCAGAGCTACAGTTAGGTAGAATGGAGCTTTCCATTCTATTCTAAAACCTCCTCTGTTACAGCATACAGCTAAAGAAAAGTTATTCAGTCAGCCTGTCAGCACAGCAGAGCCAGAGAGCAACCGATGTACTAGAGTTGAGTGTGTTCGCCTGCCAGAGTTAATGCTAAAGCCTGCTGGGAAACAAGACAAAGCCTGAAACTGTTAGAGAAACTTTATTCAAATAAAGCTGTTATTAAACTTCATCACAAGGTCTGGACTCAATTTATTCTCACCCCCTAATTCAACTACCACCTTTTTATTGCTTCGGGTCCAATGCCTGGGGTCCAGCGTATCCATGTAGGAGCACCGTGACACGTGCACCAACATTAAGGGACATTTAGGCCACCCTACACCACTCTGGCATTCCTACACCTGGGTACCATCCACAATATCACTAAAAGAGGCCCTGTGCCCTTGTTGCTTCGATGCAACTGGCATCACAAAACAAGTACTAGTACTCTTAAAGGGCCCTGGGGGGAGGCGCCCGCTGCAAAAGCAGAGAACCTCTTTAGCATTACAACAAGTTTCAGCATGGCTCAGTAAGTGATGAATGATCACCATAATGGGATTTTTACCTTGAAACACACAATCTTTGCAGAATTTATTAACAAGTTTCCTCCTTGAAGGGCTTGTACATGTGTTTAATACTGAAGACCTAATGTCAGAGAGCAGCAACCAGCTGTTTGAAGAGGCTGCGGCTCTCTGGTGAGCTCTGAGGCCTCCTCGTAGCTTGCCGAGCACAGTGCCATCCATTGGATAGTGGCTGTACTTGGTATTGCAGCTCAGCCCTATTCACTTAAAGGGGACTGAGCTGTGCCTAGACCATGTGACCGATGAACGTGACATCACATGGCCTAGGACAGTGATGGCTAACCTTGGCACTCCAGCTGTGGTAAAACTACAACTCCCAAGATGCCCCCCTTGCTTGGCTGCTCTCAGAACTCTATAAAAATAAGTGGAGCATGCTAGGAGTCGTAGTTTCACCACAGCTGGAGTGCCAAGGTTAGCCATCACTGGCCTAGGAAGAGGCTGTGGTCCTCATGGACACACTAATACCTCTTTGAGCAGCTGACCTGCAGGGGTGCCAGGATTCGGACCCTGGACAGATATCGATGACCTATCCTGTGGATAGGCACATGGCCTAGGCACAGCTCAGTCCCCTTCAAGTGAATGGGGCTGAGCTGCAATGCCAAGCACAGCCACTTTATAATGGACGGAGCTGTGCTTGGTAAGTTGGAAGGATAGGTCATCGGTATTAAATTCTTGGAAAACTCCTTTAATTAAAAAATATGAAAAAACACAATGCAAAAGTGGAGAGAAAGAAAAAAAAAATCATTTCTCCAAGCTGCTCCATTGATGAATGATTAAACACATCATGGATGGATGCTTGACAACAATAAAGGCATTTATTTTATGGCTTAAAAGGAAGGCAATCAAACTGTCTCCTTATCAGATTCTGTTACACAGAACAAGTCATGTGATGAAGTGAAAATGGTGACACGCCGCCGTGATTGACAGCCTATGAATTACAATGCGCCCAGCAACGGATCCGAACAAATCTAATTACATATAATTTTGCATTTTCCACTTTTTTTGTTAACTTGACACATGCATAAAGGTAAGTGCACAGGCCTCCGGGATCCCCCACCTTCCCTCCACTCACTGAGCTGTCAGTTTCGGAGCAACAAAGATTTGATGCATTTTTAATTTTTCTGGGGCTGTCGTTTGTGATTTCAGTTTTAACACAAGTCTACCACATTAAAAGAATGATATGTGTACATCGCAGCTCATCTAGCATAGAGTTATGAGTTGTATTAAATGTTGCGTTCTCTATGTTAAAAGGAGTTTTCTGGATTTTTATTACGATACAATGCACTTTATTGATCACAGCAGCTCATCGTGACATGAATTATAACAGAAGACAATTGACAGTAACACACCTGGGACATGACACCACTTCATAGCATAAGGTACAATAATACAAAAGTTCAAGATAAAAAGTTCCAAAAAGTTTTGAAGGGTACCAGAACAAACATAAAAACACTGAAAACAAACCAAAAACAAATAGTAGAGCTGCTGCAAAAGGTCTGCCACTAGCATGACACCATCTATTGTATATTTAGGACCTATCCGGCCAAAGTCTGACCTCTGCAGATAAACTGATGGCGGTGGAGGTGGGGAGAATATTTCAAGGGTTTTCCAAGTTTTTATTTTACTGATGACCTATCCTCTGTATCTGAACATAGGGGGCTGGCACCTGGGACTCCCGCCGATCAGCTGTTTGAGAAGGCAGCAGTGCTTGCAGTAGCGCAGTGGCCTTTTCTCAGTAAACCAAGCACAGCGCTGTGCATTGTATAGTGGCTGTAATTGGTATTGTGCTCAGTCCCATTCAATTCAATTCAATGGGACTGAGCTGAGCCTAGGCCATGTGACCAATGAATGTGAAGTTACACAGTCTAGGAAATGCAGGAGAGGGCCGCGGTGCTACTGCTAGTGCCGATGTCTTCTCATTAGCATGGGGCAGTAGTTTACCTACCTAAGAGACAGGGAACCTGAATGACATGAAGCTAATAGTGGGGGCCCAACTCAGATCTGTTTACCACTGACAATGTCTACCAAAACAGGCCACTAGTGAAATCTCCCTGCATGCAGATGTATATTACACATGCAGTTAGCTCCCTCTAGTGGTAGCACTATGCAGACAGAGTTCTATAATCCATTAAATCAGCTTTTCTGAATCAACATATTATGAAATCAATTGGTGCAGAATTTAGACTCAAAAATGTAATAGTAGACATTAAGGGTAGGATCACATGAAGGTTTTTGAAGGAGGCTCCGGCTGAAAAATCTGCAGGAAAATCTGCCTCAAAACCTCCTCCATAAACTGGGGGAATCTACCCTAAATTTAATAAAAGCCTACAGCATTGGGCAAAGCTCTTAGTTGGCAGTGGGGTCTTGTAGTATTTTGAAAATAGCATTAGTTACGATTACAGAAAACATAAAATACTCTAAAAATAGTGAGGAAAAATTATATATATATATATATATATATATATATATATATATATATATACCAAAAGTTTGTGTAGATTAATACTATAAAATGCTGTTAGTTTTCTTACACTTTAGTTTTATGACCAATACTTTAGTAACACCTTCTATGAAGTCTTTATGAACGTCTATGGAAATCCTTTTGTTTCAACATGGAGAAGAGGAGAACTGATATCAGACCAAGTATGCACCATCCATATAGTGATGACCAACCAATTGACCTTAAATGGCTTGTCTGGTAGATAATGGGCTAAAAAAATTATATAAAACAAGCAGTGCTCACCTAATCGATCCTCCAAAGCTTAGCCGATCTCCCAGTGGTCTATACTTCCTGGTGCTTGTCACCAGACAGGAAATACTTATTTTGCCAATCACTGGCTGAGGTGGGTCACCACTGTGGCCCAGTGATTGGCTGAGCAGTTATTTTCTGGCTGTTGAGAGGCAAAAGGAAGTATGGACCAGTGGGAGACCTGATAATAAGTGATGAGCGAAGTTAAGAAATTTGATTTGTGACTAATTACTTTGTCACAAAGCACATTGTTTTGTATGAAGCAAGCGCAATGACAGTCAATGGCGATCACACCCTCCAAAACCCCTCTCCTCGTCATTAAACTCCTCAAATGCTGCATTAATCGCTGATCGTGGCATTTGAGATTAAAATTAAGGTCTTTCGGGGGTTAATCCGGTTGAAAAAAAAAACATACTCACCTCATCCATCTTGATGATGCCCGGCCAGCATGATGATGGAATCTCAGGCCCAGCCAGTGCAGTGCCATGGTGACATCACACGTCACCCCACGCTAGATTTTTCGCTGTATCTTCAATCAAGACGCCCGTGACGGCCTTTTCGCGAGCAAATGGATGAGGTGAGTATGCATTTTTTGCCACCATTTCAGGAAAAAATATATTTGTTACCACAAAGTGTGAGGAAATTCAGCTTCGCAGGGAATCGAATTTTTCCTGAAATGGAGGCAAAAAAAACATACCTTCCATTCGCTCAACACTACTGATAATCATCAGAGGATCAGCGAGGTGACCACTGCTTGTTCTTATTTTTATAATTCACTCTGCCCCTAAGAATTTTGTTATCCTCTGAAAAAACCCTTTAAATATGCTTTACATTCTAAATCATGACTTGGCCATAATTCTGCTCCCGCTAGACCCATCTCTGATCATCTTCAGGACTCATGTAAAAAGTCTTGTGTAGTCTTATACCCAGGATAGTACAAATACAAACGTCTCAATTTCTATGACTACTTAAAATTTACATTAACTGTCTATGTCAGATAGGGGTTATCAGGGTCCACCATTATTTTGAGGTCCACCCTCTAGCCATACAGAACATGTACACATCATTAATTCCATTGTAATCTTTGTTATCATTTTACACACAGGAAGTGTCATTAATGAGGTCTAATGGGGTTGTCCTCTGCTGAATCTTTTTTAAGGATCTATTACTGTATCATAGCCTAGGCTCCTGGTGGGCCAGTGCGAAACACACTGCGTTTTTTTTCATAGCTATGTCAAGGTTTGATGCCACTGACGGGTCAAAATTGATCATTCAATATGTATTTCGATGGTGGAACAAGATGTTGAACACACATTTCAAAGATATAAACCAGGAATCTCGGCTAGATAGATCCTTTAATATCAACCCATGAATCACCTAGATCAGAATTCACATCCCAAAGCTTGAAAGGAAACACAAGGAGAGGGAGAGGGAAAGTAGGGATTTCCTACACAGTTGGATACATACATTATGAGCAAATGTGGCTAATCTGGAACTAATCAAGAACATTTGGATGTGTAAACAGAGAAATCACCATTTTCTGTACTGTAGCCAAGTGAAACATTAGCCTGTCTGGGCACATTTTGCATGTTGGTTAGCACTTACATGGTGGTCACTGGTATTACTGAGCGAATGTCCGGATGATGCACTGTCACGAGGGTGTCAAGAGCCACGTCTGACTTCGCTATACCCGGGGTCAGGAAGTCGCAGCGGGTGGCTGCGCGCTCTATGTCTAAAGATAGCGCTGTTACTTAATGGTAGCTTTCTGTGTTTGCCTTGTCTCACTCAGGGATCCGTAGCTCCTTCTCCTCAGCTGTTCCTTGTCCAGCACTCCCAACCTCCTTATATTCCCCTCTCCCACTTCTCTGGTTGCCAGATATAGAGCTTCCTGCCTGGACTTCTATACTGACCCACTGGAGCTGTGTTGCTGTTATTCCTGGTTGTCGTACCAGAGCATTACCCTCCGGATTCCTGTTGGTCTTTTGTTGTCCGCTGTTGTCACCCACCTGGGATTATATGTTTTGTCTGTATTGTCTGTCCTCTCCTTGGTGTTTTCCTTTAGTGTTAGTGGTGCGGACTAGTGTTCCCACCGCCCTATTCACTACCTAGGGCTCATCTTAGGGAAAGCCAGGGTTTAGGCACGTGATCAGCGTACGGGTGAAAAACCAGTCTAGGGACGTCAGGGCAGTCAGGTGCCAGCCTGAAGGTGAGTTAGGGGTCACCACCTTTCCCTCTCCCTTGGACAGGGCCTTCCCTTTTCCCTCCCTTTGCGTAACGTAAGTGATTGGCACGCCGGTCGCGATATGCACATCAAGTTGGTCATACTTACCTATACGGTATATGAAACATGCCACAAAGGTTGACTTTCCCCTACATAATGCACATCAGCTGTAGTCTGTATAACATGTTATAAATGTGTATCACTGCAGGGTCACATGCCCCTTTGGGACTGTTAATGATCAGGAGGATCAGTGGTAGATGTGGGACCACTGTGCCAAGTTACCAGTTTGACTTTGGGATAGACCCTAAGGGCGTTATTCCGATGCACCTCTGGTCTTCACCCTTTAACCCATATACAGGGATCTGGTCTTCGCTGGAGGGGAGCAACCTGTCTACTACCTCTTGGGATGGTCCTGGTACACTTGGCGGCTGACCCGCAAGGAAACAAGAGACACTGATGCAAAGCATCAGAGGTCCAGGCATATCGCAATACATGGACCACAGCACATTAGCAGAACAGAAACCCAAACAGACATAGAATAATAGGACACGTCAGACAGAAAAACAGGAACACTGAACACACCGAACAACAAGCAAGGCAGAACTGGCAGACACAAAACCAGGCTTCAGGATCACAGACAAGCAGAAAAGATGGGCAAAAAACAAGGAAACGGAACAGGCTTCAGAAATGCAATGCACCGTTTTTCTATCCATTTTTTCCTAACGTATACGTCAAATGGAGGCATAAAACATGATGTGAACCCACTTTAACTTATTAATTAACTTTATATTAATTATTTCTGGGGGCAATGGAAAAGAAAGCTTTTGATGCATGTTGTGTTGTTCACTGTATGTTACAGTTTTTTTTTGTTTTACTACTCTTACACAAAAAATACACTTTAAAAAAAAGTTTGTGATTTTTCTGTTGCCACATTCTAAGAATCATAACTTTGTAATTTTCCCATTGAGGGAGTTATTTTTTATTTTTATTTTTTTTGCAGGACAAACTCTTCACTGGTACCATTTTGGGATACATAGGACTTTTGGATCACTTCTTATTCCACTATTTGGGAGATAGAATGAACAGAAAAACAGCAATTCTGGATTATTTTTTTTTCTTCAATGCTTTCACTAGGGATGAGCAAATCGACTTCGGATGAAACATCTGAAGTCGATTTGCATAAAACTTTGTTCTAATACTGTACTGAGCAGGAGCTCCATACAGTATTTTAATATTTTGGCTCCGATGAGCCAAAGTTATTGCTTCACGAAGTCTTGCGAGTCTTCACGCAATAACTTCATAAATTAATTTGTACTGTAAAAAAACATTTCCCGAACTCTGGTTTGGTTCCAAGGTACCACATCGCGAGACTTTGCGAAGCAATAACTTCGGCTCATCAGAGCCAATACATTCTAATACTGTAAGGAGCTCCTGCTCCGTACAGTATTAAAACAAAGTTTTATATGAATCGACTTTGGATGTTTCATCCGAAGTCAATTCGCTCATCCCTAGTTTCACCTTGTGGTATCGATCGATTTTCAGGAGTTCGGGTGACGAACCGGGCTGTTTGCGTGGGTTTACTCCAGGTACTCTGGTTTCCTCCCACACTCCAAAGACATACTGATAGGGACCTTAGATTGTAAGCCCCATTGGGGACAGTTGGATGCTAATGTCTGTAAAGGGCTGTGGAATATAGTAGCGCTATATAAGTGCATAAAATAAATAAATAATACACTGCTGGGTGGAAGCTTCCGTCTAGAAGTGAGCCCGGTGATGTCACTGGCACTGATGGGCGGGCTTTAGCGCTGTTCTAGCCTGTAAAATGGCTAGGGCAGCGCTAAAGTCGGCACATCAGAGCCATTGACGTCACCAAATACACTGTGTATTTTTTATTTATTTATTTTACACAGTGTATTATTTATTTATTACTTTTTGCCCTTATATAGCGCTACTATATTCCACAGCGCTTTACAGACATTAGCATCCAACTGTTCCCAATGGGGCTCACAATCTAAAGTCCCTATCCGTATGTCTTTGAAGGGTGGGAGGAAACCAGAGTACTCGGACTAAACCCACGCAAACACGGGGAGAATATACAAACCCCATGCAGATGTCCTTGGTAGGATTTGAACCTAGGACGCCAGCGGTGCAAGATACCAGTGCTGAATAAAAAAGCCCTTGCCCTGCACGATCCAGCGCAGGGCAAGGGAGCTTATCGGATCATGACATGCTCTGGTGCTAACATCAGAGGGGCTGCCTGGGTGAAAATATGGGTATGTCCCGGTTCAGATCTGAACCCGTACAACCCCTTTAAAACAAAAAGCTATCTAAATGTGGCATCATTGTAATTGTACTGACCCAGAGAATGAATGGCATAGACGAAAGTTTTATGGGACGAATCCCATAAAACTGTGACGGAATTCTGTTTTTTTATTTTTTTAAATTCTACCCGATTTGGAATTTTCTTTTCAGCTTCCCCCTTTATCATATGCAACAGTAAACGGTGCTATTAGAAAGTACAACTTGTCCCACAGAAAGGCCCTCGTGCGGCTATGTGATTGGAAAAAGAAAAACGAAAACGCAATAATGGAAAATAGCAGGGTGCTCAAGGTGTTAAAGCTAGGCAGGACAAAGAGAGCCCTTCCCTTCAGAGTTTTCTCTGATGCCAGCTGTCAATAACACCCACACTGACACACGTGGGCTGGGGCACAGCTGTTAGGCCTGTACGGTCAGGGATGAAATGTATGTATCTGATCTTGCATTATGGGGTATATGAAGTCCAGCTGATCAGGTCATGTGTGGTCTCATCTACCTATAAATTGGAGTAGGTTTTGGGAAACCGCTGAACCACTAGGTTGAACACATGGGCTAGGCATGGTATGTGTGTGAGCTTGCCGAGCTCCAAAGCCGCCACCAAGTTACGGCCATTATCAGACACAACCATGCCTGGTAATCCCCTGCCACAGCCCTGCGGCGGTGTGCTGTTTGTCACCTAAGCAGATCAGTTTAAGCACTGCCTGTTGCCGCTTTCCCACTGCAGTGCTACACTGCTTCCAGCTACTGACTGATGTCTGACTGACGCTGCAAGATGATAATTCAGAGGTGGAAGTGGAGGAGGAGAGAGGGGAGGAGAAGGGGGGGGTTGCAGCCACTAACTTAGGTGGTGGCGGAAACCCTGATGGAAGTAGGGCCCGCAATCCTTGGCGTCGGTAGCACCTGTGCCATCCCAGGGTACGACTCGCTCCCGGCCTCCACAACGTTCACCCAGTGTGCCATCAGGAAAAGTAACGTCCCTGGCCAAAAGCACTTGTCCATGTGTCAGTCGTTAAGTGGATCTTCCCAATAACTGCGTTGGTCAGGGCACGTGAGATGTTACGGGACACATGCTGGTGTAAGGCTGGAACTGCACACCGGGAAAAATATTGGCGGCTGGGGACAGAATAACGCGGGACGGCCACCGCCATCAGACTGCGGAAAGCCTCAGTGTCCACAAGCCTAAATGCCAGGGCCAGCAATTTGGAAAGGCTGTGGGTGGGTGGCTGGGTATTTGCGCTTTCGTTCAAAGGCCTGGGGTATAGACATCTGTACACTGCGCTGGGACACAGAAGTGGATGTTCTAGCTGATGGTGCTTGCGAAGGTCCAGGTGCATGGCGGGAGGCATCCGGGCCTGCATCTTGGACAGGGGATTGCCCAGCACGTAACACAGGGGAGGAGGAGGTAGTGGTGTGACCCCAGACACTGATTGTGGACCCAGGCTTTCGGCCCACCTATTAGGGTGCTTTGATGCCATGTGGCAGATCATGCTGGTGGTGGTGAGGTTGCTAGTGTTCACGCCCCTGCTCACTTTGGTACGGCACAGGTTGCAAATGACAATACTTTTATCGTCTGCACTTTCCTCAAAAAAGCGCCAGACTGCGGAACACCTACCCCTTGGCAAGGGAGATTGCCGCAAGGGTGTGCTCCGGGGAACAGTTGCGGGCCTGTTTGGTGTGGCCTGCCTTCTCCCTTTTGCCACCCCACTGCCTCTTCCAACCTGTTGCGGTGCTGTGGATCATTCCCCCCTCTGTACTACTGTCCTCGCTCGGCTTGCCACCTTCCCAGGTTGGGTCAGTGATTTCATCGTCCACCACCTCCTCTTCCACTTCCTCACTCGGTTATCCTCCTGACTTGTTGACCTAACAACAACCTCAGTTATTGACAACTGTGTCTCATCCTCATCATCAGCCTCTTGAGACACTAATTGCCGTTGACTTATTGGCAACTGTGTCTCATTATCATCATCCACCTCGTGAAACACTAATTGCCGCTCCTCACCGTCATCTTCTTGTGACTGTGGATGCTCAAGAGTAGAGATGGCCTTGCGGTTCGCCCGGTGGTCATTTCGCAGTGAACTTTGCTTGTTCGTAATTCGTCAATCAAGCGAATATAAGTTTGCGCGTGCTGTACGCGTATTGCGCGCTGTGCTTACTGCGCGAAACGGGTGTGGCCTAGTTTTGCTAACTGTTTGCTGAGCTTAGACTGGAGAAAATGGTTGGAAGCAAGTATAGCGAACTTGAGGATAAACTTCTGATAACTGTGAGTAATTTGACATTACATCACTGTTTTTGATTAAATTCCCCATGCATGGCAGAATAATAGCTTGCTTTATATGCAGATAAATTGTTTGCGATTGTTGCGACACATACAACTTTACATTTTATCAGGTCTGACTACATATTACTGATTGGTGCACTAAGTATTGTTGTGACATCACAGCACTATGTCTGTAGCATGTATGGACAGCAGAGAAATACCAATCACATGCACATTGCACATCCATTTTCCTGCCACACACTATATACCACACAAACAGTATATAGATTAGAGTTTGTGTCCTGCTGGTCAGGAGAAGGGTGCACCACAGGAATGCGAACCAGCTGTGCACACGTCATACCGTATCGTCACTTCACTAGACAGGTACATCTCTGCTCAGCCGGCCAATATCCAATTGCTCAGACCCCACACACATACAATTGCTATCCAATCCGATCTTATAACAATAACATTACATCTAATATTTAACCTTCAAAGACTTAAATATTTTTTGCTTTTGTTGTTGAGGACATTATTTTCAATCCTTGGATTTAAAAAATTTGGGATTATATGACGTATAGCGGGGATACGATAGGACCGTGGTCCAAGAGGAAAAACAAAAGATTGTGGAGGGCATACAGAATGAGCTATGGAAAGAGTATAAGGCCCAACATACATATACGTCCATAATCAAGCATTGGTCCGACGTCAGGTGGATCACTCGGATCCGTGACCGCAAATGCCCAGGTACAATGCTTACATTAATTTTGTATATCTCGCCAACACTCTGTAATGTATATATACAGTTATGCAAATAAGTATTTCATCCCTTTATAAAGGATGACTTAGTACCTGATGTGACACTTGAGCAAATCATCCGTTAAATCATACATCTCTACCTAGCTGTGAGTGTATACATATATATATATATATATATCCAAAAACGAAACAGCACCTCCTGAGACAAATCGCAGGTGCAAGCTACCCGGCATAATACAGCAAACAAAAAACAGTAGCAGCACTCCACTATATGCGCTAAGACTGCTTTGCAGTAACTATATGGCGTCATGTATTTTTGACCCTGTTCACACATTCACCTGTTTACTTAGTCTTAGCGCATATAGTGGTGTGCTGCTACTGTTTTTTGTTTGCTATATATATATATATATATATATATATATTTAAATACACATGGAGGTACAGATGTACAATGTAACAGGCTGATTTTGTACGTTTCACACACACATAAATATTTATATGTGTACATAAACTGCAATCATCTTTCTGTCAAGTAAAAGGCCCCGTCCATCATTACATTAGATACATCCCCCACTTAATTTGCATTTGTTATGAGTTCTAAGTTGTGTGATTACAGGGGTTCCAGTTCCTTCAGTCCACCACAGGAGTTCCCTGGAGGATGTGGAGATGGTGGAGGTCTCCGGAGGGGAGCAGGAGGAGGATGGAGAGCAGGCGGAACCCTCAGGGCTGCAGAATGCCCTTCCCCCACCTGATGTGGGCCAAGTTGTGGAGGTCGCAGGTGAAGAGGACGGACCCTCCCAGCCGCCGGATTCCCCCACCCCAGGTCAAGATGATAAAGAGGACGTTGTCACCAACCCCCACCAGGAGGGTAAGTATGTGTACACAGCAAAATAACTCTATACCCATAACATATACAGAAACATTAACTTTCTACTCCAGGCCAGTTTTCATCTTCCTGCCCAGGCCATTTTTTGCAAATCTGACATGTGTCACTTTATGTGGTAATAACTTTAACGCTTTTACTTATCCAGGCCATGGTGAGATTTTCTCGTCACATATTGTACTTTATCACCGTGGTAAAAATGAGTCAAAAAATTAAAATTTTATTCATAAAAAAATACTAAATTTACCAAATATTGGGAAAAATTTCCAAATTTCCAAATTTCAATTTCTCTTCTTTTATAATACATAGTAACACCTCCAAAAATAGTTATTACTTTACATTCCCCATTTACATTTTGAAAATTACATTACATTTTTTTGGGACGTATGAAGGCTTAGAAGTTTAGAAGCAAATCTTAAAATTTTTAAGAACTATTCCAAACCCAAATTTTTTCAGGTCCAGTTAAGGTATGAAGTCACTTTCTGAGGCTTACATAGTGTAAACCACCCATAAATCATCCCATTTTATAAACTACAACCCTCAAGCTAATCAAAACTGATTCTACAAACGTTGTTAACCCTTTAGGTGGGCCACGAGAATTAAATGAAAATGGGAATGAAATTTCAAAATTGAACGTATTTTAGCAGATTTTAATTTTTAAAAAATTTTTTATTAAGCACATCAAGGGTTAACAGCCAAATAAAACTCAAAATCTATTACCCTGAATCTGGAGTTTACAAAAACACACCATGTGTGCTCAAAAACTGATGTATGTTTGCATGGCAGGGCTCTAGAGTAAAACTGCCAAATATGAATTTTGATGACAGGCCTAAATTGGCAGACATGTATTTTAGGTGCCATGTCGCATTAAATTAATTCCTCCTGAGGTCCCTAAGAAAAAAAAAAGAAAAAACAACAAGTGACCCCATTTCGGAAAGAGCACCCCGGTACTAAAATTTTAAGGGATGGAAAGGGCACTTTGGACCTAACAGTTGTCTCACAGAAAATAGTATGTATTGGTTGTTGGAAAGTGGATATGCAAGCGAGATTGACTAAATCATAGATATAAAGTGGAAATATTACAGAGAGCATAAAGGATTAAATTAAATTTATTCACCATGGATGAGTGGTAGATTTTAAAACACTACTTCATGCACAGGCCAGGTTTTTCAGGGCAGGTTTCAGAGTGGTAAATGGTGTCCTTCCTAATACCACTTTTTGAACACACTTTTGGGTCCTTCCCTTTCTTGCTGTCTGGGGGAATTCAGCTGGGAATGATCTGTAACAGCTGCAAATGAAAAGCAATTCCAGATGTTCTTCTTCTTTTCTTCTTTTTTCTTTTCAGTATGAAGCGCTGCTATTGGCTAAAGCGTTGTTAAGGCCAATAGCAGCGCTGGCAGGGGACCAAAAACACTGGTGTCCCCTGCCTCACCTCGGAGGAGACAGGTGCTGACTTTTTCATTATCGTCACCTCCACATGACACCCACCACCTCCCACCCCCTGCAGCTATGGAGCTGCGATGCGCATGTGTAAGGAATCCGACCAATAGCAGCGATCGGGGCTGCAGGGAGCCGGAAAAACCTCCCGCAGCCCTTAGTTAACATAGCTGCCTGCTCGGCAGAGCAGCCTTTGCACCCCAATTCCCGAACGATTATGCCTGGTGGCGGGGTGTTCCTTGCACCGTAATAGAAAGGCACTGGGCGGCAAGTCATGTCCCGCTGCCCTGTACTATTACGGAGCAGGTCGGGAAGGGGTTAAAATGACCAACAATGAGGGGACAACACAAAGTACAGTAATAGAAAACAACAACACCGGACACTAACTCTGTAATCGACATAAAAGCCAATAACTAACCAAATAAATAACATTATACTCTACTTAACTATCACTAATTAACAAACTATATAATTAGCATAAATATCATTAACAAATCGACAGTGCTTGAACAAATACTACACACAATCCACTAATTGCCGCTCAGTCTTAATAGCAAGTAATTTTCATATTATTTTTTTCCTAACAGTACTCATTAGATTTAAAACATTCCTGAACAAGATGCAGCAGGAGAACAAAAAAAAACATGCAGGAGATCCAGGAGCAGCAGCAGCTGGAAAATAAGGTGAAGGTGCAGCAGTCTGATGCGCTGCAACTAAATCAGATGCAGGAGTTGTGTGACCTGCATGAGCTACTTAAAAAGTTGCCATAGAGCCATGTTTGGCTCCAACTGTTGAATAAATAGTTTTTGCAGTTAAAACATGTGCATAATTTTTTAATACTGGTATGTTTTCATGATATTTTAAACGATAAGGTTGCAGTAAGGCCCCTTTAATCCATGGCAAACTCACCATGATCAGGACAGACAGCAGCATCAGCTGGTAATGGTAACGGTGGAGTATGCCTACACATAACTCAGTAGGATCAGGACAGACAGCAGTAGGTAAAGGTAATGGTGTAGTATAAGACCTACACATAACTCAGCATGCTCAGGATAGACAGCAGCAGGTTCTTTGTTTGCAGCAGCAATGTGTTCCCATGCATACAAAATGCAATATTTTCCATTGAAATAGTTTTTTTTTCTAAGGTATTTTAACTTTGTAGAGCCCACAATAAATTTGTACAAATTTAGCTCCACACACCGCCCGCAACCGGTCTGCTCTCATTTTCCATATCGGGCACATCGAGTCTGGAGCAGAACACTGCTGTAACGCAGCCTTCCGCGCTGTGTGCTGATTGTGATTCAAGCCAGAGGGCAGCAGGACTGGCGGGGTTTAGCCATGCAGCCTTCTTCTCATCTTCCTTTTGTCTTTCGTTTTCGGGGATCCCTGGATTGTCTGTGGCTGGGGGGAGGAGACTGAGGATGACATTCTCCTGGGCGATAAGCATGAGCCAGGGCGCTCCACTGCTCCCAAATTAGTGCAAATAGGGGCCTTCATGCTCCAGTGTTTGAAGAGGGACCCCCGTATAAAAAGCATAAAGGGCAAAGACCAGTACTGGGTGGCAACGTACTTAGACCCCTGGAACAAACACAAAATGGCGGACATGTTACCTCCAGCCACATAATCGCAAGTTATTGTCTGTCAGGTGAATGCCTAATTTTTGGGGCCTGTACTCCTGTGGCCTAAAATACAATTTTTCTAGGCTCCAGCAGGTCACATTTTTGCAAGTTTGCCTTTAAGACACATAAAAATGTCCCATGATTAAAATACATATTTTTTGTGGGAATTTTTGCTATTGATCCCCCTCTGGTATGTCACTGTCCATGTTGTGGGACTATTTGTGCAGTTATACTAAGTATTTGGTGGCTGCAAATCTGACCTGAATGTTTTTCAGGTTCGCCTGCCATTAAAGTGAATGGGGTTCGCTGCGAACTTGCAGTTCGCAAACATTTGATCGTGTTCAAGAGTTTAGTAATCAGGGCACAATATCTCCTCATGTCCCTCTTCAAGCGGGCTTGTCGAGAGGCCCTAATCAAGGAATGGCGCTGAAAAGAGCTCCTCGGAATATCCGAGTGTGGGATCACTTGTTTGCCAAGACTCTCCATGGTGAGAGGAAGGAGGGTGAGGATTCTGTTGACCAGACTCTTGGCTACTGAGACTGGACTTTGTGGAAGACAGGGTGGTGCTTAACCGACTGGAAGCATTATCTGCTGCAATCCAACCGACCACCTGGTCGCACTGGTCTGACTTCACCAGCAGCTAATAAAAAATTACACTGAACTAATGTCACTGATATTTAGGTTGCACAAACGTTATACAGGAGATGTAGCGCTGGTAATGTCGCTGTCACCAGCGGCCAAACAATTGCGCTGAATGTCACAGGTATTTAGGCTGCACAAATGTAAAATAAAAGATGTAGCAGAGGTTGTGTCACTATAAGAAGCGGCACTAATAATTGGACACAATTTAGCGCAGGTTGCGCTAATAATATATATTGCAGCCAGATACAATAGTCCTTAAAAGGACTTTTGGGTCACTAACAAGTTTTTTTACAAAAATATTACCATTTTACTCCCTACACTATCTGTCCCTTTTTCAGCACAGCTCTCCCTGACTAAGACTGAGCCGAACACGTGTCATCGGGTGCTATATAGCACCCGATGACGCGTTCCGGCCAGCGAATCACTGTAATGACAGCAGCCAACAAACATGCAGGGAGGAGACTTGAGCATGTGCCGAGCATTGCGATGCTCGAGTAAAATTAGTGTCCAACTGAGCATGCTCGCCCAACACTAGTAATGAACATTCATATATTGCTTAGTGTATTGGTCCATGAAAATGGGCCCAAAATGTAACAGGCTATGAAGAGGCATAGCTTAGGGGGTGCAGAAGTAGAAGACGCACTATGACCCTTATGCCTGAGAGGGTCCAAAGGCCCCTCTGCCACACATTAAGACACCAGTATTCTAAATAACACAATTAAGTGGGGGACACTGTTACAGACTGACATGTAGTTACCCCCTGAAATAAGGAGAAGAGATGTCAATTGTATTGTTTCATGCGCCTCCACATAAAAGCTTCTAAAACTATCTGGGCAGTGGGTAGAACTTCAGTACGGTGTAGGGCAGGGATGCCCAACCTGCAGGCCCTCCAGATGTTATAAAACTACAACTCCTAGTATGCTTGGACAGCGTACAGATATTAGAGCATGCTGGGAATTGTAGTTTTGCAACAGGTTGAGCATCTCTGGTGTAGGGCTATTCGGGTGAGATTCTGAGTTGGCAGAAATAAACAACAGGACTTTCTGATGAAAAGCCATTCATATATAAATACATTTTATTATTATTTATTATTCTATGGTCAACAGGAATCAGTCAGTACAATAAATTGTTGGGGAAAAAAATGTATATAAGACCCTGAAGTGCACTGTGGGCATATATACATGCAGTACCCCAGAACAGGGTCACTGCAAAGGGTAAACTATTATAAGTGAAATGTTGTGATATATTGTATTTGTATGCCTAATAGTACTGTATGGACAAGCAAGGTTAACACCTTGGTTCATCCCCTTGGGCTGCTAAGAGATTGACCTGGGTCCGCCTCTTGTTAGTTCAGTGAGTAGAATGAGTGAGTGTCTAGTTCTGCCTAAAGGAACAGAGTGGACCTACATTTGCATGCTCCTCAGAGCTAGGCCTGAGCTCAGAGAACCTTCATCTGTAAGACAATCTACAGCCAAGGATTCAATTTTATCAAAAGTGCTCCAGAGAGAGGTTTGTCAGAGTCAGAGTCAGATAGCAAGGTATTGTGCACATATATAGCTGAGAGAGGGAACATTGCTAACGCACCCTTCCACACTTTGGGACAGTTTGGCCAGCCGTATCTGAAATCTTCACCCCTCACCCCTCAGCCTCATTGCATGCCTAAGATTCTGGAGAAAGAGTTTAGAGAGACAGAGAGAAGGAGTACTACAACCTCTATCATTGCTGCTATTGGGGAGGAATTGCACTGTGATCTGTTTGGAATTGTGCCTTGTTACTATCGGATGTACTACTACTCCTATTCAGCTCTTTAGTAAAGAGAGATGTATTTACACCAACTGGGCTGGTTACTGACTCCTATACCATCTACCAGCCACTTCATCCCTACTCTTTCCTTGAACCCAGACCAGCACCTAACATTAAGAGCATCCCCACTACCACCAGGCAGGAGCCCCAAGACCAGGGTATACCCCAAGGGAAATAAGGTTCCACCCTCAAATCACTGTGTGACCATAGAGAGATCGGAGAGGAAATGCCACTATGAGTGTAAAGGACCTGTCACCTCTCCTGAAATGTCTGTTTCAGTAACTGCCTGCATTCCCCATGTAATAACAATTCTGGAGCCTCTATTCTTATGACTATGCCATTCTTTTATTGCTAGAAGTTATAAATGAATTGCTAGCAGTTTACAGTGAAGGTCCTGCTGGGTGTTACCAGTTGGGGGTGTGTCCCTGCACAGTCTGACACTGGCAGCACTGATTGGATAGTGTCAGACTGTGCAGGGCATATCACCAATTGGTAACACTCATCTGGACCTACCTTGTAAATGGCAAGTAATTAATTTATAACTTCTAACTGGAATACTAAAGGAATGAAACAACATAAAGTCATAAGTATAGATGCTCTAGAATAGTTTTTACAAGACGGATGCATTTACTTACCAAAATATTCATTTCAGGAGAGTTTACAGCTCCTCTTTAAAACATTCTAGAAAAAAGTGAATACATTTTCTACAATAAAAAAATTGCAATTTTTTCATAAAAATCCTAATATTTAAGTCCTTTTACTGTTAATTTCCCAAGCAGTGAGGTTTTCCATCAGTCAGCCCCACGCCTTCACATTCCATGATGTATGAAGTCTAGAAATCAGATTACATAATCACATGTGACCAGCGATTTCAGGCAGAAGACGGCATTGTTAATCCGAGGGGTTTTTCCTTTCATTTCATCCCACCTAAGATGTATAGCTGAAAACGGCATTTTATACGAGTTTCACGTTTCATGATAATAGCACCCTGGCACCACACAACGTCATTTCATGCATGACCTCGAAGAACAGGTGTCGAATCTCTATGAGAAAAGCGTTCAACAGCTGCGGAAACATATGAATCAATTGAAGCTTTCTCTACACTTTTCATTTTTCTTCCTAAATATGTCCATGTGAAGCGGGGGGAGCAGTTGACTTGATTTTTCATGCTCTAGGTCCCCAAGAATGTGGTGGGTTGTTGGTGGTGGGATTCCATAAACTCAACATTGACCGAAGGCATAGCTACGACATATCATCACGAGCTACAGGGATCCTAGCCAAATAATTTGAGACAGGCAACCTTTTGTACACTTCGGCCAAACCAAGCAAGACACTTTCTCACTCACTATGGTAACCGTCAGTGCCACCGTGATGACAGTGGGAACTGAAGCACTAGAAGTGAAACCAAAGTCCTGTCTCTGGATGGAGATCAGCATTCTTGGAATACCTGCCCGGCTGCTTTCTAGCTACCCGAGATCTGTTTAATTACTTCACTTTTCATTGCATGGGTTTCACTTCATTTTCTCTGCATGTGATTGATACATTTTCCTTCTCGTAACGGCAAATGCATTCTACAAATGTATTAGGAGACTCCTGATTTTGGCATAAGTCACGTCTCGGGGAAATCGTTATGAGAATAAGACAGAGCTATAACATTCATAATAAAAAAAATCTTTTACAAAAAAAAGAAAAAATGTGGCAAAAATTCACACAGAAATATAAGCTAGACATGGATTTATTGTTGGTCCTTGGTGTAGGCTATAGAAAATTTTAGGAGCTTGTGCCTTCATTTGCCATGATTTCAAATTCTTATATTTTGTTGTAACAAGAACAATGTGTGACACTAGTCGAGTATTGTATAGTGCTACTTGTATGGGCACGTATGTCTCTATTTACAGTGGATATAAAAAGTTTACACACCCCTGTTAAAATGTCAGGTTTCTGTGATGTAAAAAAATGAGACAAAGATAAATCATTTCAGAACTTTTCCCACCTTTAATGTGACCTATAAACTTTACAACTAAATCGAAAAACAAACTGAAATCTTTTAGGTGGAGGGAAGAAAAAAAAAAAAAATTTTATAATGTTGCTTATAACTGGGGATGTAGCTTTGTTCAGAATTAAGCTATCACATTCAAAATCCTGTTAAATAGGAGTCAGCATACACCTGTCATCATGTAAAGTGCCTCTGATTAACCCCAAATAAAGTTCACCTGCTCTAGTTGGTCTTTCCTGAAATTTTCTTAGTCGCATCCCACAGCAAAAGCCATGGTCCACAGAGAGCTTCCAAAGCATCAGAGGGATCTCATTGTTAAAAGGTATCAGTCAGGAGAAGGGTACAAAAAAATGTCCAAGGCATTAGATATACCATGGAACACAGTGAAGACAGTCATCATCAAGTGGAGAAAATATGGCACAACAGTGACATTACAAAGAACTGGACGCCCCTCCAAAATTGATGAAAAGACGAGAGGAAAACTGGTCTGGGAGGCGACCAAGAGGCCTACAGCAACATTAAAAGAGCTGCAGGAATATCTGGCAAGTACTGGCTGTGTGGTACATGTGACAACAATCTCCCGTATTCTTCATATGTCTGGGCTATGCGGTAGAGTGGCGAGACAAAAGCCTTTTCTTACAAAGAAAAACATCCAAGCCAGGCTACATTTTGCAGAAACACATCTCAAGTCTCCCAAAAGCATGTGGGAAAAGGTTTTATGGTCTGATGAAACCGAGGTTGAACTTTTTGGCCATAATTCCAAAAGATATGTTTGGCCCAAAAACAACACTGCACATCACCAAAAGAACACCATCCCCACAGGGAGGCATGGTGGTGGCAGCATCATGCCAAGGGGCTGTTTTTCTTCAGCTGGAACTGGGGCCTTAGTTAAGCTAGAGGGAATTATGAACAGTTCCAAATACCAGTCAATATTGGCACAAAACCTTTAGGCTTCTGCTAGAAAGCTGAACATGAAGAGGAACTTCATCTTTCAGCATGACAACGACCAAAGCATACATCCAAATCAACAAAGGAATGGCTTCACCAGAAGAAGATTAAAGTTTTGGAATGGCCCAGCCAGAGCCCAGACCTGAATCCGATTGAAAATCTGTGGGGCGATCTGAAGAGGGCTGTGCACAGGAGATGCCCTCCCAATCTCACAGATTTGGAGTGTACAAATCTTGCCAAGTCAAAATGTTCCATGCTGATAGACTCATACCCAAAAAGACTGAGTGCTGTAATCAAATCAAAAGGTGCTTCAACAAAGTATTAGTTTGCAACCATATTATTTTATTTTTTCTTCCCTCCACCTAAAAGATTTCAGTTTGTTTTTCAATTGAGTTGTACAGTTTATAGGTCACATTAAAGGTGGAAAAATTTCTGAAATGACTAATTTTTTTTGCATCACAAAACCTGACATTTTAACAGGGGTGTGTATACTTTTTATATCCACTGTATATATCAATCAAAAAAGTCTTCACAAAAGTTGATTGATTACAGGAATAATATAGAGTAGTTCTTGAATATTGCATTACTGCATCAGTCATTCTTGTCCATGTGAACATGTCCATCCTGAAGGATAGGCTGTCCCTGCAGGTGAAGAAGTGCCCACCTGCTGCAAGACATTTAGCCCAGCTCTGACAATTTCTTGCCTTCACCGTGCTCCGATTAGCAGAGCAAAGGCATAGGCTCTTCTTTGGCTTTGGAGCAGCATCTGTGCAGGCTGTTATACTAAGGCCTCCTGCACACGAATGTGTGCTGCCCGTTGCCAAATTGCGGACCGCATTTGCGGATCCACAATACACGGACACCGTTCCGTGTGTTTTGCCGCACCACGGATGCAGACCCATTCACTTCAATGGGTCCGCAAATCCGGAGATGCAGAATGGTGCAGAACGGAAGAACGGAACGGATCCCTACGAAAGCACTACGGAGCACTACGGAGAGTTCCGCAAAAAGATAGAACATGTCCTATCTTTTTGCGGAACGGCTGGATCATGGACCCATTAAAGTGAATGGGACCGTGATGCGCTGCGGCTGCCTCGCGGTTGGTGTTCGTGCATTGCGGCCCGCATTTTGAAGGCCGCAGCACGGCCACGGGGTGCACACGTTATTGTGCAGGAGGCCTAAGGCCTCTTTCACATGAGCATGACGTATTAGGTCCTGATGCGTTCATGGTGCATTCAGTGAAACTCGCACCATTTTGCAAGCAAGTTCAGTCAGTTTTGTCTGCAATTGCGTTCAGTTGTTCAGTTTTTTCCGCGCGGGTGCAATACGTTTTGATGCGTTTTTCACGCGCGTGATAAAAACTGAAGGTTTACAAACAACATCTCTTAGGAACCATCAGTGAAAAAAACTCATTGCATCCGGACTTGATTCCGGATTACAATGCGTTTTTCACTGAAGCTACATTCACTTCTATGGGGCCAGGGCTGTGTGAAAAATGCAGAATATAGAACATGCTGCAATTTTTACGCAAAGCAGAACTGATGCGTGAAAATTATTATTATAACACAGTATGATGCATTAACTAAACTGGTTTACCAACACAGTACAATGCATTTATTTAAACTGTTATACTAACGCAGTACAATGCATTGAATTAAACTTGTAGTAATGCAGTACAATGCATTGAATTAAAGTAGTATACTGACAGTACAAAGCATTTATTTAAACAATGCGTTGAATTAAACTGTTACACTAATATAGTACAACGCGTTGAACTGCGCTTTTTTCAAAAGTAGCAGAATTGCTACTGGTTTAAAAAAAAAAAAAAAAAAGTGCAATTGGGTAGCCTATTCAGCAAAATATATGCTGCTGGAGGTGCTGGAAATATACGGTACATATAGACACTAATGAACTGTAGAAGCTTTTTTTTTTTTTTTTAAAGGCTGGCCGCTCATGCACAGAAATAAGTGTTTGTGCAGGATGACTAGTGCATTACATGAATCTTTCAAGCTGCCCTATAAACAGACACACAGAACAATGCCCCTGGCCCTATGCCTTCTGACTTTTCTACCTATTTATTCAATCTATATAACTCAATATATCCCTATTCCCTACATAATCTATCCCTGCAATACCCTACGATTGCTCGCTTGTGTCTGCAATCGGTGTCTGTCAGAGCAGCCAGATGCATGACACACAAACATCCTCTCACATCGCTGGCTGAGCTCACAATGGCACTTGTGCCTTGCACATAGCACACAGTCTGAAGGACCGGCCAATATCCTGCCTAGGGATGAGCGAACTCGAACTGTATAGTTCGGGTTCGTACCGAATTTTGGGGTGTCCGTGACACGGACCCGAACCCGGACATTTTCGTAAAAGTCCGGGTTCGGGTTCGGTGTTCGTCGCTTTCTTCGCGCTTTTGTGACGCTTTCTTGGCGCTTTTTGAAAGGCTGCAAAGCAGCCAATCAACAAGCGTCATACTACTTGCCCCAAGAGGCCATCACAGCCATGCCTACTATTGGCATGGCTGTGATTGGCCAGAGCACCATGTGACCCAGCCTCTATTTAAGCTGGAGTCACATAGCGCCGCCCGTCACTCTGCTCTGATTAGCGTAGGGAGAGGTTGCGGCTGCGACAGTAGGGCGAGATTAGGCAGATTAACTCCTCCAAAGGACTTGATTAACTGATCGATCTGCAGCTGTGGATCATTGAGCTGCTGATCCTCAATTGCTCACTGTTTTTAGGCTGCCCAGACCGTTTGTCAGTCACATTTTTCTGGGGTGATCGGCGGCCATTTTGTGTCTTGTGGTGCGCCAGCACAAGCTGCGACCAAGTGCATTTAACCCTCAATGGTGTGGTTGTTTTTTGGCTAAAGCCTACATCAGGGTGAAGCTGTCACACCAAGTGCATTTAACCAGCAATAGTCTGTTCATTTTTTGGCCATATACAAAATCAGGGGCAAGCTGCGCCTGTCACCAAGTGCATTTAACCCTCAATGGTGTGGTTGTTTTTTGGCTAAAGCCTACATCAGGGTGAAGCTGTCACACCAAGTGCATTTAACCAGCAATAGTCTGTTCATTTTTTGGCCATATACTAAATCAGGGGCAAGCTGCGCCTGTCACCAAGTGCATTTAACCCTCAATGGTGTGGTTGTTTTTTGGCTAAAGCCTACATCAGGGTGAAGCTGTCACACCAAGTGCATTTAACCAGCAATAGTCTGTTCATTTTTTGGCCATATACTAAATCAGGGGCAAGCTGCGCCTGTCACCAAGTGCATTTAACCCTCAATGGTGTGGTTGTTTTTTGGCTAAAGCCTACATCAGGGTGAAGCTGTCACACCAAGTGCATTTAACCAGCAATAGTCTGTTTATTTTTTGGCCATATCCCAGTCTAATTCTGTCACTAAATCCATACCGGTCACCCAGCGCCTAAATACTAGGCCTCAAATTTATATCCCGCTAAATCTGTCCTTAGTGCTGTAGCTGGGCGAGTTATTTAGTGTCCGTTCAAGCACATTTCTTGTTCTGGGTTGAAATACAATTCCCAATTTAGCAATTTCATAATTTAGTGGTTTCTGCTATATCAGAGCTATTTGAAATCTATCCCTAAAAGGGTATATAATATTCAAGGTGCACATTGGGTCATTCAGAATAACTTCACACACACCCGCTACTGTGTATTTCCAAGTCTAATTCTGGCACTAAACCCATACCTGTCACCCAGCGCCTAAATACTAGGCCTCAAATTTATATCCAGCTAAATCTGTCCCTAGTGCTGTAGCTGGGCGAGTTATTTAGTGTCCGTTCAAGCACATTTCTTGTTCTGGGTTGAAATACAATTCCCAATTTAGCAATTTCATAATTTAGTGGTTTCTGCTATATCAGAGCTATTTGAAATCTATCCCTAAAAGGGTATATAATATTCAAGGTGCACATTGGGTCATTCAGAATAACTTCACACACACCCGCTACTGTGTATTTCCAAGTCTAATTCTGGCACTAAACCCATACCTGTCACCCAGCGCCTAAATACTAGGCCTCAAATTTATATCCCGCTAAATCTGTCCTTAGTGCTGTAGCTGGGCGAGTTATTTAGTGTCCGTTCAAGCACATTTCTTGTTCTGGGTTGAAATACAATTCCCAATTTAGCAATTTCATAATTTAGTGGTTTCTGCTATATCAGAGCTATTTGAAATCTATCCCTAAAAGGTATATAATATTCAAGGTGCACATTGGGTCATTCAGAATAACTTCACACACACCCGCTACTGTGTATTTCCAAGTCTAATTCTGGCACTAAACCCATACCTGTCACCCAGCGCCTAAATACTAGGCCTCAAATTTATATCCCGCTAAATCTGTCCTTAGTGCTGTAGCTGGGCGAGTTATTTAGTGTCCGTTCAAGCACATTTCTTGTTCTGGGTTGAAGTACAATTCCCAATTTAGCAATTTCATAATTTAGTGGTTTCTGCTATATCAGAGCTATTTGAAATCTATCCCTAAAAGGGTATATAATATTCAAGGTGCACATTGGGTCATTCAGAATAACTTCACACACACCCGCTACTGTGTATTTCCAAGTCTAATTCTGGCACTAAACCCATACCTGTCACCCAGCGCCTAAATACTAGGCCTCAAATTTATATCCAGCTAAATCTGTCCTTAGTGCTGTAGCTGGGCGAGTTATTTAGTGTCCGTTCAAGCACATTTCTTGTTCTGGGTTGAAATACAATTCCCAATTTAGCAATTTCATAATTTAGTGGTTTCTGCTATATCAGAGCTATTTGAAATCTATCCCTAAAAGGGTATATAATATTCAAGGTGCACATTGGGTCATTCAGAATAACTTCACACACACCCGCTACTGTGTATTTCCAAGTCTAATTCTGGCACTAAACCCATACCTGTCACCCAGCGCCTAAATACTAGGCCTCAAATTTATATCCCGCTAAATCTGTCCTTAGTGCTGTAGCTGGGCGAGTTATTTAGTGTCCGTTCAAGCACATTTCTTGTTCTGGGTTGAAATACAATTCCCAATTTAGCAATTTCATAATTTAGTGGTTTCTGCTATATCAGAGCTATTTGAAATCTATCCCTAAAAGGGTATATAATATTCAAGGTGCACATTGGGTCATTCAGAATAACTTCACACACACCCGCTACTGTGTATTTCCAAGTCTAATTCTGGCACTAAACCCATACCTGTCACCCAGCGCCTAAATACTAGGCCTCAAATTTATATCCCGCTAAATCTGTCCCTAGTGCTGTAGCTGGGCGAGTTATTTAGTGTCCGTTCAAGCACATTTCTTGTTCTGGGTTGAAATACAATTCCCAATTTAGCAATTTCATAATTTAGTGGTTTCTGCTATATCAGAGCTATTTGAAATCTATCCCTAAAAGGGTATATAATATTCAAGGTGCACATTGGGTCATTCAGAATAACTTCACACACACCCGCTACTGTGTATTTCCAAGTCTAATTCTGGCACTAAACCCATACCTGTCACCCAGCGCCTAAATACTAGGCCTCAAATTTATATCCCGCTAAATCTGTCCCTAGTGCTGTAGCTGGGCGAGTTATTTAGTGTCCGTTCAAGCACATTTCTTGTTCTGGGTTGAAATACAATTCCCAATTTAGCAATTTCATAATTTAGTGGTTTCTGCTATATCAGAGCTATTTGAAATCTATCCCTAAAAGGGTATATAATATTCAAGGTGCACATTGGGTCATTCAGAATAACTTCACACACACCCGCTACTGTGTATTTCCAAGTCTAATTCTGGCACTAAACCCATACCTGTCACCCAGCGCCTAAATACTAGGCCTCAAATTTATATCCCGCTAAATCTCTCGTTACCGCTGTCCTGTTGTGGCTGGGAAAGTTATTTAGTGTCCGTCAAAGCACATTTTTTGTTCTGGGTTGAAATACAATTCCCAATTTAGCAATTTCATAATTTAGTCGTTTCTGCTATATCAGAGCTATTTGAAATCTATCCCTAAAAGGGTAGATCATATTGAAGGTGCACATAGGGTCATTCAGAATAACTTCACACACACGCTTCTGTGCATTTCCAAGTCTAATTCTGTCACTAAATCCATACCGGTCACCCAGCGCCTAAATACTAGGCCTCAAATTTATATCCCGCTGAATTTGAATACAATACATTGGGCCAAATAATATATTTGTTGTTGTGGTGAACCATAACAATGAGAAAAACATCTAGTAAGGGACGCGGACGTGGACATGGTCGTGGTGGTGTTAGTGGACCCTCTGGTGCTGGGAGAGGACGTGGCCGTTCTGCCACATCCACACGTCCTAGTGTACCAACTACCTCAGGTCCCAGTAGCCGCCAGAATTTACAGCGATATATGGTGGGGCCCAATGCCGTTCTAAGGATGGTAAGGCCTGAGCAGGTACAGGCATTAGTCAATTGGGTGGCCGACAGTGGATCCAGCACGTTCACAATATCTCCCACCCAGTCTTTTGCAGAATGCGCACAGATGGCGCCTGAAAACCAACCCCATCAGTCTGTCACATCACCCCCATGCATACCAGGGAAACTGTCTCAGCCTCAAGTTATGCAGCAGTCTCTTATGCTGTTTGAAGACTCCGCTGGCAGGGTTTCCCAAGGGCATCCACCTAGCCCTTCCCCAGCGGTGAAAGACATAGAATGCACTGACGCACAACCACTTATGTTTCCTGATGATGAGGACATGGGAATACCACCTCAGCATGTCTCTGATGATGACGAAACACAGGTGCCAACTGCTGCGTCTTTCTGCAGTGTGCAGACTGAACAGGAGGTCAGGGATCAAGACTGGGTGGAAGACGATGCAGGGGACGATGAGGTCCTAGACCCCACATGGAATGAAGGTCGTGCCACTGACTTTCACAGTTCGGAGGAAGAGGCAGTGGTGAGACCGAGCCAACAGCGTAGCAAAAGAGGGAGCAGTGGGCAAAAGCAGAACACCCGCCGCCAAGAGACTCCGCCTGCTACTGACCGCCGCCATCTGGGACCGAGCACCCCAAAGGCAGCTTCAAGGAGTTCCCTGGCATGGCACTTCTTCAAACAATGTGCTGACGACAAGACCCGAGTGGTTTGCACGCTGTGCCATCAGAGCCTGAAGCGAGGCATTAACGTTCTGAACCTGAGCACAACCTGCATGACCAGGCACCTGCATGCAAAGCATGAACTGCAGTGGAGTAAACACCTTAAAACCAAGGAAGTCACTCAGGCTCCCCCTGCTACCTCTTCTGCTGCTGCCGCCTCGGCCTATTCTGCTGCTGCCGCCTCGGCCTCTTCCTCCGCCTCTGGAGGAACGTTGGCACCTGCCGCCCAGCAAACAGGGGATGTACCACCAACACCACCACCACCACCTCCGTCACCAAGCGTCTCAACCATGTCACACGCCAGCGTTCAGCTCTCCATCTCACAAACATTTGATAGAAAGCGTAAATTCCCACCTAGCCACCCTCGATCCCTGGCCCTGAATGCCAGCATTTCTAAACTACTGGCCTATGAAATGCTGTCATTTAGGCTGGTGGACACAGACAGCTTCAAACAGCTCATGTCGCTTGCTGTCCCACAGTATGTTGTTCCCAGCCGGCACTACTTCTCCAAGAGAGCCGAGCCTTCCCTGCACAACCAAGTATCCGATAAAATCAAGTGTGCACTGCGCAACGCCATCTGTGGCAAGGTCCACCTAACCACAGATACGTGGACCAGTAAGCACGGCCAGGGACGCTATATCTCCCTAACTGCACACTGGGTAAATGTAGTGGCAGCTGGGCCCCAGGCGGAGAGCTGTTTGGCGCACGTCCTTCCGCCGCCAAGGATCGCAGGGCAACATTCTTTGCCTCCTGTTGCCACCTCCTCCTTCTCGGCTTCCTCCTCCTCTTCTTCCACCTGCTCATCCAGTCAGCCACACACCTTCACCACCAACTTCAGCACAGCCCGGGGTAAACGTCAGCAGGCTATTCTGAAACTCATATGTTTGGGGGACAGGCCCCACACCGCACAGGAGTTGTGGCGGGGTATAGAACAACAGACCGACGAGTGGTTGCTGCCGGTGAGCCTCAAGCCCGGCCTGGTGGTGTGTGATAATGGGCGAAATCTCGTTGCAGCTCTGGGACTAGCCAATTTGACGCACATCCCTTGCTTGGCGCATGTGCTGAATTTGGTGGTGCAGAAGTTCATTCACAACTACCCCGACATGTCAGAGCTGCTGCATAAAGTGCGGGCCGTCTGTTCGCGCTTCCGGCGTTCACATCCTGCTGCTGCTCGCCTGTCTGCGCTACAGCGTAACTTCGGCCTTCCCGCTCACCGCCTCATATGCGACGTGCCCACCAGGTGGAACTCCACCTTGCACATGCTGGACAGACTGTGCGAGCAGCAGCAGGCCATAGTGGAGTTTCAGCTGCAGCACGCACGGGTCAGTCGCACTACAGAACAGCACCACTTCACCACCAATGACTGGGCCTCCATGCGAGACCTGTGTGCCCTGTTGCGCTGTTTCGAGTACTCCACCAACATGGCCAGTGGCGATGACACCGTTATCAGCGTTACAATACCACTTCTATGTCTCCTTGAGAAAACACTTAGGGCGATGATGGAAGAGGAGGTGGCCCAGGAGGAGGAGGAGGAGGAGGAAGAGGGGTCATTTTTAGCACTTTCAGGCCAGTCTCTTCGAAGTGACTCAGAGGGAGGTTTTTGGCAACAGCAGAGGCCAGGTACAAATGTGGCCAGCCAGGGCCCACTACTGGAGGACGAGGAGGACGAGGATGAGGAGGAGGTGGAGGAGGATGAGGATGAAGCATGGTCACAGCGGGGTGGCACCCAACGCAGCTCGGGTCCATCACTGGTGCGTGGCTGGGGGGAAAGGCAGGACGATGACGATACGCCTCCCACAGAGGACAGCTTGTCCTTACCCCTGGGCAGCCTGGCACACATGAGCGACTACATGCTGCAGTGCCTGCGCAACGACAGCAGAGTTGCCCACATTTTAACCTGTGCGGACTACTGGGTTGCCACCCTGCTGGATCCACGCTACAAAGACAATGTGCCCACCTTACTTCCTGCACTGGAGCGTGATAGGAAGATGCGCGAGTACAAGCGCACGTTGGTAGACGCGCTACTGAGAGCATTCCCAAATGTCACAGGGGAACAAGTGGAAGCCCAAGGCCAAGGCAGAGGAGGAGCAAGAGGTCGCCAAGGCAGCTGTGTCACGGCCAGCTCCTCTGAGGGCAGGGTTAGCATGGCAGAGATGTGGAAAACTTTTGTCAACACGCCACAGCTAACTGCACCACCACCTGATACGCAACGTGTTAGCAGGAGGCAACATTTCACTAACATGGTGGAACAGTACGTGTGCACACCCCTCCACGTACTGACTGATGGTTCGGCCCCATTCAACTTCTGGGTCTCTAAATTGTCCACGTGGCCAGAGCTAGCCTTTTATGCCTTGGAGGTGCTGGCCTGCCCGGCAGCCAGCGTTTTGTCTGAACGTGTATTCAGCACGGCAGGGGGCGTCATTACAGACAAACGCAGCCGCCTGTCTACAGCCAATGTGGACAAGCTGACGTTCATAAAAATGAACCAGGCATGGATCCCACAGGACCTGTCCGTCCCTTGTCCAGATTAGACATTAACTACCTCCCCATAACCATATATTATTGGACTCCAGGGCACTTCCTCATTCAATCCTATTTTTATTTTCATTTTACCATTATATTGCGAGGCTACCCAAAGTTGAATGAACCTCTCCTCTGCCTGTGTGCTAGGCCTAAATATATGCCAATGGACTGTTGCAGTGGTGGGTGACGTGAAGCCTCATTCTCTGCTATGACATGCAGACTAATTCTCTGCTGACATGAAGACAGATTCTCTGTTACGGGACCTCCCTCCTCTGCCTGGGTGCTGGGCCTAAATATATGCCAATGGACTGTTGCAGTGGTGGGTGACGTGAAGCCTGATTCTCTGCTATGACATGCAGACTAATTCTCTGCTGACATGAAGACAGATTCTCTGTTACGGGACCTCTCTCCTCTGCCTGTGTGTGTGCTGGGCCTAAATATATGCCAATGGACTGTTGCAGTGGTGGCTGACGTGAAGCCTCATTCTCTGCTATGACATGCAGACTAATTCTCTGCTGACATGAAGACAGATTCTCTGTTACGGGACCTCCCTCCTCTGCCTGGGTGCTGGGCCTAAATATATGCCAATGGACTGTTGCAGTGGTGGGTGACGTGAAGCCTCATTCTCTGCTATGACATGCAGACTGATTCTCTGCTGACATGAAGCCAGATTGTCTGTTACGGGACCTCCCTCCTCTGCCTGGGTGCTGGGCCTAAATATATGCCAATGGACTGTTGCAGTGGTGGCTGACGTGAAGCCTCATTCTCTGCTATGACATGCAGACTGATTCTCTGCTGACATGAAGCCAGATTGTCTGTTACGGGACCTCTCTCCTCTGCCTGTGTGCTAGGCCTAAATATATGCCAATGGACTGTTGCAGTGGTGGCTGACGTGAAGCCTCATTCTCTGCTATGACATGCAGACTGATTCTCTGCTGACATGAAGCCAGATCGTCTGTTACGGGACCTCTCTGCTCTGCCTGTGTGCTAGGCCTAAATATATGCCAATGGACTGTTGCAGTGGTGGGTGACGTGAAGCCTCATTCTCTGCTATGACATGCAGACTGATTCTCTGCTGTCATGAAGCCAGATTGTCTGTTACGGGACCTCTCTGCTCTGCCTGTGTGCTAGGCCTAAATATATGCCAATGGACTGTTGCAGTGGTGGGTGACGTGAAGCCTCATTCTCTGCTATGACATGCAGACTGATTCTCTGCTGACATGAAGCCAGATTGTCTGTTACGGGACCTCTCTCCTCTGCCTGTGTGCTAGGCCTAAATATATGCCAATGGACTGTTGCAGTGGTGGCTGACGTGAAGCCTCATTCTCTGCTATGACATGCAGACTAATTCTCTGCTGACATGAAGCCAGATTGTCTGTTACGGGACCTCTCTCCTCTGCCTGGGTGCTGGGCCTAAATTTATGACAATGGACTGTTGCAGTGGTGGCTGACGTGAAGCCTGATTCTCTGCTATGACATGCAGACTGATTCTCTGCTGACATGAAGCCAGATCCTCTGTTACGGGACCTCTCTCCTCTGCCTGGGTGCCGGGGCCTAAATATCTGAGAATGGACTGTTCCAGTGGTGGGTGACGGGAAGCCAGATTCTCTGCTATGGAACCTCTCTCCAATTGATTTTGGTTAATTTTTATTTATTTAATTTTTATTTTAATTCATTTCCCTATCCACATTTGTTTGCAGGGGATTTACCTACATGTTGCTGCCTTTTGCAGCCCTCTAGCTCTTTCCTGGGCTGTTTTACAGCCTTTTTAGTGCCGAAAAGTTCGGGTCCCCATTGACTTCAATGGGGTTCGGGTTCGGGACGAAGTTCGGATCGGGTTCGGATCCCGAACCCGAACATTTCCGGGATGTTCGGCCGAACTTCTCGAACCCGAACATCCAGGTGTTCGCTCAACTCTAATCCTGCCCCCTCATTGTCTCACAGGCTGTCAGCCAATCAGGGTGTCTGTGGGCAATCCCCCCTCCCTCTTAGGGTCATGTGATTCTCCATCTTCATCCTCCCTGCCCTGCTTCCCTCACATTTTCATTATAAAAAAAGCAGGTGTGGTTTTGCGCAATTCGCCTGAAGTAAATCAACAAAACTTCGGATTAATTTGGCTGAATTTTTTTGGTGAAACTCGTTATAATTCTGATTGGTTGAGAATCGATTTGCTCATCCTTTTCTCCTACTGATCATACCAGTAGGCTCTTTCCCATGGCACTGCTCAGCTCCCCTCTCGACAATGCAATGCAGTGCAATCTGGCACCTTTACTACTGCTCTACAGTTGTGAAGGGCCCCCTCCCTGACTGGGCCAATGTCTATCCACCCCTTGTTTTGTCTTTTTTTCAAATTTCTATATTTTATAGTATTTTTTTCTCTCTCTCTTCATGTCTGCTGAATGGGAGGGTTCTTCCTGGTGTAACTCTAGTGCCGTGCTTATGACTTGTTTGTGTTCTACTTCCCCTCTCACAGCATGCAGTCACAGCAAATGGAAGAAACTGTAGCCGCATCCCCCTCTCTGCTGTTCAATGTAATTAGTGTGGAGCAAAGCAAATCATTCAAAGAAGAATTTGGTACGAAGTTTAGGAAAACTTCGATTCACCACAAATCCAATTTTACTTGTGCTTCACGGTAACAAATCAGTTTTTCCTAAAATGGCGGCTGCACATGTCACAAAGTGAAAGTAAGAAGCCAGGGAATGGCAGATCACCCATAATACTGTGCCTACAGCGAATCCGCGGATAGCATCCCCGTGATGTCACAGCTCTATAAAACCCTCATCCATGCGGTCTCTTCCATTGTCCTGTGAGCTGAGCATAGGGAGAGACGTGGCAAGTACTTAGGTGCTAGGGACAGTGTTGCTGAAAATGATTATTAGAAGAATATAGGAGAGGGACAGTGCAGGGAGAATACATTGGACAGCGCTACAGCCTGGGAGAAGGAGACGCCCAGGAGAAAAAGGTCAGGCTCCTCCCAGTATAACCAAGTCAGCGAAAATACGGGGGACATAGTTGGAGAACGGAGCGGCGCCCCGGAATAATAGTAAGTGCAGTGAGATCCTGGGGCGCCACTCTACACAGCCTGATAGTTATCTTACAGTATTTGGACTGATAAAAGGTCCTCTTTAAAGTCCTAGAAAAGTCAGCAAGATGCAGAGAGATGAGATGCTGGATGTTTCTGATGACATATTCTCATCGGTATTAGATGATGTGGAAAAGGAGGAAAAGCAGATGGCAGAAGAAGGGCTCCCACCTGCAGGGCAGGAGAGCGCTGGGGTTAGAGAAGTGGATATGCCATAGCTGATTAATGTTCTGTGCTTACTGTCAAATAACCTACAGGAGATTACAGGCCAGAACAGCAATAATATACATATTGTGCCCCCACCTAACCAGCCGAACCCCATACCAGCAACAGCCTCTGTTTAAAGGCGCATTAAAGGTGCCGAGCGGCCATTAACAATGAAGGACTATACCGTGTGGTCTTCATTATTACATGAAAGGAAGATGCAGGCTAATTGGCCACCCAGTTATTCACCACAGCGTGGCCACTTCGTGTGACCGTACCCTAAGGCGGAGTGACCTGGATATACCTGATTTATAGCGAATCATGACTAATTAATTTGCCACAAATCAAATTTGTTGGCGAACTTTGGCGAAGTTGCCGAATCAAATTTTTTTAAACTTCGCTCTTCTCTAATTGTAATACTCTAAACAGATTTCTCTAGCAAGGTTTGGAAACATTTCCAGAGAGCCTACAGGAACAGGTAACTACAGGGGCTCCTGGGTGGCAAAAAATCCGATATTTTACAAATCACAGTGCTAGGTAGGTTTTATTTTATGGCAATATTTTGAAGTACAGTTTACTATGTGCAGTTTTTGTTATTTTTCTGCTTCCTTAGCACATTATACTACACAAGCTTTCCACCCTGCCTTTCTTTGATGTCACACTTCACACACAAAGCAGTTCAACTTTTATCCTACGTCACTGCCCATGGGTTGTGCAATTCCTTTGTGAAACCCGAAGCCGTCGAAACCCTTAAACTGTATACCTTCAGAGTCCGTTCACATCATAAACAGCTTTACAAGCATATCATGTTAGCTTGTATATGGCCTTTATTACAACGCCTATGTCCTATCATGCTCCATTGAAAATAAATAGGCTTATGGGATATTCGACTCAATTACTCTTAAGCGCCAAAGCATTTGAAATCCATATTTGTGAATAGCAGCTTGGCAATATCTGTTTATTCTTGCTTAGTACTTGGCGCTTTCTTTCCAAAGGGGCGGACAAGTTATATTAGTCAGCGAGCGGCGGTTTACAGCTGTCAATCTTCAAGCCATGTCTATTTGCTTTAATCATTGGGGTTGTATATTTGGAACAATTTCTGAAGGAATAAAAGTACCTTTTGGCTCTTATCATCTGTCATTAAAGAATCCATTAAGACATTCAAGCCCCATAGTGAAGGCTCAGGGGATTACTTTAAGTGGTTTTTTCGGAAACAAGGAAGAATTCTCCTCTCCTTTCAGTAATACGGCGCGATTCTTCCTAAACTGTAATCTCCAGGAGGAGATGCTGCTGTAGGTTAGAGTTTTTTATTTATTTATTTGCATATTTCTTAGAGCTCGATCGCTCGCTTTCTATCTTATGTGTTGAGATATTGTTCTTGTTAGTGTAAATAATTAAATCAGGCGTGAAAATGGCTTGTACCTAATTGCCTATAAATAGTGCGCTCGCTGTTCTTTTTTAATCTGCACGTCTATCGGGACATAAATACAAATGCGATAAATACATAAAATTTAAATAAACATAAAAGAGAGAAAATTAAATTAACATCGTAGAAGATAGATTTTTCTGTATTTAATAACTGCATAAAGAGGAGACGAGGATCGAGGCTATGCATGGCGCCTTAAAGGGCAATTCCACCCGTAAGATTTCTGCATGGATTTAATCAACACATTAGGTCTCATCCAGATGGGCAGATTGCAGCTGTATTTAACTGTTCTTATTCAGATGCCACATCCACCCAACCCCCACACATATCCTGATACTGTAGAAATCTACGTGAATTCACCCAAAAGGCATATTGATATTCCTCCTTCCTATCACCCAGTTTTCCCATTCCCAGAAAGAAACATCAACTGGACCATTTGAAACTGTTCTGCAGAACGAATGACCCATATATTGCAGATGTATGCCCCACATATAAGTCTGCAATGATTAAAAAAAACAATATTGGACGGTATAAAAATTTTTGTTTTGCACACAGTTGTCATTCATTGTCAGAAGTTGAGACAACTGTACCATGGTCAATTACTTGTCTAAGTAACACTCTTTGCTGCCTGTCCCTGTCAATTAGGTGTCAATCAGCTTAGGTGCTACAAGAGCAATGATGACACCCTCATTGCACCAAAGACCTAATTTGCATATCAGGAAAAAAAGTATCATAACTCAGGAACGGAGTTTCGGATCACCCCAAAAAAAAGGGAACTGTGTTTTAATTTGGTGAACTACAGCTATGTGTCTATGCAAACTGGAGCCTTCTTACAGCAAGCCGCTCCCAGATTCCTCATTTACCAGCATATGATAGTGAAGTCACTGGTGACACATAAAAGAAATGTCCAGTTACTGATGACCTAACCTCAGGATCGGTCATCAATATCAGATTGGTAGGGATCTGACACCCCACACTCCCACAGTTCATCTCTTCTGCAGTAGCTTCAGCATCATAAGTCAGCACCAGAACTACACAGCGCCATCCATTGTGTAGTGGACAGACTGGATACTGCAGCGTGGATCCCATTCGCTTCAGAGGGATCGGTACTGCAGTAACCAGCTCCATCCACTGCACAATGGATGGCGCTGTGTAGTTCTGGTGCCGACTTCTGCTGATGGAGTTACTCTTACACAGCTAATCTGTGGGGGTGCAGGGTGTCAGATCTTCATCCATCTGATATTGATTGTCTAGCCTGTGGATAGGTCAACATTATCAAAATACTGTGAATAGCCTTCCTCTTCTTGCATTTGTCACTAGAAAAGTGGATACTACAATCGTTTAGTTCTGGCTTACCTAGGGTGCAGAGTCTAAGTACTCTCCCCGTTCTTCACCCTTAAAGTATAAAGTATGGAGTATGTACAATAATCATTTTTTTAAATAAGCCGCAAAGCAGATTTTGCTTCTAAAAAGCAGCACAGAGCGTAACTAGAAATGACTGGGCCTCACAGCAAATTTTTGAATGGGCCCCCAACCCCCAAGCAACTTCTTCACAATCCCCTCCTCCTATGCATGCCCCACTCATGCTCCTTCTCAATGGGCATGGCTGGGCTAGGAGTCAGAGAACGCTGGACTCATCTCTCAAGCATGGAGGAGACAGGAATCATCTCAGGTTAATTTACATACAGTCATGTGAAAAAATTAGGACACCCTTTGAAAGCATGTGGTTTTTTGTAACATTTTTAATAAAAGGTTATTTCATCTCCGTTTCAACAATACAGAGAGATTAAAGTAATCCGACTAAACAAAGAAAACTGAAGAAAAGTCTTTTCAAGATCTTCTGTAAATGTCATTCTACAAAAATGCCTATTCTAACTGAGGAAAAAGATAGGACACCCTTGCCCCTAATAGCGAGTGTTACCTCCTTTGGCTGAAATAACTGCAGTGAGACGGTTCTTGTAGCCATCTACCAGTCTTCGACATCGGTCTGAGGAAATTTTACCCCACTCCTCAATGCAGAACTTTTTCAGTTGTGAGATGTTTGAGGGGTTTCTTGCACGTACAGCCCTTTTCAAGTCACCCCACAGCATCTCAATGGGATTCAAATCTGGACTTTGACTTGGCCATTCCAGGACTCTCCATTTCTTCTTTTTCAGCCAATCTTTGGTTGATTTACTAGTATGTTTTGGGTCATTGTCATGTTGCATGGTCCAGTTCCGCTTCAGCTTTAATTTTCTAACTGATGGTCTCACATGTTCTTCAAGCACCTTCTGATACACAGTAGAATTCATCGTGGATTCTATGATGGTGAGCTGACCAGGTCCTGCTGCAGCAAAGCAGCCCCAAACCATGACACTTCCACCTCCATGCTTCACAGTTGGTATGAGGTTCTTTTCTTGGAATGCTGTGTTTGGTTTACGCCAAACATGTCCTCTGCTGTTGTGTCCAAATAATTCAATTTTGGACTCATCTGTCCAAAGAACATTATTCCAGAAGTCCTGGTCTTTGTCAACTTTATCTCTGGCAAATGTCAGTCTGGCCTCGATGTTTCTCTTGGAAAGCAAAGGTTTCCTCCTTGCACACCTCCCATGCAAGTTAAACTTGTACAGTCTCTTTCTGATTGTAGAGGCATGTACTTCTACATCAACAGTAGCCAGAGCCTGCTGTAGTTCTCGAGATGACACTTTAGGGTTTTTGGAGACCTCTTTTAGCATCTTGCGGTCTGCTCTTGGGGTGAACTTGCTGGGGCGACCAGTCCTGGGCATGTTGGCAGTTGTTTTGAAAGCCCTCCACTTGTAGACTATCTTCCGGACAGTGGAATGGCTGATTTCAAAATCTTTTGAGATCTTTTTAAATCCCTTCCCAGACTCATAGGCTGCTACAATCTTTTTTCTGAAGTCCTCTGACAGCTCTTTTGCTCTCACCATGGTGCTCACTCTCACTTCAACAGTCAGGAGCACACCAAACTAAATGTCTGAGGTTTAAATAGGGCAAGCCTCATTCAACATGCAGAGTAACGATCTACTAATTATGTGCACCTGGTGTGATATACCTGTGTGAGATCTGAGCCAATTTAAGAGGGAATACATGTGAGGGTGTCCTATCTTTTTCCTCAGTTAGAATAGGCATTTTTGTAGAATGACATTTACAGAAGATCTTGAAAAGACTTTTCTTCAGTTTTCTTTGTTTAGTTGGATTACTTTAATCTCTCTGTATTGTTGAAACGGAGATGAAATAACCTTTTATTAAAAATGTTACAAAAAACCACATGCTTTCAAAGGGTGTCCTAATTTTTTCACATGACTGTATATATATAAAATAGTTTTTTTGACACAAAAAAAGCACACAGAGCTATGGGGACTGGGTATTGGGGATGTGCTAGCGGCCATCTAGCAACCCATGTCCTCCGCTCTATACACCAAATCCAGGTGACAGGTTCCCTTTAATAAAGTAGTTAGAAAATCAGGTTTTATCATTAGGGACAGCATACAGATATTATATGCTAATCATTTTCCCCTAGCAAAATGATGGGCACTCTCCTCTCTTACAGTTTGCCCACCATAGAGTTCTCATGTGGCCCTCACTTGCCACAGGACCATCTCTATACTCAGGCCATAGGGCATCTCTTTGTACACGTAACACTATTCGCAGTCCCTGGTTGCACTGTGCAGGTGCTTAAAGGGAACAGCTAAAGGGAATCTTGTGCGAGCAGCAGTCACTGCCCTGCCCGCGCATGCGCACTGTTAAGATCAGTGCCTCTGCCCAGAGCGGGCAGAGCAGTGTGCATGCGTGGACCCAGCAGTGACCTGCGTTCACACGAGATTTCTAAGCCAGAGAAGGAGGATGAGGTAGGAGAGGAGGGTGGGCCAGAGGACTCCAAGGGGAGCAGTTATGCCGACACATCAGAGAGGGGCCTGGGCACTTGCGGGACCTAATCTGCATATCGTTATAAAGTGTTTTTTTCAGCTTGTGGACGTGGGACAGACACAAGAGAGGTACTATTTTTATAGTACTCCCATTAAGTGCTTCGACAGTTCTCATCCGGGAACCCCCTTACATTCTGCCATATTGTTAGTTTAGTACGTAAATATATGGAATGTAAAATGAATACCTTATTTTGTTATTCATTATTTCATATTTTTTGCTAATTATTACTGTTTATTTTTCTATATTTATTATTTATAAAATTTATATTTAAACATATTTGCATGAAAATTGCAGAGAAAAAAAAAACTGCCAAAATGCAATGGGATCACTGCAGTAGCCTCAGATGTCTGCTCGGCGGATTCCCTGTGTGTAGACATGTAATCCGGGTCTAATCAGGTCAGATGTTTGTGCGGCTGTGACAACAGACAGACAGGTGGCCGGTGCATGGCACGCAGGTGAAAGAAGTCCTGGCATTTATCTGCCAGTGTTGAGTGCGAGGGTTAAAGGCTAAAAAAGAGACAAGAGAGAGAGAGCGTCATCAAGAGCACATTCCTATGGAGAGCTGTAGATATATACATTCACAGGTTTTACAGATTTTTTTTAAAGGAGTCAGGTATATATTATTTATTTTACTTTGGTGTAAATCTTACGCAGAGATTTTTAATTTCCGTTTTCAATATAATATATTGCTAGTACATTAGTCTATGTACTAACAGTAGGTAGGTAGTTCCACATAAGGCGACTTTCACACTGGCGTTTTGGCTTTCCGTTTTGTGAGATCAGTTCAGGGCTCTCCCAAGGTCCAAAATGGATCAGTTTTGCCCTAATACATTCTGAATGGAAAAGGATCTGCTCAGAATGTATCAATTCGCCTCCGTTCAGTCTCCATTCCGCTCTGGAGGCGGACACCAAACTCTGCTTGCAGCATTTTGGTGTCCGTCCTGGGATACAGAGTGAGACGGATTCGTCCTGACACACAATGTAAGTCAATGCGGACGGATTAATTTTCTCTGACACAATAGAAAACGGATCCGTCCCCCATTGACTTTCAATGTAAAGTCTGGATGGATCCGTCTGAAGCTACTTTCACACTTAGAATTTTTTCTACAATATAATGCAGACGGATCCGTTCTGAACGGATCCCATCGACTGCATTATATGACCGGATCCGTCAGGGCAGACCCCAGACGGATCCGCTCTGAACGCAAGTGTGAAAGTAGCCTTATACTGCCCTAATATCTCTCTACATCCACAGAAACACGCTCCATTGTTTTTCACTGATGTAGTGTAAGGAGACTTTAAAGGGAATCTGTCACCTGCTTTTACCATTTTAAGCTGTCACCATCGCCATGTTCACTAAAGTACCTTATTTCCTGCAGTCTTCTTACTTTATTTTGTTTTGTCCTTTTTATTATATGCTAATGAGGCTCCAAGGTGCCCAGAGGGGCGTTTTTTTCCTCTCTGGTGCCCAGTGACGCCCCCCTGCAGTGCCCAAGACAGCCTCCTGATCCTCAAATAACCTCCCACAGCCCCGGCAAACGGTTCGGCCCCCAACCCACGTCATCGTCTACCTTCTAGAAATGCCCCGTCCTTCTTCCTGTCGGCGGCCAGAAAACTTGCGGGATTTTGTGTATAGAGCTGAGGACATGGGTTGCTAGATGGCCGCTAGCACATCCGCAATACCCAGTCCCCATAGCTCTGTGTGCTTTTATTGTGTAAAAACACAGATTTGATACATATGCAAATTAACCTGAGATGAGTCCTGTCCCTGACTTATCTCACGTACAGGACACATCTCAGGTTAATTTGCATATGTATCAAATCTGTGTTTTTACACAATAAAAGCACACAGAGCTATGGGGACTGGGTATTGAGGATGTGCTAGCGGCCATCTAGCAACCCATGTGCTCTATACACAAAATCCCGGTGACAGGTTCCCTTTAAGAAAGGCTTGGGTGTGTACTTCCAAGGGTGAAGCAGGATTCCCTATTTCTCTGATCTATACAGAAACTTCTGGAAGGAGGAAAGAGCTAAGGTAGGTAGGTAGGTAGCTTTTAGCCTAGTGATGCATCTGTAAAGGGAATACAGAAGTCCTGGCCCTTATGGCCCAAGAATAGGTCTTAGCATTTTAGCCTGGCCTAACCATTTGTGTAGCTGACCTAATCAGAGGGACCAGCCTGGGGAGGTTGCAGTGGATAGACTGAAGAATGATTTGGTAATGTGCCTCATGATAGCATAGACCAAGCCGTAGCTGTAGTCCATGCTTTGAGGCTGGCTTAGCATCTTTTGCAGTTGTCATTGCTGCTTTTGATTTGGAGATCTTCATCTCGCTGTAGGAACTGCAGAAATTCAAGAAATGTGTGCACCCTCCAGGTGGTTACTGCGTAGCAGAGCTATTCCAGAAATTGCATCCAGAGAACCTAATGGCCAGGGCCGTTTGAAGGAATTTGGGGGCCCCAAGCAAAATAGACATGGAGGCCCCCACAGTATAGCCATACAGTTTAAGTTCACCCACACTTTTTGCCGCCCTAGGCAAGATAAAAATTGACGCCCACCCCACCCCTTTCTCAGCTTTTAAATTAAAAGAACTGCTATGTTTCCCTTAGGGTTAATCCAGCTTCTTGTAGCTGTCTCTTTTTGTGGAACGGAATTGCGGACCCATACATTTGTATGGGGCCGCACGACGTGCGGCCCCGATCCGGAATTACGGACCCGGATGTGTGAATGGACCCTAAATGTGAGGTAAATTCGTTTCCAATGTAGTATTAATAACTAAACAATTACATAATAAACATATTGCATTGTCTACTTACCACCAGGACAATAAGATGATCTGGTCTCTGGCTGCAGTCTGTCTCTTGGTCTGGCTCTGCGGACTCCCTTGTCACTCTCATTCCCCCCCTCCCTTGTCACTCTCATTATCCCCCCCCCCTCCCTTGTCACTCTCATTTCCCCCCCCTTGTCACTCTCATTATTCCCCCCCCTTGTCACTCTCATTATTCCCCCCCCTTGTCACTCTCATTATTCCCCCCCCCCTTGTCACTCTCATTATTCCCCCCCCCTTGTCACTCTCATTATTCCCCCCCTTGTCACTCTCATTATTCCCCCCTCCCTTGTCACTCTCATTACCCCCCCTCCCGTGTCACTCTCATTACCCCCCCTCCCTTGTTACTCTCATTACCCCCCCTCCCTTGTCACTCTCATTACCCCCCCTCCCTTGTCACTCTCATTACCCCCCTCCTTGTCACTCTCATTACCCCCCTCCCTTGTCACTCTCATTACCCCCCTCCCTTGTCACTCTCATTATCCCCCCCCCCTCCCTTGTCACTCTCATTATCCCCCCCCCTCCCTTGTCACTCTCATTATCCCCCTCCCTTGTCACTCTCATTATCCCCCCCTCCTTGTCACTCTCATAATCCCCCCCCTCCCTTGTCACTCTCATTACCACCCCCCTCCCTTGTTACTCTCATTACCCCCCTCCCTTGTCACTCTCATTACCCCCCCTCCCTTGTCACTCTCATTACCCCCATCCCTTGTCACTCTCATTACCCCCCCTCCCTTGTCACTCTCATTATCCCCCCTCCCTTGTCACTCTCATTATTCCCCCCCTCCCCTTGTCACTCTCATTACCCCCCTCCTTGTCACTCTCATTCCCCCCCCTCCCTTGTCACTCTCATTACCCCCCTCCCTTGTCACTCTCATTACCCCCCTCCCTTGTCACTCTCATTACCCCCCCTCCCTTGTCACTCTCATTACCCCCCCTCCCTTGTCACTCTCATTATTCCCCCCCTCCTTGTCACTCTCATTATTCCCCCCCTCCCTTGTCACTCTCATTATTCCCCCCCTCCATTGTCACTCTCATTATTCCCCCCCCCCTCCCGTGTCACTCTCATTATCCCCCCCTCCCTTGTCACTCTCATTATTCCCCCCCCCCCTTGTCACTCTCATTATTCCCCCCTCCCTTGTCACGCTCATTTTCCCCCCTCCCTTGTCACTCTCATTATTCCCCCCTCCCTTGTCACGCTCATTATTCCCCTCTCCCGTGTCACTCTCATTATTCCCCCCTCCCTTGTCACGTCTCTTCTCCCCCCATCCCTCCTTTGTCACTCTCTTCTCCCCCCTCCCTCCTTTGTCACTCTCTTCTCCCCCCTCCCTCCTTGTCACGTCTCTTCTCCCCCCTCCCTCCTTTCCCACTCTCTTCTCCCCCCTCCCTCCTTTGTCACTCTCTTCTCCCCCTCCCTCCTTTGTCACTCTCTTCTCACCTCCCTCCTTCTCACTCTCTCCCCCCTCCCTCCTTTGTCACTCTCTTCTCCCCCCTCCCTCCTTTGTCACTCTCTTCTCCCCCCTCCCTCCTTTCTCACTCTCTTCTCCCCCCTCCCTCCCTTTGTCACTCTCTTCTCCCCCCTCCCTCCTTTCTCACTCTCTTCTCCCCCCTCCCTCCTTTCTCACTCTCTTCTCCCCCCTCCCTCCTTTCTCACTCTCTTCTCCCCCCTCCCTCTGTTCGGTCCGCGGTACAGGAGCATTTGTTTCCTGTACCCGGCCGGACTGAAAGGAAGTGCACACTAAGTGAGCACTTCCTGTCAGTCCGGCCGGGTACAGGAAACAAAAGCTCCTGTACCGCGGACCGAACAGAGCTCGGCCACGCTACATTAACAACAGCATAGAAGCAGAGCAGCACAGCAGGCAGGATTCTTTAGAGCGGCAAGCGCTCAGCCTCAGCCGCTCAGGCAAAACAAGCACCGGCTCTGCTTGGGGCCCCGGGCCAGCTTGGGGCCCCAAGCAATTGCTTGTTTTGCCTGTGTGTTAGCGACGGGCCTGCTAATGGCTGTGTCTGTTAGGACATGGAGATTTGCAAATCCCATCAGAGCATTTCCGGTACATGAAGCTACCTTGAAGGACGCTGCACCTCCTTCTCATGTTTTGCAATTTCCCACTAAGTAGAGGAAACCATGAGTAAAGCTACTTTCACACCTGCGTTCGGTGCGGATCCGTCTTGTATCTGCACAGACGGATCCGCACCGATAATGCAAACGCTTGTATCAGTTCAGAACGGATACGTTTGCATTATTCTTTCTAAAAAAAGTCTGTCAAAACGGATCCGTCCTGACTTACATTGAAAGTCAATGGGGGACGGATCCGTTTTTAATTGCACCATATTGTGTCAGTGAAAACGGATCCGTCCCCATTGACTTACATTGTAAGTCAAGATGGATCCGTTTGGCTCCGTATCGTCAGGTTTCCGCCTCCACAGCGGAATAGAGGCACAACAGAGCCAAACTGATGCAGTCTGAACGGATCCTTATCCATTCAGTATGCACTGGGGCTGAACTGATCCGTTTGGGGCCGCTTGTGAGAGCCCTGAAACGGATCCCGCAGGCGGACCCAGAGACGCCAGTGTGAAAGTAGCCTTATTTGTTCAACAGTCTCCTATCACTTGCACAGTAACACCAAGGGGTACCCCACCTTCAAGCTGCCAGGAGACTACACAGGGCGTTGGGGGGGAGGCAAACTGGGAAATTGCTCCCACAGATCCCCCTCCTCATAACAGTGTCATCCACAGATCCCCCCCCCCCCATAACAGTGTCATCCACAGATCCCCCCATAACAGTGTCATCCACAGATCCCCCCCCATAACAGTGTCATCCGTTGGTTGCTTATGTCTGTAAAGCGCTGTGGAATATAGTAGCGCTATATAAGTGCATTAAATAAATAAATAAAATCCACAGATCTCCCATAACAGTACGTCATTCGCAGATTCCCTCCATAACAGTGTGTAAGCAATACTGTAGATCCCCCATAACAGTGTGAAATATTTTTCTGTTATTTTATTAAATTTTTTAGCACACCTTTTGGTTCAAAATATTTTATTCTTAGGTTCCTCCTCTAAAACTTAGATGCGTCTTATCATCAGGTGTGTTTTATAAAGCGAAAAATATGTTATCTATCTATCTCATATCTATCTGTATACTACATATTTTGCTCCCCAGGAAGCAGTACTTTCAGGCCCATTTAACCCATGGTGCTCAGTCAGAAGCTGATCAGGCACCATAGCTGCTGGGTTTCTGTTGTTTTACACTGCAGACACCTGGACATTTAACCACTCAGATGCCATGGTTGGCTGACCACAGCATCTGAGGGGTTAACCATGGACCCCAATATCGAGGGAGTGTTCGGTGTCTTGTCCCATCCTGTGGTAGGGATCTATTGGAACACAGGTAATCTTCCATAGACTGCAATGGTAATTCATTGCAGTATAAAGGAGAAGCGATCAAATGATCACATGTTCAAGTCCTCTAAGTAAACTTAATATGTGTATAAAATTTTAATTAAATATATAAAAATTCAAATCACTCCCTATCTACATATTAAAAACAAAAAATGAACATCATAGGCACAATGTCCCAAAACATCCGTAAGGTTAAAATATGAATGTATTTAACTCATATGGTGAATGCCATAACGAAAAAAATATCAAAATGGCCAATTCACAATTTTTTGGTTGCTTCACCTCCTCCCAAAAATTTTGTAAAAATCGATCAAAAGGTCATTCACACCCCAAAATGGTATAAATAAAAACTACAGATCGTCCCGCAAATAAAGAACCCTTTCACAGCTTTGTAGACATAACTGACCAGGAGAATGGAGGGAACACACATATTCACATATTTGTATTCATTTACGGAATCCACGGAATGTGACTTTGTTGTTAGCCCATTATTACAAGATTCCGGGCCCCATTTCTTATTTTGCCCAGGGCCACATTTTGTCTAAAACCGGCCCTGGCAGGGGAAAATATGCCCCAGTGCCTTGTCACTGCACCAGCCCAATGAATGAGGGAGGTTTCGGGGATGAAAACATGAGCACATTGACTATCACCATGTCCACTACTACCCCCATCCTCTCTATACTTCTCCTGGGTTGCTGTATTTTTACAATTAACATGTTGTGCTGTACATTGTGCAACATAAATAACATGTTACCGTTATTCTATGGGTCAGTATGATTACAGTGATATGAAATTTATAAACTTTTTATGTATTACTACATTTGCAAAAAAATAAAATAAAAATGTGACGCCCTGTTCCAAGAGTCATACTGACCGAAGGGAGATGGCAAGATGAACAAAAACGCAGACCTCCACCTTTCACACAAGCGAGTTTTCCCGCGTGGGTGCAATGTGTGACGTAAACGCATAGCACCCGCACTGAATCCTGACCCATTCATTTCAATCGGTCTGTGTACATGAGCGTTGTTTTTCACGCATCAGTTTTGCGTTGTGTAAAAACCTAGCATGTTCTATATTCTGCATTTTTCACGCAGCCCTGGCCCCATAGAAGTGAATAGGGCTTTAGTGAAAAACGCATTGCATTCGGAAGCAAGTGTGGGTGCGATGCGTTTTTCACTGATGGTTGCTAAGAGACGTTGTTGTAAATTTTCTGTTTTTTATCACGCGCGTAAAAATCTTATCAAAACGTATTGCACCCTCGTAGAAAAAAACTGAACGCAATCGCAGAGAAATATGACTGAACTTCCTTGCAAAATGGTGCAAGTTTCACTAATTGCACCGTGGACGGATCCGGACCTAATCCGTCACGCTCGTGTGCAAAAGGCCTAAGACCTAATTGTTCTTATAATGCACCCTGTATTATGCTTACCAATGTAACGCTAACATACAGCGTATTCGGCCCTTCCTCGAGCCGGGCTAAAAGTTGTCCATAGGCCCACCCCTGGCATGAAACCCATCAGCATCCTGTGATCATGTTGCAGGAGCTCCAATAGTGCTGTCAGTCCTCTGTCTAACACTTTAGCTGTCGTGGTCAGATGCCTTATTCTGGGGAGTCTACAGTCTGAAAATGGTTTATCTAGACTGGAGAACCCTTTAGTGTACATGAATCCGAATATTCCTAGTGAATGTAACAGTATAACTGTATAATGTAATTGCTACGGTCAATGCTGCTCTGCCCACCTGTCCCAGTGGTCTGGACGTGCCTCCCGCAGATCTGCTCTTCCAGGCAGGTTTGCTCTGTCCCTCCACGCAGGCTGCAGTCTGCTTGCCAGTGAGGCCGCACCGTAGGGCACTTCCACCTATTTTAGGGCCAGCAAACTTTCGTCTTGATTCTAACCAAGCAATGGCTGACAACCTTGGGGTACTTAAGTCATCTTCCCCTTTGGGAAGGTGCCTGAGCAATAGGTTTCCAATTGTCATAGTATCCTGCTAAGGTCTCTGTTCAGTTGCCTGCTTGTGTACTGAATTTGTGCCAGTTTCCTGCTTCATCATTCTCTGCTACCTGAACTGACTTGTGCCTGACCTCCGTATTGAACCTTTGCTGTGTGTCCTAACCTGGGACCATTTACCATGCCTCATTGTACTCTGCTTGCCCTGACTTCAGCCTGTCCCTGACTACGATGTTGCCTTAGGCCCCATGCACACAGCCGTGTTTCACGGCCGTGTGCGGGCCGTGGAACCGCGGCCTGGATCCCTCCTGAGAGCAGGAGCGCACGGCGTCACTGGTTGCTATGACGCCGTGCGCTCCCTGCTGCCGCCGCAATACAGTAATACACTGGTATGATCTATACCAGTGTATTACTGTACTGTGCCGGCAGCAGGGAGCGCACGGCGTCATAGCAACCAGTGACGCCGTGCGCTCCTGCTCTCAGGAGGGATCCAGGCCGTGGTTCCACGGCCCGCACACGGCCGTGTGCATGGGGCCTTACCCTGCGGTGCTCTGTCCGTCAGCTGTCAATCATACAGAGACTACTCCAGGAGGTAGTTGCCTGGTGGTTCCCCTGCAGTGAAGTTCAGATCCCTGAATAGGGGTTGAAGAGTGAATGCCCGGGAAATGCCAGGATAACACCCTTAGGAGTAGCCCAAAGCAAAATCTGTTGGCTGACACAGTGGTTCCACACCCACTGCCAGTAATTATCCATACATACTATAGAAATAATGTATATACAGCGGTAAAATGGTTCATAAATGGTTTATGTTGGAATAATAGACAGGTCTAATCAGGCAATAATGCATTACTCAGTAAACAGGAATGGATTGTGACATGTAATCGCTCAATTATTAGTGGAATCATCACAAATAGGATAAAATTATTCCTATATTTGTTGTCAAACTTCATTTCCACGTGCGTACCTGATAGATTTCCAGAAATCAGCATAACGCAATTACAACACAATCTCCCAGGAAATAATCATCTGAGGGAAAGGTGTAAAAGACTGTGTGACATGTATATTCACACACGGAGGATGAGAAACACAACAAATGTGGAAGCAGTTAATTAGACGTAGACATCCTTCCTAATTCTGAGGATGAAGACGCGTGGGATGTGAAGAGAGAAACCTTTTCTATCTTATTTTTTTTAAATTATACTTTTTATTTTATATATCAGTCACAGACAGATAAATAAGCTACTCCTTATTATAAAAAATTGCTTAGAGGAGTTATTCCATGACCAATGTAAAAAATAAAAATCAGACAACCTATAGGACATGACCATCTCTTTCTAACAAAGCTAGAACCAGCCCTGTACCTCACATGGATCCAGAGATCTCCCCATTCATTGCTTCATTTTGATAGATTAATTTCAGGCTAGCAGCTCAGAGTTGAGTCCTTTCTGCTGCAGTTCTTTGTCTATTACAGCTCAGGGGTGTGTCCTTTCTGCAGCAACTTTTTCCTTATCACAGTTGTGGCAGGGCACTTCCTTTCTGCTGCAGTTCTCTCCTTATAGCTCATGGGTTTTAGCCTTTCTGCAGCTATAATAGTTTAGGGGGAGTGTCTTTTCTGCTGCACTTCTCTCCCTATCACCAGGGCCGGCTTTTGGGCTGTGCGGGCTGTGCGGCCGCACAGGGCACCATAGCAACAGGGGCGCCGGGCGGCAGACAGCTCGCAGTGTAATATGCGGCAGGCGAGGCGGCACTTGTGTTTTCCCTCGGGGCGGGCCCCCTCCCCTGTTTGACCTGAATCCCCCTCCCCTGTTTGACCTGAATCCCCCTCCCCTGTGTCAGTGGCGGATCCAGGGGGAGGGGGCAACGGGGCAATTGCCCCACCCCCCGAGCTGGCGGCGGCTGGGCACAGGGAGATGAGCGCTTCCATTGTGGAAGCGCTCATCTCCAGTCATCTGTATCGCCGTCCTCAGGACAGCGATACAGATGCCTGCCTGTGCTGCGGTAGGGGAGGGAGAGGCGTGTCCCTTTCCCTTCCTCTGATAGGCTGCCGGCCTAGTGCCTGCAGCCTATCAGAGGCCGGCGCAGGCGGCGCGATGACGTCATCGCGCCGCCTGAGCCATACAGCGTGGGACACAGGCCAGAAGAGGCCTGCATCGCATCACTGACATGGAGGTAAGTATGTGTTTTTATTTTTTATTTTATTATGTACAATACTATTACTGGCACCTGGGGGCTGTTATTACTGGCAAAGGGGGGGCTGTTATTACTGGCAAAGGGGGGGCTGTTATTACTGGCAAAAGGGGCTCTTAATACTGGGGGCTGTTATTACTGACACAGAGGGGCTCTTATTACTGGGGGCTGTTATTACTGACACAGAGGGGCTCTTATTACTGGGGGCTGTTATTACTGACACAGAGGGGCTCTTATTACTGGGGGCTGTTATTACTGACACAGAGGGGCCCTTATTACTGGGGGCTGTTATTACTGACACAGAGGGGCTCTTATTACTGGGGGCTGTTATTACTGACACAGAGGGGCTCTTATTACTGGGGGCTGTTATTACTGACACAGAGGGGCTCTTATTACTGGGGGCTGTTATTACTGACACAGAGGGGCTCTTATTACTGGGGGCTGTAATTACAGACACAGAGGGGCTCTTATTACTGGGGGCTGTAATTACTGACACAGAGGGGCTCTTATTACTGGGGGCTCTTATTACTGACACAGAGGGGCTCTTATTACTGGGGGCTCTTATTACTGACACAGAGGGGCTCTTATTACTGGGGGCTGTAATTACTGACACAGAGGGGCTCTTATTACTGGGGGCTCTTATTACTGACACAGAGGGGCTCTTATTACTGGGGGCTGTTATTACTGACACAGAGGGGCTCTTAATACTGGGGGCTCTTATTACTGACACAGAGGGGCTCTTATTACTGGGGGCTGTTATTACTGACACAGAGGGGCTCTTATTACTGGGGGCTCTTATTACTGACACAGAGGGGCTCTTATTACTGGGGGCTGTTATTACTGACACAGAGGGGCTCTTATTACTGGGGGCTGTTATTACTGACACAGAGGGGCTCTTATTACTGGGGGCTGTTATTACTGGCACAGAGGGGCTCTTATTACTGGCACAGAGGGGCTCTTATTACTGGGGGCTGTTATTACTGGCACAGAGGGGCTGTTATTACTGGGGCTGTTATTACTGGCACAGGGGGGCTGTTATTACTGGGGGCTGCTATTACTGGCATAGGGGGCTATTATTACTGGCACAGGGGGGGGCTGTTAATACTGGCACATGATTGGGGGCACTATAGGGGCATCTACCGAGGCCACAAAGAAGGGGTATTTTATATGGGCTCTCTGTACAGTACAATTTTATACTGGGACACATTATGGTGGGTACTATGGGGAATGGGGGAGAGGAGTACTATGGGGTCATCTACGGGGGGCACTAAGAAGGGGTATTTTATACTTGCAAATTATGGGGGACACTGAGGGCATCTACTGGAGCATTTTATACTGGTACATTATGGGGGGCACTAGAAGGAAGGAGGGTGTGGAGCACTATGGGGTCATTTACTAGGGGCACTATATAGGGGTATTTTATACTGGCACATTATGGGGGCACTATGAGGACATTAGCTCAAATGGGGGTATTAATAAGCCATTATAAGGAGAATTATTACTACTGGGGGGGCATTATGGTGGGCTTTATTACTCCCCCATGGTATGACCCCCTAGTAGCAGCACCAGCCTCTCCCTGCTCTGCTATCCTTCTGCCCCTTCTCCAAATACTTATTATGAAATCTTTCTCATTAGGATAAAACACAACATCAGCTCCACCGAGCCCCCAGCCAAAGTTTGGAAGTGGCGTCCGAGATCCCCAAGGGCCAAGCCAAGTAACTGTAAGTGTTCATGTCAAATATGTTTGTTATACACATATAGTCTACACTGTGCCCCACAATGTACAGTGCCACACAATATATATATTTTTTTTTTTTTGAGGGGGGGGGGGGCGCCACAAGGTTAGCTCGCACAGGGCGCCTGAACACCTAAGGCCGGCCCTGGGATCACAGCTCAGAAGTGTGTCCTTTCTGCTGCATTTCTCTTCCAATCACAGCTCAGGAGATGTGTTCTTTCTGCCCCAGCTCTCTCCTTATCACAGCTCAGGGGCATTTATTTTCTCAGTAGGCATGCCCATTCTGCTACAGCTCTCTCCCTGTAACTGTCACAGCTTTTAACAGAACATAGGGCTGGTGGCAGTTAAAAGATGGAACTGAGCAAATGTGACCACCTCAGCGATACTACTGAGGTGGACAGAGAGATGAGGAAAACAACAAACAGCAGGTGGCGCTATATAAATAAATGTTGTTGAATAACACTGTCGCTATACTACACGCACTTACAAAAATAAATTTAGATCCATGCACTGGTTTGAAAAATGTTGAATATTTTTTGTGGGACAACCCTTTTGACATATTTTATAACTATGAATAATGTCTCCCTCTTTTTATTCTCACTTTTTCTCCCCTCATAATGCAACACACAAGTTTTTCAGCCAAAATCAGAACCAGATCCAGCACTAAAGAGTATAAAATCCTTCCTTTATATGTCTGATTCCTTTCCAATCCACTTTTGGTTTTGGCTAAAAAACCTGCAGGAAAATCTGCCTCAAAACCACCTCCAAGAAACTCTGTGTGAACCAGCCCTTAGGGTACGCCCACACGGTTAGCTTTTCAGATGCAGCTTTGAAGGCCAAAATCAGGAGTGGATCATAAAATGAGAAAAAGTATAAAGGACAGATACAACTTCTCCTACTGGCATAAATTTCAGTTCAGGATCACAGACTGGCGCATGCTGTGCGTACGCCTAGTCAGGTGCAGCACCTGGTTATCATAACCAGGCATATGTCGATGGGTTATGATAAATCTGCCCCTAAGTCTTTACTAAAGATTCATCTAATTTTCCATTCATAAACAGTTATAACAAAATGACAACACGTTCTGGGGCTGAATCAAGGGGTTATCTCCTTGAGCTCCCTGCAGAGATGCAAGTTCCAATCCAACCGAGGGGTGCAGTTCCTCATACAATGTCTGCAATTCCCACTGCATGGTGTAGATCCTCAAGAGCAGCACTTGCAAGCTGCCACAATAATATGACTTTGGGCCAGAAGCCTTTAGACCCAATCAACAGCTGTGAAGTCCAGTAGCCTTAGACGAACCTTACTTTAACAGACTTTGGCCAAGCTTAACTGCTGCTCAACTTTCTTAAAGGTTCTTGTCTACGATCTTTCTCTGGGAAGTTTACCGTTTTTTTTCCCTGAGTCTCAGGCTTCTTCAGGAGTGGAGAAGTTGCTCACATTCTGACCTCTAAACTCTCTAATATTCCAGGAAAAAGCCCAACCCCAGGGTTTAGGTTCCACCTTTTCCTGGAGAAAGTAGCGAAGGGAAAGCATTTAAACCTCTAATTCAGCCTCAAGTACAAAGAAATAACATAATATACACTGAACAAAAATATAAACGCAACACTTTCGGTTTTGCTCCCATTTTGCATGAGCTGAACTCAAAGATCTGAAACATTTTCTGCATACACAAAAGACCCATTACTCTCAAATATTCACAAATCTGTCTAAATCTGTGTTACTGAGCACTTCTTCTTTGCTGAGATAATCCATCCCACCTCACAGGTGTGGCATATCAAGGTGCTGATTAGACAGCATGAATATTGAAAGTAGAAATTGTAAATTATCCAGCTCACCCGATTTCATCCTGTCACTGTGCACGGAGCAGACCCAAGCCAGTCCAGACATCATGAAGTGTAGAAAAATAGAGGCTCCAGCACTCGTGGTAAAGTTTTGTAGGTCCCAGTCTTTATTGCACCAAAAATTGTATAAGCGTATACAGTGGCACCCCTCTCCACTCCCCCAGATTTTTGCATTTCGAACTATCAGTTCTTAGACATAATGGGATTATGCCTTATACAATTTTTGGTGCAATAAAGACCGGGACCTACAAAACTTTACCACGAGTGCTGGAGCCTCTATTTTTCTACACTGAATGAATATTGCACAGATGTGCCTTAGACTGCCCACAATAAAAGGCTACTCTGAAATGTGCAGTTTGATCACACAGCATAATGCCACAGATGTCGCAACATTTGAGGCAGCGTGCAATTGGCATGCTGAATGCAGGAATGTCTACCAGAGCTGTTGCCCGTGCAATGGATGTTAATTTCTCTACCATAAGCCGTCTCCAAAGCATTTCAGAGAATTTGGCAGTACATCCAACCGGCCTCACAACCGCAGACCACGTGTAACCACACCAGCCCAGGACCTCCACATCCAGCATGTTCACCTCCATGATTGTCTGAGACCAGCCACCCGGACAGCTGCAGCAACAATCAGTTTGCATAACCAAAGAATTTCTGCACAAACTGTCAGAAACCAGCTCAGGGAAGCTCATCTGCATGCTCGTCGTCCTCATCGGGGTCTGGACCTGACTGTAGTTCGTCGTCGTAACCGACTTGAGTGGGCAAATGCTCACATTCGATGGCGTCTGGCACGTTGAAGAGGCGTTCTGCTAATGGATGAGTCCCGGTTTTCACTGTTTAGGGCAGATGGCAGACAGCGTGTGTGGCGTCGTGTGTGTGAGCGGTTTGCTGACGTCAACGTTGTGGATCGAGTGGCCCATGGTGGTGGCGGTGGGGTTATGGTATGGGCAGGCGTATGTTTTTTGGACAACAAACAAAGGTGCATTTTATTGAAGGCATTTTGAATGCACAGAGATACCGTGATGAAATCCTGAGGCCCATTGTTGTGCCATTCATCCACGACCATCACCTCATGTTGCAGCATGATAATGCACGGCCCCATATTGCAAGGATCTGTACACAATTCCTAGAAGCTGAAAACATCCCAGTTCTTGCATGGCCAGCAATCTCACCGGACAAGTCACCCATTGAGCATGTTTGGGATGCTCTGGATCGGCGTATACGACAGCGTGTTCCAGTTCCTGCCAGTATTCTGCAACTTCGCACAGCTATTGAAGAGGAGTGGACCGACATTCCACAATCAACAACCTGATCAACTCTATGCAACGGAGATGTGTTGCACTGCGTGAGGCAAATGGTGGCCACTGACTGGTTTTCTGCCCCCCCCCCCCCCCCCCCGTAAGGCAAAACTGTGCACATTTCAGAATGGCCTTTTATTGTGGGCAGTCTAAGGTCCCTCCTCTGCAATATTCCTGCTGTCTAATCAGCACCTTGACATGCCACACCTGTGAGGTGGGATGGATGATCTCGGCAAAGGAGAAGTGCTCACTAACACAGATTTAGACAGATTAGTGAACAATATTTGAGAGTAATGGGTATATTGTGTATGTAGAAAATGTTTCAGATCTTTAAGTTCAGCTCATGCAAAAAGGGAACAAAACTGAAAGTGTTGCGTTTATTTTTTTTTTCAGTGTAGCATAAAACATTATAAAACATTAAAGGCTATGTACACCTTCAGGTGATTTGTGATTGCATTTTACTCATTTAAAAAATATATTTTTTTTAATTGGTCGTTATTAAAAATATTGAGCCATTCTGTCACCAAGGGTTAACTGTTTGTCTAGCTGTGTGAATAGTACTGTCACTTTCACTTTGTGTCATCTAATAAACCTTAAGGCCATAAACACTTATTTAAGCCACATTCTTATCAGTAAGAATTGAGCTATAATGAGTATTAAGGAGGTCATAGAGCAGAGATAAGGGGCCATCAGCTGAGCAGCCTGACGTAACAGAGTGAAAATTCAGAGTCTGCTACTAGAGAAACTCAAGGCTGCCCAGAGACAGGGGTGCAACATTTTTAATGAAGATCAATTAAAAAAATAATTTTTATTTTTTAAAATGAGTACAATAAATTGCCCTCAAAGGTGGGCATAGCCTTTAAGGGCATGTAATCTAACCAAGTCCTATCATTAGCAGTGGCCTAGTGGGCCTATAGGGTCGCTGCATACGGACATGATGGGTACTCCATAGCTAGATATATGCTTATTTTTTAATCTGATCTGACGAGTTATATGAAAGGGAGAATGACGAGTGATATATAAAAGGTTTTCTAAACTGGACAACGACAACCACTTTAATAGGAAAGATGGACGTATGGCCTAATACATCATCTTCAGCTATTCAGCCTTGAGTGTGTACTCATGAGAAGCGAGGCAGCTAACAATATGGCTGATGCCCCTGTGTGCTCACTTTCTGTGTTTTCAGTAGAGATCGTAACTTGAAGCTCTTTGGCACCAGTGCAAAATATGGAACAGGCCCCCATGAGTTAGTTGTCTTTTTATGTAGCCTTTGGGGATCCCTAAGTCATCGGGGCCCTGGTACGAGTGCTATGTTTGCAAGCCATGGCCATATAGATATAGCTGGTCCCAGTTATACTGTGTGTGCAACCTGGCAGATGGTAAACAACATATAAAAGACACCCCTGGGTGCTTTCATATTAGTTTTTCAAGGAACAGCCAGGGCTCAGGTACGTTCCTGCAGAAGGTGTGGATCTGGCACAAGCTCCAATATGAACGAGGCTGCAGAAGGAATTCCTTTGGAGCTAATGAATACCATTAAAGTGGCTGGCTTTCATTCCTCTGGTTTGGATTTGTGCCATCTTAAGTCTAGCATTTACAGTGTCAAGCTGGCAAATACTCATTTTCAGCTGATTGTGCTCTTATTAAACAGCCTGTTCACCTTAATTATTGCCTGGAGCTCCAGCTGAGGTAACAACGTATAAGTTATAAGTGGGGGCGCGAATTGTTCACCCAAAATATCCAACTTCCATGGAAAAAAATTAAGATCTCACGCTAAGTGATTCGCAGTAAAGAACTGTCAAAAGTTTAAAGGGACACTCCAGACACTGGGGGAGATTTATCAAACTGTCTAAAAGAAAACCCTTTTCTTAGCAACCAATCATAGCACAGCTTTTATTTCGGATTCTGCTCTTGAAAAATGAAAGCTGTGATGTTATTGATTGCTAAGAACGATCGAGACAAAAAGCACCACTACAAAATCACCCGAATTGGGCTGGTTTTTATGAGCAGGTCCTCCGCTGCGTCCAACTTTTCAGAAGAAGTCACATTACGCTGGTAGTTTTCTCGACATCGCGAAGATGAAATTTCATCCGCTATGCTCTTACTGTAAATGATGTGGATTTTTCCACACAAAATTGATGTGTCCGTATACCACATGTGACCGCTGTAGCCACTCACTGGCCTCAGCTGACTTGTGCCATATACCGCTAAGGACATTGATTGACTCCAACGATCACATGCTGTATATGGGCACATCATCGCTGTAACAAAAACGGAACATCATGGCGGCAGCGGCATGGAGGATCGGAGTTATGGCTTTGGAACGAAGGGAGTTTGGTGAGTATAGCACATTTTTTTTAAAAGGATCTTAATAGCTTTGGGGCCTGTTTAAAAAAAAATCCTTTTCAAGGGGACTATTCATGGACAACAACCTATCCACCACTTTATTCACATCTATGGGACTGCCAATTACAGTGCTTGGCTATCTCCATCAGTTCTATAGATGAGAATGGAGCAGTGGTCACAGATGTGGACCACCTTTCTATTCACACATGGGGCTTAGGGAACTTTCGTGAACAGGTCTCAACATTCAGGTCCCCAGCGACCATAAATTTCCCATGAATAAGGGATCAATGTTGTTCATGGTTCAACCCCATAAAGGAAGTGATATCGTGCATCTCACAATATGGAGTGCTTATAGTCTTATTTAGAGATGAGCGAATTTTTCAAAAATTCAATTCGGACGATTCGCTGAATTTCCCAAAAAGATTTGATTCAATCTGAATTTATTCGTGATTAATCACATTAAAAAAAGGCTATTTCCTGGCTGCAGAGAGACTTTATAGGGGGGTAGAACACTGGGCCTTGCAGTAACATGCATAGGGAGTCTGCTGTGGTAGTGAAACAATACTGTAAGTCCGTATGACATGCAAATGACAGGGAGCTGCGATAGCCGGACGGCGTGATGATGTAATCTTGCAACGCACAGGATTTTGTCTGAGATCTTCAAGCAAGGCTGGCGGCCCGTCGCAAGCAAATGGAGGAGGTAAGTTTTATTTTTTTTATACAATTTCAGGTTAAATTGATTCGCTGACACGAAGCACGAGGAAATTTGGCTTCTAGGCGAATCGAATTTATCCTGAAATTCGGATCGAATTCCACTTTGTGGGATTTGATTCGCTCCTCTCTAACTATGAATAATCTTTCCCTAAACTGCTCAATATTTTTTATTTTTTTATTTTTATAAAGTCTTTTCTAATCGCTGTCCCTAGTGCCTGTAACGTCTCTCCCTGCACTAAATTCACTGTAAAATAGTGGAGACCGGGCCGGAGGAGGCTTTTTATAGGGCTGTGGCATCACAGGGCTGGCTATCTGCTGATTGGCTGCAAGCATGGCATTGTGGGTGATCCCTCGTTCCCAGAGTTCTTTAGTCCATGTTCTAACACGTGCAGCAGCCATTTTAGAAAAAATGCAATTCGTTACCACTAAGCACAAGGAAATTTGAATTTGTGACAATCAAATTTTTCCTGAAATTCGGATTGAATTCCACTACGTCAACTTAGATTCGCTCATCTCTAGTCTTATTATAGGAAGTTGCCTACCATTTCTAAGTTTGTAGCATACTATGGACATGTCTCCTTTGTTCTTAGTCACAGAAATAACCTTCATTAGGTGCCCTGAATGGCATCAAGGTAGTACACAGCATACGACTGGGAAATAGATATTCTCAGCCAAGCAAGCTTGACATACTACCTTAATGAAATGTCATTTGGAATTCTTGGTGTTTGCTGCACTGGGATGCTGGAAAACATTCAGGAACATATGGAGGCCTTGGCTCTGGCAGAGAGCATCTGGCTAATTTCAAAGGTTCTTGTTTGAGTTGACTTTCAGTGATAAATGTTTGTCACTTTGCATTTGTTGGCCTCTAATTTTATTGCTGCCATTGACACCTCCATATGTTATTCACCAAGTTTACTATTTAGATTTTTTTTCCCGAAGTAAACTTCATAATTACGGTACATTTCCATGGTAGGTATTATGTTCTATATTATTGATGAAGAATCTCCCGGAGAAAGGTTGCCACAATTGAAGATGGTGTCCCACTGCTAGAACCCTTACCAATGATGTTTTACATGGAATACAATTAAATCAATGGACTATGTGTGTAATACATGGACTTGTTGGGTCCTCCACAGAAAGGAAACTTCTTAGATAATAGATGGGGGCTTAAATAGAATCTCCCCATGTAAATAATATTTACTAATAGAGTAATTAGTTACATATCAGAAAAATATCTTCTGTTGGAAATGCCGTTCAATTTTTGCATTGCCCCACAATTATCAGTAGGTTGTAATCAAACACGTTGGGCATATTTATTAAGACTATTGCAATCGGCATGTAGACCTGGTGCCCAGAGATACCAACCAGATTCTACCTCTTACTTTTTAAAGGGTCTTTGGAAAATAACAGCTGGGACCCAATTTTTTTTTTATCCTATGTTCTGATTTTGGTAAATCTATGACTAACGACCAAAATTTCCATTGGTTGGAAATTATTATTTGCCACCCCATGATGGCTAGAACCTTTTGAACCCTATAAGCCATTAAGAATCTTTCAACTGATCAGAATATTTTTCATGTTTCTTCCAACATTTCCTGTAGATATTGCTTGAAATATCGCTACCATGTGGTGAGCATTATAAGGTTTCTAGCTTAAAGGTTATGTACACTTTTGCAACCATTTTTATTATTGATTTTGAATTTGAAATAAAAACGAGACAACTCTGTAAAAAGTCTGGATTTAAAAAGTTTCTTACTGTTTTGTGTCTTCAGATCATATGCAGACATGTGTGCACCCATAATTGCAGACTATAAGCACACCCTGTTTAGACTATTCCTGGAGTCATAAAGTATGTTACACTCCTCCTTCTTTTACTGCCTATAGGCTAGCAAGACCAGGGAACAAAGGGGTAGAATCAGACTACACAGAGTTTGTTTGTAGTCTGTAATTGGTGTGAAATTGTAGCCTGATATTACAGATTTTTGGGTGTTCACGTTCTTTTATACATAAGTACATCCATTCAGCCTTGATTCTGAAGTGAAATTGTGGCCTGATACTACTGATTTTGGGGTGATAGAGATGTTTGAATATCTTTCTTTAATTTTTTCATGTAACTAGATAGATTTTCTTATGTAGTTACTTTAAGCTGCTTCTTTCTTATCTAAGCAGTGCCTTCCCCTCCCCCTTTTCTCCGAGCTGCCTGTATCTCAGCAGTGAGTTGAGGGGGGGCACGCAGCTGTGTGCCGAGCTCATCCTGACTTCTCCCACAGATGTGTGCAGAATGATGTATAGGCTGTAGAAGTGTATGTATCTGCCACACGTGGATATTACCCCTTGGGGGACCTTGATTTGGAGAACCAGAGTATATCTTAAATGCTCCAAATGGAAGCAACTTCAACAGTTGGCGCCCAACATGGGGCCCCTGGTGAAGGGAGCATCAATGGCTGACCCTCAGGGGCCCCCAGGATCTGATGAACAGCAGAGAGGAGATGACCGCAGCTTCAGTTAGAAAGGTAAGAAAACCATTTATATTACCTGTCTCTCTGCTATTCAGTTCGTCATGCCGTGGTGGCTTAGTCTGCTTTATGGTGAAGCCCATGTGAGTATAGTAGTCGGCTGGAATGCTGAAAGCCTGGGGTCCATAGAACCAGTATGAATTGACGGATCCTTCTGGTGTATTTATGTGTACATGTGATTGTCTGAGGAGTGAACTGAGCATGGACGGTTAAGACCACAGGCAAAGGAAGGGGAAAAGTAACCTCCTGGTTTGGGCAATAGGGCGCTGTAGCGCCGAGGTGTGGGATGAAGTAAACTCCACCTGACCTATACAGGAAGACGTGCGGAGCCGCCTGACCCCCAAGGAGGAAGATGTACAGAGGTAATCTCCGCCTGACCTGTACAAGAAGATGTGCGGAACCGCCTGACTCCCAAGGGGGAAGACGTGCGGAGAGGAGTCCTGGGTGACTAGTCAGACGTGATAGTCAGATTGAGCCAACCAGAGGGGAGGGTGAATCCTTTGTCTGCGGAGGAAAGGGTTAAAGGTGTCTGCCCACTCCTCTGTTTTGTGTGTGTTAGTCTGCAACTTTGCTGTGGAAACTGGCCAATCCCAGTCGCATGAAGGAGGAGAATATACAGCTCCTCAGCTAGTAGCGAGAGAAGAAGGAAATAAACATGTGAATATAAATGGAGAACTGAATGTTGAAATATTGAAAAGAGTGTTACAGTGATGTCAGAGAAAGTTGAGTGATGAAAGTTAGCTAGGTGCAGGGAAAGTGTGGCAACGGACAGCAGGTCATCTGGCTGGCAACGGGGATGAAAGTCTGTAAGACTCTGTGAAGTTAGAGCTTGCAGACTGTGGACATCAGAGCTCCTGTGAAGAAGGGGGGTTCTGATGGGTTAGAAAATAGAGCAGTGTCAGGATCTTAATTTATGGCAGTAGCAAGAGAGAAAGTGCCCGAGTGTCTACAATCAGAAAGGCACTTGTGTTAAATGTTCAGAAATGAACTGGTTAAGTTTTGTACACTAATGCTATGTGTGTGTCCCAGAAGAAAATATTTCTGGCCATAGCATTAGGGATTAGAGTAGTAAAGGATGGTCAATTAATGAATAAAGTCTGTCTCGCTCTGTGTTAATCTTGAGGTCTCAGGAAAGTTGGATGGCTCCTTGAGAGATGAGTCGGGGGGGGGGGGGGGGGGATGACGGCTAATTTCCATCCCCCAGCTTTACCAGAGAAGCATATAGTCTGCTAGGCAAACATTCCTTAGATAAGAGATGCAGGAAAAGCAAAAGTGACTAAGAAGAAGGGGTATATGCTATGCGGAATAAGTAATGTGATATGTGTAATAACCTTACAAGACGAAGAAAGGTGAAGATTGCTTAATAATTTTATTTCTTCTTTCCCAAGCAGCTGACCTCCAGCCTTAAACCAAAATTATTACATATGTGCAACACCAAATAAGACCATGTGGCATATAAGATGATTTGGGTTTACAAAAATTATTGTATGATTATAACTTGTATGCTGTCTTATTATAAGATTTTGATTAATCACCAGAAGGCGTTGGAAAAAACGGCAGAACAACAGAGATCATCAGCAATTCTGGGTGTGGTTTGTCTATCTGTTTCCAGGAAAGCTGTGTTTGTTTGTGCTGCAAGTTTTACGATGAAACACAGAAAACTGGGTGGCTGGTATGGAAGACATAAATCATTCAGTGGAATGTGAATGGGTGTGGCTTTAAGTTGTAGTTGAGTCGAATATGTGTGAAGACTGATGGTTGCTTTGCAGAGTTGTGTGCAGTTTGTACTGCAGAAATAAGGGTGTGGTTATGAGCTGTTTGTGAAAATGAAAAAATGATGCTGCAGCAAGAAATGCACAAATGAAAATGTGTATGGAGTCTGATATTTGTTTTTATATAATATGCGCATTAGGGATTTTTATTTTATTTTTCTTGGAAGATTTTGTGTTTTTATTGCTGCCTAAAGTGTTGATTAAGCTCTACATTTTTTGCAAATCGAAGCCAATGAAATGTTTCTTATGGGAACTTCATGTGTTCATGTCTGTACTGTCAGATCTGTTCGTTTAGATGTTTGTAGTTATGTGTTAAATGGTGTGCTAACATCAGAGATCTGTCCTCGTGAACAATCGAGGTAATACTGACGGATAGAGGGAGGATCACACCGTCTGACCGAAGGGGTGGACTTGGATGACTTAGAGGAGAGAGGGAGGAGGACAGGGTGAACGTCACACACGTTACATCCCTTAGTTACAAGACACCCCCATGAAAGATGAGAAGTCCTGTGTTTCAGTCTATTAAATCCCACATTAGGAAAAGCTGGGTACTTCTGTAAACCAAAATGCAGAGTAACAGCAAACAGCATTGGTGGTTCAGTGGTGCCAACCACAGGTAGTGTTCCTCGGGCATTGCCTCAGCCCTGATGCCAAACGCCTCATTGAAGTGAGGAACAAGTAAGTTTGCTACCCTACAATGGTCCTAGGAGATGGACCTGCAGAGTCTGTAGACAGTGGATGGAAAAGTAGTACACTTCCCTTTTTAACAGAACCCATCTGTATTAGATATGCCGTTAACCAAGAAGTGCTTGCCCGTTTGCTGTCAGTGATAACACGTCCTGTTGCCTCCTGGGTACAGACTTGCTTGCAAAAGTACATGCTAGCATCTCATATAAGGAGGACGGCACTGTGAATCTTACAGGTGCCCTCAATGACCAGGAACTTTGTTTGTTGGTCGTTAGTGATAAAACTCCCTGGTTCATGTTTGTAGAGACTTAAAAAAAAAAAAAAAAGGGAGACTGTATCCCCTTTTAACACTTTTTTGTACCTTGTGAAAAAGAAAAGTGAGAAGAGCAAACCCATTACACTGTGATTGATTTGCCAAATGTTTTCTTTTTAGTACCACTACATCCAGACAGTTTGTATTTGTTTGCCTTCACACATGAGGGTAAACAGTATACCTGGGTAGTGCTGCCGCAGGGAGCCTAGAACTCGCCCAGTATGTATACTGCAGGCATGTCACTCCTGTTCTTTTTTAGCTGATCATGGCTGCAAGTGAGAAAAAAAACAGTTTTTTTGCATTACTGCTACCTCCCTGGGGTGAAACATCTCATCCCTGAATGTAAGAAGTCTATGGAGGACATCCTTTTTCCCAGAAACATGAATGCACTGAGGACATTTTTGGGCCCTGTTTCTTACCGCAGACCTTGGATACACAAGTTTGATGCAACCTCTTTATGATTGTCCTTTAGTCCCTTCCACCTTGTAGATGAGGTGATAGATGCCTTTTATGCCCAAACCTGGCAATTTTGTGCTCCCCCGCACTGGGCCTATCAGATTATTACATTTAGATTGTATTGTTCAGAAGTGAATGGCCATGCCTCAGTTGTCCTCGCCTAATTGGATGGCCAGCAACAACGTCCTGTGGGATATTATTCAGCCAGACTTGGCCCTGTTGCCTCTAGAACGAGGGGGGAGGGAAGAGTTAGGGCACTTACACTTTTCTTCCAGATCCACAGGAAGAGGCTCACGACTGTTTGCAGATGATGTTACAAGAGACAGCGGGATGTGGTAAATCAGCCATTAGGTAATTCAGATCATGTGCTCTTTGCGGATGGATCGAGGTATGGCCAGGATGGCAAGTACTACACAGGTTGGGCAGTGGTGATAAGACACTCTAAAAAAGAATAGTCCTTACCACCACACATGTCTGCTCAAGAAGTGGAGCTAAAGACTCTGAAGATGGCTTGGAGATACTAACTTGAGTGGCAGTGATAATGACAAAAGGTCACTGTAAAACAGACTCGGAGGAGGCAAAGGCAAAACCCATGGCAGATCAGGCGGCAAAAATGGCTGCCAAATTGCCTAGGCAGACCCCTGCCTTAGTGGACACAGCTCATGTTGCAATGAGCAGGACCGTGGTACGGTTACACGGACGCCAATTATGAAGTGGGTCAGGATATGTGTATAATAGTCTATGTTTTTTGTTTGTGACGCCAATTGCAGGGTGTGCAGGCTATAGTCTCAGGGCCCTTTAAGGTGTTGCAACTCACGTACCAGGTGAGGAATGCCAGAGTGCAATAATGTCTCTGTGTAGTAGTAGATATAGTGTCAACTGTGTCTCCTACCTTGGTACGGCTGGACTCCTGGATCCTGGCTCACTTGCAATAAATGAATGTGTTGCTAGTAGGAGTAATTGAGGGATTTGGTAGCAATGAATGAGATCCAGACTTGAAATATAATTCAACTTGTCTTTACTGGAGGCAGCATTAATCCATATGAGATACAGCATTAGTCTTTTGGGTCCCAGCAGGTATTTGGCAATGTATGGCAGGGATCAATATCTCTTCTGCTTCTATCATGTGCCTGGAGAATCTGGCAGGAATCTGTCTTCTGCTCTGTCTATCTTCTGCTGTGTATGAGACTGACTAGCTGAGGAGGAATTTGGCTTCTCCTGGTCTCTGGCTAGTACTCACAGTTAGCTCACAGGGAATGGCTCTTCCTGGAGCTCTGGAGGTGGCTGCTTGCTTGTCAACCAGCTGAGGCTGAAGGGCTCAGACTGGGAATGCTCTCTAGTCTCAACCGAGACAAGGTCCTGGCTTGGGATCCCTATTTCTGGGAGCTCCTACTAACACAGCCTTCCCCTAGCAGGGGTGGCTGGCACACTAACTATAACTTCCTTTCCTCCCCATGAGACAGGACATGGGCCAGCCTACTTCTGATCATAGAGGGGGAGCTAAGCTGGAATAAACTATTCCAGTTTAGAAACACTAAACTGTCTAAGGTCCTGCTGACACATTGCTGCCACCTGCTGGTATACATGGAAATTACAGCAAATACATGTAGCAGGCTTAGAAAATGCACATTATTGAGGATGTGATATTAAATTACACAAGATGACAGTACAAATACACTTAACAGGTTGTAGTGGGGTAAAGGAGTGTAGTAACATAACTCTGGGATGTTACAATGTCCCTGAAATAACTCCTCCTGTCTCCCTGGAAGTTCTTAAGACCTTACAGAACCAGGGGGGAAAGGGACTGGTGGATGGAAAAAGGGGGGACTACAAATGAGGAAGGCCTAATACAGTTCCAAGGGAAACTCTGCCTTCCCAGGTCCCTCTACCTTACAATGGCACAGGCAACCCATGGAGTGACGCCATGTGTGATTTAGTACATAGCGCATGGTACGCCCCAGGGTTCAGCACTGTGGCATTTAGATATACTCAATGATGTATGATTTGTGCCCAGAACAATGGGGGCGAGGTGGTTAAGGTACCCCAGAAACACACGTCTTGTCCTTTGCATCTGTTTCAACGCTTGTAGACTACCTTCAACTACCCAAGGTGGGGGTATATGTATTGATGTGTAATGACTTGTTTTCAGGATGGCCAAAAGCATACCCAAAGAAGCAAAGAATATTATGGCCGAAGTTGTATGCAAGTATGGGGTACATGAGACCATTGAAAGTAACAGAGGTGTTCACTTCATAGGTGAAGTGATGCAGGAGATGATGAAGGTTTTGGGTGTATAACATGCCTTACATGCTTCGTACCATCCACAAAGCAGCGGTAGAATAGGGAAAAAAAGGAACTGAACGGGACACTAAGTTAAAGATTCAAAAAAGTTATGAACAGAGGGCCTACTGGTAGCCCTCTTTTCAGTAAGGTATACCCCTAACTGTAAGACAGGCCTTAGTCCCTATAAGGTCCTTTTTGGGTCAGTCCCTAGGACAGGATTGTATTTCGCATAGCAGCTCCAGATGCAACATGGTTGTCTGACAGATTATGTGATCAGTTTGCACAAGCATTTGATTAAAATATATTCTCGAGTTTTTGCTTCACCTCCAGATCTTGATAAAGTATCAGGAACCCACCCATTTGTGTCTGGAGATTGGGTGGTAGTAGAAAGACACGTTTGAAAAGTCCTCAAACCCTGGTTTGATGGTCCATTCCGAGTGTTGTTAACCACAAACACAGTGAAGCTCAAAGGAAAGCATAATTGGAGTAATTTCAAGAAGGTGTTGAGTGTGGAGACTTGAAAGGATGATGTTTCTTGTTCCCCCTTGTGTGACTGCTAATCCTGACTCAAAAGAATATGGATTTTAAATAAGATAGTAAAAATAGGTTTCTGGGCCATCAAAAAGTTGTGCAAAAGGAAGAACAAAGTTGTTACAGTCCGATACTTCTAGCCAAGTGATCCATTGATAGTATTGCCCAAAAACTCTCAGGATTAATAGTTCTTAGGTCCACAATAGTCAATGGGCAGAAGGGCTAGAGAATTGATATCATCATCGTTGTTTTAGTTTTGCTTGTACTAATTATCTGTTGTATTATTCCCTGTGTAAAGAAATTGTTCAGCAAGGTAGTTGATGAGGCCGAACCAGAGATGATGATGGGAGAATTGTATGAAAACTTAATCAGGAGCACTGATGACCTCTAGTCCCCCCCCATATGACGTCAGCGCAAATTAGGGAAAGATCATCTGACTTCCCCATGCTCAAGTCCAGTGTCATTTAAGAATAAGTTGTCATGGAAGCTGGTTAAGAGCAGTCGGAGAATCGGGATAGATGTTTAGGTTTATGTAAAGAATGAGATTCAAGGGGGGACTGATAGAGATGTTTGAATATTTTTCTTTCATTTTTTCATGTAACTAGATTGATTTTCCTACGTAGTTACTTTAAGCTGCGCCTTTCTTATCTAAGTGGTGGATTCTTTATCAAAATGGTGGATTCTTATACTAGTAGAATTTACCCTAAGGCCCCATGTATGTGGCAAAGCCATATGCACAGAGCTTGTATGGCTACATGTGGAGGCCATATGCCTCCTTACGCCCTAGTTGTACAGTCTCTATGTATTGTTGTACAGTCTATGTGTTTTGTTCTGAAAGCAGATTTTTTTCCTGACACATTTAAACGGAAAAGCTCTGCAAACGTCTGTATAAATCAGAAACATAAAGAAGTAGAGGCCCTATGCGATAGAATGGGAGCTTCATTACGCCTGTAGAGCTGTAAAACAGCCATGGTTTTTATGCCTAATTATGGAAAACAACTGCAAGGGGAGTCTTAGATATATCTTCTCTGGCCATTGACTGTCTGGAGAACACTTTCTTACATGTTCTTTTAAAATAAAGGGGGTTATGGAAGCCTACAAGTAGATGTATTCACAGGCTTCTGGAAAATCCCATTGCAGTCTGCAGCCTTGATAAGAGGATTGAGAGCTCCCCACATAGGAACCCCTTGAGATCAGCTTAGGGCAGGGGATGATATTTTTAAAGTGGGGTTGTTATGTCGAATGCTAATTGAATTATTGCTTTGAAAAGCAGCACAACTTAATCCCGGTTCACATCGCCTGAATTTTAGGGGTTCAAATGTCAAGTGACTGTTCTAGCGCTCTGTTTTTAAAATGTTAGCTGTAGTAGTTTCCCCTTCTATTTTTCCTCAAAGTTCAAAGAATCTCACATACGGTTTATATTTTTCAGAACACACAGCTATTCAGAGGTTCATATTAAATTTGCTTCCTGCAGGCTTTAACATTTCTGTTTGGGTCCATAAATTTTGGTAGGGCCGTCTTGAATGGTACTTAGCTTTCTTTCATTTTACCTTACTTCATCACCTTACCATGATATTTTGTTTAAAAACATAACAAGTAACAGCTGATAGCTGAAATGTGCATGTAGAAATGTAGCTAGAGATTTATATTTTTGCTATTGTTTTTATGGTCGCCCACTTTATCCGGCTTTTTCAGCTTTTGTTTTCAATTAAAAATTATAATAAAATGTCCATACAATGGGTGTAATACTACAAACATGGGTGTCCCTGCCAGGGTAGCAGGCATAGAGGCTGCTATGAATTCCAGAAGCTAAGGGGGTAATCATTGCTTAGAGGTAAGATGCAGTTATTGATAACTATGGAAGACGAAAACCAGGAATTGGAAAAACGATCCAGGTCACTGGAAGACTAAATAAAGGAGGGGACACAAGGGACAGAACAGAGACCAAAAAAATCCTATCTAGAGTTTGAAGATTTTTTTATTTTTTTTTGGTGCCTCCGCTTATGGCATACCTTATAAAGTACAATTAAAACAGTGATATTTCACACAAATAACCATACAATGCAGTGATCCAGTGGTTCACTGCTAAAAATGTTAATGGTGTCACCTTATGTAGTTATATGGTTCTGTTGTGCATTCTGTGATCCCAAACGCTGTATATGTGAGAAGGGGTTAATGTGTAGGCCCCAGCATTCAGTTGCTGCAGATTCAGTATGGGCTGGCCACACCAGCTATGTGAACTGAGAGAAGCTACAAAAGTGACTCTAAAACAAGCCAGCCTCTGAGGGAAAGAAGCATTGAATTTTACAGAAGGTTGAGGGCCATTTTAAAGGTAACTTATATATGTTTGGCTGTGTATTTCACTGCATTTGGTTGGGAGAAGCCTCAGGCACCCTTCCATACTTCAGACAGACTGGCCATCTGTTAAGACTACACCCCGCAGTTAGCCATTGTACTACCATTTTGAAGGTGAGAAATTTTTGTGAAAGAAAGTTTGCACCCATTGGTAAAACTGGGAAGTTTGCTGGGATTAACTGTAAAGAGACTCAGAGGGGTGCTCATTGTACAGCCTATATCGCCATATACAGCTTAGGAATAATGTGCATGTAACCTGGAAAGACTGAACTTACTTTTACAAGCACCTCTTTGTGTCATTTACTTAAATTGGCTCAGTAAAATACAGTGGACATGTTACCCCAAACCGACCTCATCATTGCCTTCCATCCCCAACCTTCACTGCCACACCATTGCCCCTTTTTCATTACCGCAAAGGAAACCTGCATTGCACCTCAAAACCCACTAATATCAAGGGCACCACATCTACCACCAGAAAGGAGAACCTAAACCAGAGTGTGCCCCGGGGGAAAGAAATGTTACACCTCTCCCATCACTGCATGGCCAGGGAGCACCAGAGTAAGAACTGCCACTGTGACTACTACTACTCCTACACCACCTTCCTCTTCTCTCCAGGCTTGCTGCAACAGTACCTAAATAACAGTGCTATATTTGCCTAAATAATTCTACCAGTTCCCTACATAACAGTCAAAAAATGACAAATGAAAGTATGAACGCTTCATCTTACATGAATCATTGGCTAAATTACACCTATATGTATTTTGATATATACTGTATGTATAAAAATACAGAGATATGAAATATTTGCCCTCTATTTAATGGGGTTCTGGCTTCACAGACTATCAACGTGCCTGAATAACTCTGCTAATTGTATGACCAACAGGGTTCTCTTGGCTGTTGCTCACCAATACTATCTGAAGCAGTTGCTATGCCTGAACCCTGTTCTATCAAATTGCTGGTGTTTACTGGGAGGGGCTTTTTGATTGTTATGCCTTTATATCCCTTTAGTTTCTGTGCCTCTTTGCTGGGTATAGTGATAACTCTGCACAGTTTGTTTCTGAGTCCTGAATCCTTGTCGATTTGCTTTGTTTGAGTGCATCCTGGGATTTGTGGTCTTGCCGTCTTATTGTTGTCTGTGTTGCAGTTGTGGGTTCACCTTTCTGTTTGGGTTTTGATCTTCTATTGTCTTGTTTGACTTAGCAGTTCAGGGTCACTTTCTGCTAGATTTGATTCCTCTTACCTACATTCATTGCACTCCACTTGTACACCATTGCGATCTGCTGTCTTTCTCATCAGTTGTCATCCTCATCCAGTTTTCTGTCATCTATTGGTGAATTTGCCTGGTATAACTTTTCTGGTGGCGACTATGTGGTACTCATGTAATTTTGCTCTACTAAGGTCCCAGGGTATTTAATTTTCAAACCCCTTGATTTTTAATTTACAACCTGCTCCTGGTTAAAGGGGTTGTACCATAAACTACCTTTTACTGTAAAGTTTATTTTCTTCAATTACTCCAGTTCCCATTACTCCTTGGATTTTTTATTTTTTTCGAATACACGGTATGTGCAGTTTTCTCATATCCCCCATGTTTGAATCCTACTTCCTGGTTTGTCATATGTCTGCTGTCCGATCATGTCTTAGGCTACTTTCACACTAGCGTTCGGCTGTCCGCTTGTGAGTTCCGTTTGAAGGGGGTCACAAGCGGCATCCGTCCAGCCCTAATGCATTCTGAGTGGACGCTGATCCACTCAGAATGCCTCAGTCTGGCACCGTTTGGCCTCTGCTCCACTCAGCAGGCGGACACCCGAACGCTGCTTGCAGCGTTCAGGTGTCCGCCTGGCCGTGCGGAGGCTTGCGGATCCGTCCAGACTTACAATGCAAGTCAATGGGGACGGATCCATTTGAAGATGACACACTATGGCTCAATCTTCAAACGGATCCGTCCCCCATTGACTTTACATTGAAAGTCTGGACGGATCCGTCTGAGGCTACTTTCACACTTAGAAATTTTTTAACATTATAATGCAGACGGATCCGCTCTGAACGCAAGTGTGAAAGTACTGAGGAAGGTGCAAGAGTGCACCGAAACGCGTTTGGGTTTTTATAAGAATAGTACTTTGACTTTTTAAACAAAAAAGTCCATCCTATAATATACAAGTGAACCGTGTCCGTACTCAGCTGTTTGAAATCGGTCAGCTGGTCGGAGCAACAGATCGTCATTTCCGACTACAGAAACATCACTTCCGGCCCAGCGAAGAGGAACGGAGCGATTAGAGAGGAAGACGCCGGAGAACACGTGCGCACCACCGCTACACACCACAGAAGACCGGACATCATAGTAAGGAGATCTCCCTACAGCTGTACCTTGGAACTGACACATATGGGGTAAGACTGTTCCAGTTCTATACTATAGACAACTACATTTCCAGGACCTAAGTGAACTTATTACCCCAGGATTGTAACATAGGTTATACAAGTGAATCTATCATCCCAAGATTTCAACACAGGATATATGACTCCTACATGCAGACTGATCATCTGCAGTATTAGGACTTTAGTCACATAAGGACTTTTATTTACTCTACTCTATTTTATCTTATTTTATTGTATCTATTTATTCCAAGCTTTTTAACCATTTGATATACTCTGCCATAATAGGAAGGACCACAGTGTTCCTGACACAATCTGAGAAATTTGTATTGTTGTGATTAAGTTTTTACTCCTTCACATCCTTGAAAAGTATTTAAAGTATTTATTTTATCCTTGATATATTGATAATTTTATAGAAGGGTATATACATATTTTTAGAATCAATAAAGAAACGTGATATACCTTACTAATTGTTGCCCTCTCTATATATACAGACATCTGAGTGCCCTCCATCTTTTACATATTATACTCTATCAATCATTTGGCAATTGGTACTGCCTTATTTGGAGAGAGCACCTAGCCGTGCTTTACAAGTCAGTAGAGCCTTTGCAAATTCTTCACGCAAGTGTGAAAGTAGCCTTAGGGCAGTGAGATGTTGTCTTGACATTAGAAGGACATGCGATACTAACCACATGCCTTGTTCTTACGAATTACGCTGTTCACCAAAAATATTAATACACACATATAGTATAAATGTATTCTTTATTGTTTAAAAAAGGGGGATCAATACATAATATAACAAAATACATACAGTTGTAGCAGTGCAGGACGGTACTGCAACAAGTATAAATCCACCCTCCCACAGACCTCCTATGGTTAGCTTTGTACCATCAGAAAAACAGAGAGTATACACCAAGATCTCAATCTGATTACTGTGTAACACACATGTAAATTGGATAACGCATGCATCTCATCTGCTGACCTTATGACATGCCAGTATGCTACCATTGTAATTATTGTTGGCTGTTGCATGGGATCTCCAAAAGGCATACTCCTAAATGCATACAAGAGCCCACAATGTATAACGTTGTGAATATCCTAAATAGCAAAATAACTGGTGGTACAAAATAAGCATAAGAGAAACTAATACTAACCAAGAAATGGAGGGGAGAGAGGATGCCAACCCCACGCGCGTTTTGCCTCGCTTCTTCATGGGGCGTATCCCTACACAAATAGTGAAGCAAATTAAAATATTTGATCTCATCTATTATCTGGCAATAAATAATTGTCCTTTCTCAGATACTGAAGCTTTCATAAAAATACAAATGATAAATGGTGTTTACATGGGGTAATAGGAAGTTTTCATCCAACATGGGACAATACACATCCACCTTATAGGGGTATTGCCATTCTCTGGATCAACACAGTAGACTTATAAATGATGGTTCTGTGTCTATATAATTGCAAATTTTCCAATGTTGAGTCAAAGATGGAGTTTAATAACTTCACACTGTCCAGCAATTTGAGACCGGTGAACATCAATAGGTTAGAGTTTATGACTAGCCCTGCACATATTTTGGAAGCTAGATGCTTTTGCATGGTAGCATCAACACTTTCATCAGATTTCTATGACAAATCTGAGATAATGCAGTGCAAACAATTTATCTGTGATTATAAAAGTCTAGATATTGCAACATGGCCAAAGAGTACAGAGTGGAACAACAAATCCATCCTTTTGGAAAAGGTGGCATAAAAAATGTTCTACTCTTTGTTTAGATCAGATAAGTCACAAAATTACATTTGTGGCTTCAGAAATTGTCTCCAAAATGCTCTCTGTACACCAAGTAGGAATAGTGAAGGCAAAGAGGTTTGCATCAGATGGCTTCTTTGATATTTATTAATCTATGTGGGCCACAGAAGTCACATAAGAACAGAGGGCGCATGGTTCAGACATGCAAAACATGAAGCATAGGGCTTGGAGAAACAAATGCTATCCTGTAAATTAAGTTTTTGAATTACTCATTTACATTTTAAATATTTGATGTTCTGCATATTTGCGGCAGAAGACTGGCTTTATGTATGAATATATTTGTCCCTTTGATAACTAGCAGGACAGGTCTTAATTATATGTCCGTTTGATAACGAGCAAGACTGAGCACACCCCATAGAAACCATGCAATACCACAGTCCCTGTTTGCATAACCAAACCCTTTATTTTTATGAGCATGCTCAAAAATATGTAGTTAATTGAATAACACCTTGCTACCCTTCTGGCACTGCCCATGTAGGTAGATCCTATGCTACTTTGAGATTATGCCCTGGTGGAACTTGCAGCCTGAAACATAGTTGAACATGTTAACCCATGCCTGAATGGACTAGAGAAACATGACAAAAAGCATGTAGCTCCAAAGGGCCTCCAGGGACAACTCAAGGCAGAATTTCAGTCATTAAAAGTATAATCATCATACCAAGAATAAGAACAGCATCCTGTGAGGAAAGGGATGGATGAGGTAAAAGATCAAGGGTGTAAGAAAGAGAGTAAAACTGTCACTTATCTATCTGTGTCTGGCCTATCAGGGAGCAGGGATGACGGGCCAATAAGGCTCTGGGCCGGCGCAACACGTGTCCTGTTAGTAGGAAATTTAGACTGGCAGCTGCTGACAACAGTTGCCTGTGATTGGACTTTTTTGCCTCACTAGTGTGTATTGTACTATTGTTTGGTTTCTTGGTATTCTGACTTTTGGATTGTCCCTGACCTTGCTTCTAACATCCAATTATTCCTCTGATGTTATCTCCTGGCAGTGACCCCATCTGGTATTTCACTTTGTATTTGTATCTTATGTTGGCTCTGATGTATCTGGTTTGGACTTCTGATCCAGTCCTGGTTTTTGCCTGTTTGGTTTTGACCTCTTTCTGTCTGACTACTCTTTTACCCCCACTAGGTTTAGGCCCCTGCACTTAGTCAAGTTAGGGACCGTCACCAAGTTGTGGGCCACCATTTAGGGGGCATCATGCAGGTAAGTAGGGACAGTGATGCGGGTGGAGTACAGAGCTGCACTGTTCCCTAGCCTACATGACAAGAACTTATAGGAGATGACCATTTTCAACAGTATAATGTCATATGCAGTTTCTAAAAAGAAATTGTCAAAATTGTCTAAGGCAAAAGCTTACAGCCAAGACTTTTGATGCCCATCACGACATTTGACCAATTTTGCCAGGAGCAAGAGATGGATGATGGAGGTCTTCAGAAATTTGATACGTATTTTGGCCATCACTATAGTTTCCCTGAAGAACAACCATCGATAGGGAAACTTAGCTTAGGTGATCCCCATGGAAATATATTTGGAACCAAGATGGTCCAAATGTCCAACCTGGAACCGAACCCGAGTTCAGTACAAAAGTTTTTTTACAGTAGAAATGAATTTCTGAAGTTATTACCTGAAGTCTTGCGAGACTTTGTGAAGTAATAACGTCGGCTCATCTGAGTCAATACATTAGAATACTGTACTGAACGCTCGCTCCGTACAGTATTCTAACAATTGAAGCATCCGAAGTTGATTCGCTCATCCCTAGTCAACACCCTTATATTCTACAAAATACTAGAGAAGTTTTATCAATACTGTTGTAAAATGCAAAAAGTGTCCAAAGTGGCTAAAATTTATCAAAATGGTTCACGTGGCACAATGGGGGAGATGTATCAAAACTGCTGTAAAGGAGAACTGCTTAGTTGCCCACAGCAATCAAATTGATCCTTTCATTTTCAAAAGAAGCTCTGAAAAATAAAATATAGAATCTGATTGCTTTGGGCAACTAAAGCATTTTTTCTTTACACAGGATTTTGGCCGAAATCTTCAAGCAAGATGTCGGCGGCCGGCCCGTTGCGAGCAAATGGAGGTGGTAAGTTTGATGAATTTTTTTTTTTATTGTTAATTTTACACTTAGATGCCGCGATCATGTATGAACGTGGCACCTGAGAGGTACAATAATGTGGGCGGCACTATCACAGCTCCCTGTCATTGCACCCACTACTTACAAAAAAATGTGCTTTCTTGACAAAGTAATTCAGCACGCAGCAAATTTTTGGGTGAAATTCAGCGAATCAGCCGAATTGAACTTTTAAGAAATTGGCTTATCTCTACTCATATTTCAACACATTGGTATGCTTTTCTGCCATTTTAGATCCTGATTTAACACCTCTCCTGGAAAAAAATCAGGACCGTGACCAACCTGAATTTTTCTTTCTCTTCTGTCGTATAATGGAAACCATGAGCTCAGATGAACAGCTATTTTTGGTACATCAGTGTCTGGTGTAAAGACTACACTTTCTGGAATGTAAGTCACCAGAACAACTTCTGTTTGCATTAACATGCAGATTTCAGCAGTGAAGCCTGCAGAATTGTGAATGTAGCTGTGAAGTATTACATGAACTGAAATAACTCAGGATTAAAGGTGTTGTCCCACGAAAAATATTCTACAGTTTTCAAACCAGAACCTGCATCTGAATACTTTTAAAATTGCATGTAATTAAAAATGTATTATAGATACTGAGTTATTCAATAAAATGTATCTGTATGGCGCCACCTACTGTTTGCTCTTTTTCCTATTTCTTTGTCCTGCTCACTGAGATGGCTGCACATGCTCAGTTTCATCCTTCAGCTGCCTCCTGAGCTGTGATAGGGAGAGCATGAACACGCCCCTGAGCTGTAATAGGGAGAGCATGGACACGCCCGCTGAGCTGTGATAGGGAGAGGATGGACACGCCCCCTTAGCTGCAGCAGAAAATACACTCCCCTTGAGCTGTCAGCTTGATATAAATCTAGCATAGCAATGAATGTGGAGATCTCTGGACCCATGTGAGGTACAGGGCTGGTTCTAGCTTTGCTAGAAAGAGATTGTCATGTACTGTATGATGTCTGATTGTAATTTTTTTACATTAATCCTGGGATAACCCCCTTTAATACAAGATAAGTAATGCAATGTTAAGGCTATGATAGATAGATAGATAGATAGATAGATAGATAGATAGATAGATAGATAAATAGACTGTATATGCATTTTACACAAATAGTAACATGTTGTCTAGGTTATTAGACAGTAAAGCATCTCCATTGACCAAGAAATTATGTGGAAAAGAAGTCTAGGGCTACTTTTACATTAGCGTTTTTTGCGGATCTGTCATGGATCTGCAAAAACGCTTCAGTTACAATAATACAACCACATGCATCCGTCATGAACGGATCTAGTTGTATTATGTCTTCTATAGCCATGACGGATCCGTCTTGAACAACATTGAAAGTCAATGGGGGACGGATCTGTTTTCTATTGTGCCAGAAAAAACTGATCCGTTCTTATTGACTTACATTGTGTGTCAGGACGGATCCGTCTTGCTCTGCACCACATCACAGACATAAAAAACGCTGCTTGCAGCGTTTTTCTGTCTGCGATGGGGATGCAACCAAACGGAACGGAATGCATTTTGATGCATCCCGTTTCGTTCAGGTTTGTCCCTATTGACAATGAATGGGAACAAAACTGAATCATTTTCTTCCGCTATTGAGACCCTATGACAGATCTCAATAGCGGAATTGAAAACGCTAATGTGAAAGTAGCCTAACCTTAATTTGTGATTTATTTTATTTTGACAACAGTCAGATTGCATCCAAAATATACATTGTTCTGTGGCAATTTGAGATAAGTGTGTTTTTTCAGGAATGGTAACCCTTCATTTTATGGGGAGATTTGTCAGCCCGCTATGCCATGGATTTGCCGTTAAAAAGTCACAAAACCTTTTTGTTCCTTCCATATGCCGAAAGGGAATTTTTTTAGATGCTTATGAGCTCTCATGCTCTTGCAAGAACTTACTTGCAAATTACCCTAAGTTAGGGGAGGCGACCTGATTAGAGAATTAACCTCAGGGGAACTCAACTCCCAAACATGTTGTTTCTCTCTTTTACTAGCACATGATATCTCTCAAATGCACAGGGACGCCGGGCTTACATTAGACGGGAGAAGGATTTGAACTGATCTATTTCAGAAGTTGAGATCACTCAGATCCACTTGTGGTCACATGCATTCTCCAAATGTGTTCATGTCCAAGAACACTCATATAAGACCATGTCTAGATGGTATAAGGACCCTCAAAAATGTTTCAGATGGGTTTGATGGGATCAGACACTTGTTGGAACTGTGGGAAGGAACAGGGTTAATTGGACCATATATTCTGGTCCTGCCCAGCTATACGAGATTATTGGAGGCAGTTAGAATATCAAATTAATAGAATTTGTGGCACGACAATCAAACTCATCCCTGAATCTGTGCTGTTATGGTTGCCATCACCCACTTGGACACCTGCCAAATTTCACATGCCCACAATGCTGGTTCAAGCCCCTAGACTGCTTATTCCACTGAAGTGGTTAAACAACACACCACCCACCATTGATTTGTGGTGTGCCAAGGTTGATGAGATGTGCCTAATGGAGGAGCTAGTTAGTTAATAATTCAGGAATCATTTCAAAATGTGGGGTCCTTGGAGGCAGGTAAGGCAGGATTGTCTGGCCCTGACTGGATCTACATGATCCTCCATGAAGAGTATCCCAGTGATCCTCGGAGTGAACATTGAGGTTATTGTTACTGTACGCTTGTCAGGCCTGTGAACGCTGCTCTTATATTAGATGCTAATTTTCCAGGGTGGATAATTGTCATGTCATGTTGAGATGTATACTACACTATGCACTTAATATCATGTACTGGAGCCCCATATACCTTCTCCCCTCCAACTCCCCCCCCCTTTCTCCCCTACCTTTGCACTTCCTTCCTGCCCTTCCCATTCCCCATGTTCCTTTGTGCCTTTATTCCTTTGTTATTTAGACTTTGTATTATGACAAGCTTTGAATGTCAATTTGTACTTGTTTTTCTTAATAAAAAGTTTCACAATTTCACAAAATTGCACCAAAAAAATCACAAAATGACATTCGACTAGATTTAGTCACAACTGACATTTTTACACTGCTTTCACCAGTTTCTGAAAAGGGGGCATGGCGAGGGTGGGGTGTGGGCGGACTGAAATCTATGCCAGCTACAAGCTATCGGACGGACTGCCAGAGGAGGCATTCAGTTAATGGTAAGGCCTGTGCCTTGTCGAAAATTAAATGCTCTGGCAGCGCGAGGTCTTCGGCATAGCACGGGCCTCAGTCTCCATACAGGACAAACAAAGATGTTGGCGATGGGCACATGTCTTATGTGAGACTTGGTTTGGAGAAAATTAAGTGTGGCTGTGGCAGTGGATTTTTATGAACGGAGCTATGGAAACTGCATAGTGCTGGCCCACTTGACAGTTTGCATAAGCCCAGCCACTTGGGGCCAACTCTTAGGCCTCTTTCAGACGGGCGTTGCGGGAAAATGTGCGGGTGCGTTGCGGGAACACCCGCGATTTTTCAGCACGAGTGCAAAACATTGCAATGCGTTTTGCACTCGCGTGAGAAAAATCGCGCATGTTTGGTACCCACGGTGTTCTGTAGATTGTATTATTTTCCCTTATAACATGGTTATAAGGGAAAATAATAGCATTCTGAATACAGAATGCTTAGTAAAATAGCGCTGGAGGGGTTAAAAAAAAAATAATAATAATAATTTAACTCACCTTAGTCCACTTGATCGCGTAGCCAGCATCTCCTTCTGTCTCCTTTGCTGAACAGGACCTGTGGTGAGCATTCATTACAGGAACAGGACCTGTGATGACGTCACTCCGGTCATCACATGATCCATCACCATGGTAAAAGATCATGTGATAGAACATGTGATGACCGGAGTGACGTCACCACAGGTCCTGTTCAGCAAAGGAGACAGAAGGAGATGGAACAGGACTCCTTTGCTGAACAGGACCTGTGGTGACGTCACTCCGGTCATCACACGATGGGTGATATCTGAAAGGGGGCAAATACTTTCCAACTACGGTATACTTGCTCTGATTGTTAACGTTTTTACCTGCAATGTCCTCAACATCTGTGCAATGGTCCTAGACTGAGACGCACAGTATGTTTTACAGCTCTGGGGCGTAACTACTGTACCATAGCGGCAGACCATGCAACCGCTATGGGGCCCAGGGCAAGAGGGGGCCCAGTTGGGATTATCTCCTCTTCTACTGGGGTGAAAACGTGTCAGGACTCTACCCTCTAAAGAAACAACTTTTAGCAAACGAGGCAGTGGAAAAAATGGCCCAAGGGTCATTGAAAAGGGTTTTAGGCGGAAACCTTTCTGTCCTGTGTGGGGGGCCTGGTTTGATCCTTGCTATCGGGCCCTTACTTCTCTATGTATGCCACTGCCACAGCTTAAATATATATTGTCCCCGGTTTTAATATAACATAAATTATGGATTAGCATTCACCCTAAATATGTTCCATTTTTCCATTTCCATTTTTTCTATTTCCATTCTCGCGCGTTCCAGAAGATAAAATTCATATTTTTTATTTTTTTTACCATGCATCATAACTTCCCGGTGTTGACAGATGCTGCATTGAGAAGGAAAATAAGATTTTCTATCAGGATGAAGATGCACATGAATTAACTGGCCTACTTGGCACCATGGCTAAGAAGATATACTGAAAAGATTATCAGTCTACACCTAGAGATTTATAATTACCTAATTGGAAGTCAAATCCTCTCAGGGCAAGCTGGGTGATTTTCATTCAGACGAGTAACTCAGGCCACACTAATTGCACCGCGCTATTCATGGGGGTCGTAATCTCTGGAATAGACTGGTGTCTTCCGGTCACTCCTAATGAGGCGATGCCTATGGAGAGGTTACTGTGGCTTCAGCTTCAATGTCATGGCAGCTATTAACTCTGACAGACTGCCAATTGTCTCATAATACATCTCCCCGTAGTTCTGAATAACCTACAATGATTCAGTCGGTTAAGGTTGACAGCCTGGCTTTAAAAATACGGCAAGCAGAATTCCTTAGGTCATTGGAAGTTTACAGACTTGAACTCCAACAGTGATGAATGGACGTCAGCCAACGAAACCTGGGTTTAGGCAACAGATTGAACCAATTGCACTTTCTAATCAGTAGCTCACTGTGTAACGTGTGGGGAAAAACACCTGTCTACTTTCGAGTGGACACCGATTTTTTTTTTACTTAGGTAAAAATTCCATTTGGGAATGTTATTGACCACGGGCGGTTTGGAGTTTATGGCTAATGGGTATAGAGGCAGACAGAATAATCATTGCTGGAACACTTACGGCTGTTTGGTGTCTCATAAAAATATAAAACTCTACATGATTGCCAAAGAGACAGGAAAAAAAAAGCTTTTTAAGGAGACTTGTTAATATAAGGAGTTAGCAGATGTTAGGATTTCATTTAATTGTAAGTGGTAGGGTTATCCTGGCTGGCACCTCTCATGGAGGATATCGGATGGGAGGGTGTTTTTTGAATGCTTAGTAATTGTCATGGTCAATCCTCATAACAGGAGAATGTGTCACAATTGGATTTTGCTAAGGCTCAAGTGGAGCAGAGTCTAAGTCACCTTAAAGGAGTTAGCCCTTCTGAGACACTGATAGTATATTGCTAGGACAAGTTCACATTCTGGACAAAGGAGTGGGTCCTAGTGGTGGGAACCATACCTATGTGACATTGATGGCATATCCTAGCCATATATGATCAATGTCCCAGATGGGCCAACCCCTTTAAATTTTAAGTCACCTTAATGGGGTTATGGACTGGGCTGCATTCCCTAGAGAAAACTCTAATAGCAATTGTGCAGATGGTATTTTCAAAGTTAGGTAATAGAAAGGATTAAGGTGGTCTTATAAATCTGCAGTCAGGGCTGGAAGAGTTCATGCAATACAATAAGACAGAAACAGGACAGTGCAGGCAGCGATCCAAAGGCAGAGTCAGAAAACACCTTGAGTCAAGTCCAAAACAGAAGACAACATACTGTACACCCGTAGGAATCAAGCAAGCTTGTGCTCAGGCAAATTGTGGCAGTACTGAGCAGGTTTGCAACAATCAGTCATTAAAGGGGTCTTCCAGTTTCCATCAACGCCCTTTTAGTTAGTCTAACGTATAGCGCATGTGCAGACTGTTCCCTGCTTCACTAAAGTGTCTGCTAGAAAAGGGCAGGCTCCTGAAGTTCTTCACTTTGCTACTGAGGATGCCGAGGATTGTAGGGCCCTGCCTTCTTCCAAACCATTGTATTTACAGGACACAGCAGAGAGTGAATGGCCAGCCTGGAAAAAAATTGAAATGTCGTCACAGGAAGCTGCCAGAGAAGAGTGGGAGAGGTCATGTGACTACATTCCAGATTGAAAGATAGGTAATTACAATACATAACATTGAAAGATGATCACACATTCACATAAATGAAAGGAGATTGATGGAAACTTTAAGGTTGGTTTTCCTTGTTTGGTTTTCTAAACCAAAATCAAGAGTAGATAAAAAAAAAACATGTGAGGTCATATCTGTCCTTTTATACATACTGTAGTGTCCCACTTATGTGTGTATGGGCCACTCCAAATTGCTATATGCCCTTTCATGTCATATTGCACTAATCACTGTATTTACTATTGTCAATACTGCTAAATTCCTATTACAGGCTGTTAGAATGTATTACACACTTCCAACACTAGAGGACACTATAACATCATTTATATAGGTCAGCCACAGGAAGTTAGATAGGAGAGGCGTTGAGGGAGGAGAGGAGTGAAGACTTGTCTCTGTTCTCCTGGGCCTTGCCCCAGGAGTCAAGCTACTTGAACTTGTGGAGATAGCAGCAGGTTTAGCTTATGGACTCCACAGCACCAAGTGACTGAGAAAAGCTCCCAGCACCTGGACATAGCCTGACAACTAAGTGCAAAGTTGTGTGTTACCATATTCCTATATGGACAGTGTGGATCGGTTTCTGAAGACAACCTTTTCAAAGAATGGAGCAGAGAGTTTGCCTGCCATGAGGGAGACCGCCCTTGGGTTGTATACTATTAGTACCAGAGGATCCATAGTATTGCAAGACTAAGAAGCCTGAGCAAGGTCAGGAATCAAGTAGAGTATCCTTACCACTCCTGCATAAGTTGAGCTGGAACCTACATACTACACCTCACAGAGCCTGCTAATTGGGATTTTCAGCTTTATCATCTTTGCCAACTTCATGTAACTCAAAGTACTGCTTTCAACTGCTATTTACTACAAGACTACAACTGACAAGTAAAGTTCCTGTTTGGTTCAACTACTGCCTCTCTCATCATTTATTTCATCTCCTCATTGCACCTCACGGTGCTGGCGTCACGAACACAGGGGCCCAGCCGCCGAAGCACCCTAAACGTTACCCAATTGCCATCAAGGGCACCTCTACCAACATCTGGCTGGTGTTTCCTGCAACAGAGAGTGCCCCGATGATTTGGTGCTGTCTTCCCATCCACTGCACGCCGGCCCAGGGGACAAATAAACTGTGAGTACTACTACCCCCACTCGGCACATCACTAGTACACTCACATAACACCCCTAGGGCGTCACCGTTGCATTACTCTCCCTATATGATCAACACCTGGTTTTGACTTAAAAAATTTCATTAGAAAACCTGAACATGGAGACCCAGACTCAAACCATAAATAGGTGGCGTTAATAAGACTGATTATTTTTTTACCTCTGTTGCGAGGTGGGATATGCTAGGCAGCAATTGATCAGTCAATTCTTAAAGTTGATGTGTAGGAAGCAGGAAAAATGGGCTTGTGTAAGACTGTGATAAAAAAGTGTCTGAACACACAGGGCTGAGTAGATGTAGATGGGTCAGAGTATTCATGATGACCACTGTCCACTGTCTAAACCACTTACATTGGGCATGTGAGAATTGGAACTGGACGGAAGAACGGTGACCTGGTCTGATGAATTGTGCTGTCTTTTACATCATTTGGATGGCCGACTGTGCGTAGTATGTTGATTACTTTGTGACAAGGATGAACTATGGGAAAAAGACTTGCCAACTTAGCAATGTTTTTCTGGAAACCTTGGATCCTGGCATTCATGTGGATGTTACTTGGACATACTGCATACTACCTACCTAAACATTGCTACAGACCAAGTACCCAGTTCATGGCAGTGGTATTCCCCAATGGCATGGACTTCTTTCTGTAGGATAATGCCCTGGCTACACTACAAAAATATTCAGGAATGGCTTAAGGAGCATGACAAAGAGTTCAAGGTGTTGGCTTAGCTTCCAAATTCCTAGTCTGATTCAGCATCAGTGGGATGTGCTGGAAAAACACATCCAATCAAAGGAGGCTGTACCTCACAGGTTACAGAACTCAAAGATTTGCTGCTAATGTCTTGCCACCAGATATGACAGAATACCTTCAGATATCTTGTGAAGTCCATGCCTCAATGTGTCTTGGTGGCATCAGAGGTACCAAGACAATATTAGGCAGTATGTAACATAAGGCAATCAGCCACAGGCTGAGCACTGCCCAGCTTAGACCCTGTGCCTTTAAGATATACTTTTGCACAGCTTGCACTTACCTACCCAGGTAGAGCCCAGTAGCAGCAGTGACACAAGGAGAGAGAAACCCGTCGCACAGGTAGAGGCAGCAGCCGGCTTTCCAATATAATAATTGTGATAAGTATGCAGCTACATAACTATGTTGTGGAGGATTTACCAGGCAAATAATTACTTGTCTCACTATTTTTTCAAAATAACCCAGTCTGGAAATCAATTGACTTTGTGGGTCCAGCCTAAAAAAAAACAATGATCACCTCATATCGGCAGGACAAGTTGAGGCCAGCCTTACATTTACACCCATAGAAATATATGGATGGGACAGGTTAAATAAAGGGATAGTTGATATCATTAGTATAGTTCTGGCTAATTGAGGAGGACCTTGAGCAGGAGAAAGCTAATATCTAGAGGCTTCTCACCCTTGTGTTCATTGAGCCTCATAGCAACTAATCTATTCTCTTTCTTTCTCACCTGTGTTAGTGTCACGCTCGTGTGTGGGAGGAAAAAAACACACCAAACATAGGAGGGAATGGGGACATCAGTATGAGGCCTGGAAACTAGGGAAGGAAGCTGGACACCTCCTAGAGAAAACCCTAACTCCAGTCCTGACAGACTACCAGTATGAACAGACCCCAAAGGTAGGCAAGTTCATACAGCGGATACCTAGAATCCTATCTCACCCTATAGGACCCTGGAACTAATGTCAGGACTAAGTCTACCTGTTCCTCCAAAGGGAAGGACGAACAGAAGTCTCCCTCATGCCTAATGACAAACAACAGGGAAAGGCAACACACACATATATATAAACAAAATACAAAAGGAAACACTTATCTTCAATGAAGCTTTGGTAGCACCAGGAACACAAGCTAACTACAAGTCCAACAGAAGTTATATATTGCCTAGCATAGTAGGAGAAACAACAATAAATAGAGAAGGTTAAATGACCACAATAGCCACACCTGGGGAAATAAGGTGTGGCAAGTACCAGAAACAACACAGACGTCATTTGATCCAAAAGCAAAACATGTCAGATCAAACCACGTGTTGCCAGTCTCACAGATCTCCTGCCACCTGTCGTGGGAATGTCAGTATGGAAATCAAGTTAGGAAATCAAGAACTGAATTTTGAGAGTGAAGGAAAGGCTCCATTGAGGGGTTGTTGAGGAGCAATGAGGTGGCAGTGTGGGTGGACAATGCCAGACAATGATGAGGCTTGTTTTCATGCAACAACTCCACACTACTTTGAAGACAGTTGTTTATAGACAGTTTACCCAAGGCTGTATAAAGGGATATAGGCTGTGCAATGATTATTATACTTCTCTAAATATCTTTCCAGTTAATCCAAGAAAACTCCCCAATCTGACCAAGGGGGTGCAAATGTTCTCTTTCACAATCAACTCTCACTCTCAATACAGCACTACAATGCCCAGCTGCTGGGTGTAGTCTTTTAACAGATGACCAGTTTTTCCTTAGAAGATGGCTAGGTATTTAAAGCTTCTCCCCAACCAAATGCAGTAAAGTCACAGACAACAATCATGCGTTACCTTTGCTGACATTTTGTCCTATGTACTTAAAGGGAACCTGTCACCGGGATTTTGGGTATAGAGCTGAGGACATGGGTTGCTAGATGGCAGCTAGCACATCCGCAATACCCAGTCCCAATAGCTCTGTGTGCTTTTATTGTGTAAAAAAAATGATTTGATACATTTGCAAATTAACATAAGAGTCATATCTTACTTGTGTGACCAGAGAAGAGTCATATTCTCAAGCTCTGACTCATCTCAATTTGCATATGTATTAAATCTGGGTTTTTTACACAATAAAAGCACACAGAGCTATGGGGACTGGGTATTGCGGATGTGCTAGTGGCCATCTAGCAAACCATGTCCTCAGCTCTATACCCAAAATCCAGGTGACAGGTTCCCTTTAATGTCCTATGTATTTAAAACTCAGTGATTTCAATAGTTTGAGATGTTTTTGCAGTCGCTGCAGAAAATGCAGCATGGACCTGAAGGACAGGCTGCAATATCTAAAGGGTAAAAATCTATATAATAAAATGTATTGAAAAATGTATTATCAAAGCCCTGTCTTATTATAACAGATTTTCTAATTGGAAAATACTGCATAAGTCTACCATACGCATTATATATATATATATATATATATATATATATATATATATATATATTTATATATATGTTTAAGAGGGATGATAGACTCTCTTTTGTGGTCTCAACAAGACATGCATCTTGTTCTCCAGGACAGGATCTGTTTATCCGGCTGTAGAAGTGACATTATGTTGCTAAATAATGACTTCTGCAACCAATTACTGGCCTCAGTGGTATGCAGAAGAGGCCAGTAATTGGCTGCAGCGGTCATGTCGTGACGTTACTGCTGAAGCCGGGTAAACAAATCCTGGCTGGGAAAACCAGAGGGACAGCACAGGATCTATCAGATAAGCAATGATCACTTCTTCATTGCAGGTGGATCCTCTGTGTTGTCTAGTTTCCTCCTGACACTGGACAACCCCTTTCAAGGGGGATATGTCAGCAAATTTTACTTCAACCTGCATCATTCAATTGTCTATTCAGGGGACTGCTATAAAGGAGGAGATTAGGAGGCTTTGGCACAGACATCTCGGGACACTTCAGTTAAGGAAGGCCCTAGCGACACAATGCATTGAGAATCCAGGAGTAATTAACCATTCCTACAGTTATGCTACTACCATGAACATCAGGTAGGTAAGTTTAAAGGAAGTCTGTCACCAGGAAATTCACTGGTAACCCAGGCACAATGTCTTGTAGGGCTAGCTCAGCTAAATGTAATGACACCTTTCACTTATTGATCCGATGCTTGAGAAATAATACCTTTATTCCATATGTAAATGATTACTTATTGCACCGAGGGTAGGCCTTAGTCACTCTGTGCACCCTTACTCCTCCGCCAGCCCTTCGCTCTTCTTCTTAATTTCATTGTCAGACGATATGCAGGAACCTCAACCTGTCAATCATGAAGTAGAGCGAGGGGCAGGCAGGGGAAACAGGAGGACCCAGGGCGTGAAGGTTGGCAACAGAGTGTGTACCCAACAGCAACTTATGACTACTCTAGAGGCTGCAACTAAGAAAGACCATACTTCCTTACAAGGGTTCCCAGGTGGAGAATGGGGAGAGTTTTCAGACCTTCAGCCTCAGTTGAGCCAACATTCCCTCCTAAAATCTTTTGAAAGACTTGAGGGTAGGTATTTGAAGAGCAAATCTTCAACTAACCTCCAGTTGTGTCTGAACAGATTTGAAATAAGATACTAAGAAAAATGATATAATTATTATGACCAGCATATTTGAGATTAAAGAAGATGTCAAATGCAAAAAACTAATGTGATGCAGGTGAAGTAAGGTAATATTTCAATTCAGCTCAACGTTCCCATGTAAAGAAGGATTATAGGTCTTCACAATTTGCAGCTCATTAAAGAAGCCTTATAAGTAAAGAATCCTCGCAAACTACTTCCAGTGCAAAAAGACCCATGAGAAGAAATCTGAAACTTTTTGAGTGTTGACTTTCACCATGACAATTCTCCCCTTCCTCAATTTGAAAGGCCTTTGAAGCAGGCAGCAGTAAAAGCATTATCTCATAACTGCTCAAATCATTCTACAAACCAAAATTGCTTCACTTGTGTAAAGTTTATAGCTAAGCCGTGACATTGTTTATACTCAGGGTTAAAGAGGGAGGTAAGGAAAAGCCGGCACCGAGTGTGCCGTTCCACGGCTCTGCGGAAAAAATAGAACATGTCCTATTCTTGTCCGCAATCATGGACAAGAATAGGCATTTTCTACTATGGTTGCGGCTATGTGCGGTCCGCAAATTGCAGAGCGCACACAGCCGTTATCCGTGTTTTGCGGATCCCCAAAGCACTACGGCCCTAATACAGGGGGGTCTAATATACTAATAATACAAAGGGGACCATTAATATTATTAATAATAATAATAATAATAATACAGAAGGGGCCATAATAATAATACAAAGGGGGCCATTATAATAATAATAATAATAATACAGAGGGGTCTATTAATAATAATAGTAATAATAATACAGAGGGGGCCATTAATAATAATAATAATAATAATACAGAGGGTGACATTAATAATAATAGTAATAGCAATAATAATAACAATAATAATAATACAGAGGGGGCCATTATAATAATAATGAGGGGGTTACTATAATATACAGGGGGAATAATTTTATGGGGAATGGGGAACTATCTGTCTGTCTCTAGCACAGTATTGGGGGGCAGCAGGATGACAGTGTTGAGGCACCAGGAGGGGGAGGATGATAGTAAAGTGAGGAATCTAAATTTGTTTCTGTGAAACTCTGCAGAGACGAGAAGCGGCTGGAAGAAGGTATCATGGTGGTCTCATCTCCGAATGAGGACGTTGAGGAAAGAGTCTACATCCCAGGAGAGGTCACTGGATGTACCAGGTATGGTGCTGTATTCTCCTGTATATTTAATAGCGATGTAATGTCTATCCGAATATCTGTTTCACAGTAGGGTTAGGCAGAGGAGATTAAGAATTTGACCCACCCTGACGCATCCTGGCCCCAGACTTCAGGTCACACTGTGCGTGTTCTGAATTCTGGGTCCATACATCCATCTACTACATTATCTGTACTCAGAGAGTTATCACTGTGTTATCTGTGGAGTTATGTAGGACTACAAGTGATCTACTACATTATCTGTTAAAGGGGGTGTGCCCACAGGCTGGGGGGGCACAATTTTTGGCTTGCCCCGGGTGCTGGCAACCCACGCTACGCCACTGCACTGTGGCACAGTCATGCTGGAACAGAAGAGGACATTCTCAAAACACATATGCGAAGAAAGGGAAACACGGCGGCACTGCTTCCACTGGTATGGCCGTCAGTAGTGGAATAACCGTAAATGTGGTATAATATGCTCCGCTGTGTGGTGCTCAGCAACACAGAGTTTCAGACTGTGGTTCACGATGAGAAGAGAGAAAATAACAGAGTTGCGGCACTCACCGGAGTAATAGTTGCTACTTTATTCGGGCTTCCTTAGAAGACAACACATAAAGGATCCAAGGGCGGACACAATGCTGCGAACGGCGACGGCCGTTTCGCGCGTGGGATCGCGCTTCCTCAGGCCGCTGTATACGTCATCGCGCAGACTTGCGCTTTATACAGGCGGACAGGGGGCGGCCGGCACCGTCAGCCACAACTGTGCGCCCAGGGATTAATGACATAAATTAAAAACATGCGAACAGCAGGTACAGGTGTGGATGTTGGAAACAAATTAATAAGCACAAAATCGGATACAGATTATCTAATTACCACTCCAAGCGGGCTTTAACTACAAATTCATACATAGGTGGCAGGGGAGGTTTCAGGCACCGCGATATAGATTCAGATGTATTAGATACATAGAGATTCAGATAATGATGATATTCGAGCTGTAAAAGCCGCATAGTGCCAGTATGGAAAATCGCGAGTACAGGAAAAATCGTAAGTGCTCAAAATCGCAAATGCGAGGGATCGCAAGTGCAAAAAGATTGCATCATGTGAACAATCGCCCCTCTACTTTGAACGCATGCGATTTATAGGAACACTGACATATCGTTCCTGTCGTTAATGCCTGCCGCACCCATTGCTCCAGGCGGTGCCGGTCACCTCCCGTACTGCCCATGATGCCCATCCGCGCTGCCTCTCCTTTGCGGGGGTAGAGCATGTCCATCCCATCCCCAGGGGAGGTAACCGGCACCGCCTGCTCCTGCAGAGGGAGGCAAGGTGGATTATGCAAACTGGAGCAATGGGTGCGGCAGGCATTAACGACAGGAACGATATGTCAGTGTTCCTATAAATCGCATGCGTTCAAAGTAGAGGGGCGATTGTTCACATGATGCAATCTTTTTGCACTTGCGATCCCTCGCATTTGCGATTTTGAGCACTTACGATTTTTCCTGTACTCGCGATTTTCCATACTGGCACTATGCGGCTTTTACAGCTCGAATATCATCATTATCTGAATCTCTATGTATCTAATACATCTGAATCTATATTGCGGTGCCTGAAACCTCCCCTGCCACCTATGTATGAATTTGTAGTTAAAGCCCGCTTGGTGTGGGCACTATTAGGTAATCTGTATCCGATTTTGTGCTTATTAATTTGTTTCCAACATCCATACCTGTACCTGCTGTTCGCATGTTTTTAATTTATGTCATTAATCCCTGGGCGCTCAGTTGTGGCTGACGGTGCCGGCCGCCCCCTGTCCGCCTGTATAAAGCACAAGTCTGCGCGATGACGTATACAGCGGCCTGAGGAAGCGCGATCCCACACGCGAAACGGCTGTCGCCGCTCGCAACATTGTGTCCGCCCCTGGATCCTTTATGTGTTGTCTTCTAAGGAAGCCCGAATAAAGTAGCAACTATTACTCCGGTGAGTGCCGCAACTCTGTTATTTTCTCTCTTCTCATCGCGATTCTCAAAACACTAACACAAAATTGGAAGCATACAATTGTCCAAAATGTTTTGGTATGTTTTGTAACTATAGGGTCTAGGTCGTACCCTGAAGAACAACCCCATAGTATTATCCTTCCTCCACCAAACTTTAACGTTGGTACAATGCAGTCAGGTAGGTAACATTATCTTGGTATTGCCAAATCCAGACTCATCCATCAGAACGCCAGATAGAGAAGTGTGATCCGTCACTCCACAGTACATGTTTCCACTGCTCAAGAGTCCAGTGGAGATGTGCTTACACCACTCCATTCAGCGCTTAGCATTGTGCTTGGTGATGTAAAGCTTGCATGCAGCTGCTCTGCCATGGAAACCCATGCCATGAATCTCCCGTCACAGCACAGTTTTCAGGCTGATGTCAAAACCAGAGGCGTTCTGGAGTCAGCAGCTCGTTGGTGACTTGTATGCACTATGCGCCTCAGCAATCTGCGACCCTACTCTGTAACATTATGTCGGCTCCACTTCATGAATTACTGTGGTTCCTAAATGCTTTCACTTTGCAATAATAATACCCACAGATGATGGTGGAATATCTATCCGGACGTCCTATTACAGGACCTCTCTTGAATTCAGTGAGCCATTTAGAACAAGCCACTCTTTCACAAATGTTTGTAAAGGCAGACGGCATGGCTAGGTGCTGGATTTTATACACCTGTGACAATGGGACTTAATGAAATACCTGAATTCAGTGATTAAGAGGTGAGTCCCAATACTAATCTCTATATAGTATATCTCTTGTGTTCTAGGGTAGTTAGTTGTTCACCTTGACATTCCTAATACAAATATCCCTGGTGATCTAGGGTAGCTATAGGGTTTATACCAGCTTCCCTGTTGGTTTAGGCTACTAAAGAAGTGAATACCCATAACCCTGATTGTCTAGGGTCTTAAAGCATCATCCTTGGTGGTCTAGAGTACTGCAGGGGTGTTGTTCTTGTAACTCCTCTAGAGCGTAATGAAAAGTGCTCATGGTTGAACTGCTCTTTCCATCTCCTCCCCATCTTGGCAGACACTGGCCACTTTGGATTGCCATGGGACACTCATTATTCTACAAATTGGTGGTCCTAATAACATGTCCTATGGATGCACCCAGGTGGTTTAAGCTACTAAATGAGTGAATACCCATAAGGCCTCATGCACACGACCGTTGTTGTGTTCCGTTCCGCAAAATGGGGTTCAGTTGTTCGGTGATCCGTTTCCGTTTTTGTTTCCGTGTGTCTTCCTTTATTTTTAGAGGATCACCAGACATGAGACATGAAGGAAAGTAAAAAAAAAAGTCTAAGTCATGTTTGCCATGCAAATGATAGGAAAATAACGGACGCGGACGCGGATGACAATCTTGTGTGCCTCCGCGTTTTTTCACAGACCCATTGACTTGAATGGGTCCGCGAACCGTTTTCCGTGAAAAAAATAGGACAGGTTATATTTTTTTGACGGACTGGAACCACGGATCACGGACGCGGATGACAAACTGTGCATTAGCCGAGTTTTCAACAGACCTATTGAAAGTCAATGGGTCCGCAGAAAATCACGAAAAACGGAACAACGGACACGGAATGAAACAACGGTCGTGTGCATGAGGCCTTAGCCTGATTGTCTAGGATATTAAAAGGGGCAATGGCATCATCCTTGGTGGTCTAGAGTACTGCAGGGGTGATCTTCTTGTAACTCCCATGGAGCATAATGAAAAGTGCTCATGGTTGAACTACTCTTTCGTTCTCCTCCTGTATCTTGGTAGACACTGGCCACTTTGGATTGCCATGGGACATTCTTCCAAAAAGTGGTGGTCCTAATAACATGTCCCATGGATGCACCATAAATGTTTGTTGCTTAAAAACACCTCTTGTCTTTTACCCAGGGGCGTTGCTAGGGTCTCAAAAGATCCGGGGCCAAAGCCCCAATGCATATGGCCCAATTCTCTAAGTCAACCAAAAGACCCCCATCCCTGCAAACACTAGCACTGAAGACATTTTCCTGTGCTCGCCATATAGCAGCACATACCGGTCACATCCAGCGCATCCAGGTGACGTCTCCTCTGATGTAGATCTTCTCATCATCTTCTCCATTTGGTCCGGACTTCTCTCAGCTGCCTCGTCTCTGCAGAGTGTGACACACAGACATCTTAGTTTCCTCACATTTCTATCATCATCCCCCAACCTGGAGCCCCCACAGTGTTATCCTGCTGCTTGCTGTGACACCCATTACCCCCAAATATTATCCTGAAGAAATATCAGTGCCCCCATAGTAATAGTGCTCCTCATAGTCCCACCAATAGTACTTCCCTTCTAGAATGCCCTCATTAGTAATACTGCCCCTACAGTGCCCCCAACCGTGATAATGCTCCCTAAGAGTTCCCCCATTGGTAGAAGAGCCCTCCAGTATTAATAATACCCTCACAGAGCCCCCAGTAGAAATAAGGCCCCCTATTTTTCCCCCAGTGGTAATAAAGCTATCTACGTACCCCTCAGTAGTAATAAGGCCCCCATAGTGCTCTTAGTATAAATAATGCAGATCTATAAGTCCCTCCTATAGAGCCCCCAGTAGTAATAAGAACACCTAATGTCCTCTGGATTTATAATACCCCTACAGTGCCCCCAGTATTTATACTGACCCCTACTGTTAGAATGCCCCCTGCAGTTCCCCCTGTAGTTATATTTCTCTGTTAAGTGTCCTCAAAAATTATAATTCCTCATCCCCTCCACCATACAGTCCCATGTAAATAACATTATTTCCCTCCCTCCGCCATAGAGTCCTATGTAAATACCATCACACCATCTCTTCAACCCCCTCCATTATACAAACCCATGTAAATAACATCCCTCTCTATCTACAGCCCCCTCCAAAATACAGTCCCAGGTACATAATATCACTCCCTCCCCAGCCACCTTCAACATACAGTCCCATGTAAATAACATTACCCCTCAATAATCTGTCCTATTTAAATAACATTACTTCCTCCCCCAGACACATTCAACATACAGTTCTATGTAAATAAAAATCATCCCCTCCCCAGCCACCTCCAACATGCATTCCCATGTAAATAACATCACCCCCTCAACTTTCAGTCCCATGTAAATAACATCACTCCACCCCACTGTCCATGTTAATAACTTCCCTCCCTTCAGCCCTAACGTACAGTCCCAGTTATAACTACACACTCCCAACATTGCTCTGCCTCTCACACTGAGTAATCTACCCCTTTACTTACCTCTCCTCATGTAGCAGACATCATCTTAGCTTCTACCCAGGCCTTCTCTTCACTGCTGAGTCCTCCTCTCCTGCACTGGTCACATGATGGTGACATCATCCCAGGTCCTTTTCAGCTACTGCATTAAGAACTGATCACATGGACTGTGATGTCATCACAGGTCCTTCAGCTCTTGCAGGGCATTAGATTCAATTACAGTTGTATCTATCTAGCAGGCAGGACATTTGGGGCCTGGGACAAAACATCAAGGGTCCAGGCCCCGAATGTCTTAACCTAGCAACGCCCCTGCTTTTACCTCTGCAGTTTTTAATTCAGAGATCTCCAAATATCTACCATAATGTCTTTTGCCCTACAATGGATATTCATGGCACTGGGGAGTGGCGTCACCATTGTTTCTTTGACATGTCAAATTTTTCTAAAAATGTATGTACTTTATGTCAATATTCGTCTTCACATAAGAGGGAATGGATTCCCTAGACAAGGATGTTACTGCTCACTGCTCTGGCCAAGTCAAAGAATTTCAATTAGAAAGAAGCCAGGAAGTAGTGACATACTGTAGCTCAGCAGCAGCGTAACAGTGTTTAATTCCCACATATTTACCATGTTGTGAGAAAAGGATCAGTCTTGTGAGACCCCAAACTTCACAGCGGTGTGCCAGTAAGCTGTTTCCAAGTAAGCTGATCCAAGCAGCGCCACAGAGGGAAAACACTGAAAGGTGTAACACATACACCCCTAAGAAAACATTCTAGCTGCATTGCAGGGACCGGCATTAACGCTTCGGCAGTGCCAATCAAAGCTGTTTCTGAGAGCCCCTAAGAAGCTGCTGCTTACTTTGGATTCCCAAAATGTTTCTTTTTATTATGTCAAAAAAATAAAAAATAAAAAGAGACCGGATTGGGGTTATATGCCTTTTACGGTAATAAAAGCTTAATGGACTTAGTATCTGATACTGCCAAAGACCGGAATTAACAACGTAACTCTGCTGATACACTATCCTCGCCTGGTTTAACGTTTAATTCTTTTCCTTTTTTTACTACATGCATCTGTGGGTTTCAACCATGGGAAAATCGCTGGCTGTATTAAGTGGGAGATCAACAGTTAAAGTGTAAACTGTAAGATAGGGCCACAGATTGAATTATGTAGTAGGAGACATATAACCTCAGGGCTGATTCCCATGTGCTACTAAGTATCTTACGTTCTAGTTTTCCAGTGAACCACATGCCGGCATGGTGCATTAACCGTAATGATTACTTTTTCCTGAAGTCTTAAGATATACCCGTCACCTACATGGGATGGAAGCAGCTGTTGAATACTCCGAAAGGTGCTTGCTAGCAAGAAACACGTGAACTGAAGCAAAAATGCTGGCGCCAATATGGAAATGCTTAGGAAAAAAATATATTTCACTTGCTCTATCTAGTACCTGCAACATTCCCTGGGTGACTCCTGATGTCTGCTTTCATGAGCAATCATTGAACCGTGGCTGATTACATTGCTTACTCGGGCATTGCGTTTTCAGATGTAGCTTGCTAAACAGCTACTAGAGATAGCGCCAACAGGAAGCACAGACAGGAACCGGTCACTGGATAACTGGAATTTTCCCCTTGGCCACAAGCTTTTTTTCTATTGTTGCTATGTATAGACTTGCAGTACATTCAACTGTACTTGTATTCTTCCAAATAAATCCGTCCTAGTGTTATATTACTACCAACACAACAACTACTTTATTATTACACCACCATACCATAGCTACAAGACCTCATAAAAGAATCCTATGAGATTGTAATAGTAATATCAGCACTGGATAACTCTTCTCTTCTTCAAACTCCAAAGTTCAGAGAACACTTCTGGACAATTCTTCAGTCTCTAGAGTCAGAGATTAGCACTGGACAATTCTTCTGGAGTCAATGATCAGTAATGGATAATTCTTCATTCCCATGAGCCAGAGATCATCCCTGATCAATTTTCCTCGATCTGCTGCCTGCAAACAATAATTTTTAAACCTGTCCAAAGATTTGGATTGCCTGATGAATGAGCATTTGCTCATGCATCGGGTAATCGGAGGCAGTATTACACTGCAAGATGATCGCTAACGAACATTACCACGAATGCTCATTAGTAATTATCTGGCCAAATATCTGGCTATCTAATACAAGCTTCAGAGATCAGTACTAGAAATTTCTTCAATCTCTAGACTCAGAGATCAGCACTAGATACAGTAATTATTCAGTCTTTATAGTCAGAGATCAGCACTGGATAATTCTTCAGTCTCTACAGTCAGAGATCAGCACTGGATAATTCTTCAGATTTTACAGTCAGAGATCAGAACTGGATAATTCTTCAATCTCTTGAGTTAGAGATCAGCACTGGATAATTCTTCAGTCTCTAGAGTCAGAGATCAGCACTGGATAATTCTTCAATCTCTTGAGTTAGAGATCAGCACTGGATAATTCTTCAGTTTTTACAGTCAGAGATCAGAACTGGATAATTCTTCAGTCTCTAGAGTTAGAGATCAGCACTGGATAATTCTTCAATCTCTTGAGTAAGAGATCAGCACTGGATAATTCTTCAGTCTCCAGAGTTAGAGATCAGCACTGGATAATTCTTCAGTCTCTAGAGTTAGAGATCAGCACTGGATAATTCTTCAATCTCTAGAGTCAGAGATCAGCACTGGATAATTCTTCAGTTTTTACAGTCAGAGCTCAGAACTGAATAATTCTTCAGTCTCCAGAGTTAGAGATCAGAACTGGATAATTCTTCAGTCTCTAGAGTTAGAGATCAGCACTGGATAATTCTTCAATCTCTTGAGTAAGAGATCAGCACTGGATAATTCTTCAGTCTCCAGAGTTAGAGATCAGCACTGGATAATTCTTCAGTCTCTAGAGTTAGAGATCAGCACTGGATAATTCTTCAATCTCTAGAGTCAGAGATCAGCACTGGATAATTCTTCAGTTTTTACAGTCAGAGCTCAGAACTGAATAATTCTTCAGTCTCCAGAGTTAGAGATCAGCACTGGATAATTCTTCAGTCTCTAGAGTTAGAGATCAGCACTGGATACTTCTTCAGTCTGTAGAGTTAGAGATCAGCACTGGATACTTCTTCAGTCTCTAGAGTTAGAGATCAGCACTAGATAATTCTTCAGTATCTAGGTACAGAGTTCAGATCCTGGACAATTCTTCATCCTCTATTTAATCTTTACAGTCAGAGATCAGGATTGGAAATTTCCTTTGGTAGAAGAAATCTATGATCTTTTAAGCAGATGTGTGCAATTCCAGAACAGTGCAAGGAATCCAGTACTGTCATATTTGATCCTGGACATGTTTGTCATATGAAAGTAAAGTCAGGAGCCAAGCTGCAGGGTACTAAAGGGCAATGTGGCATCATTTTCTCCTTAATAGTATTCTTCATGCTATTTGGTATTTTGGTTATAGAATATTCAGCAATTGATACATTCAAATTCCTGTTCATTCTGGGCTTTAAAGTCCAGAAGTCGGTTCTGTCAGTGATTGACAGCCCTCCTTTTATGACTGTGTATACAGAGATAGCTGTCAGTCACTGATAGGACCACCTCCGGGACTCCAAAGCCCAGAATGAGCAGGGATATACACAAATGAAATACAATTTTACTGAAAATTTCAACACAAAACTATATATCCGCCTGCTCAGCTCCTCCTGCTCTATAACATGCCGCCAGTAGCTCAGACACTATATTTAAAGTGAAAGGTTCCCTTTATTATCTGTGCATTGCCTACTAGCCTGCCCTGCCTTCTGCCTGATCCTGACCTGTTTGAACAGCAAACCTACACCATATTTTACCCCAATTTCTGTTGAGAAAAGCTTAACATGACAAAATATCACAATCTTTTGGTAACTGTGGCTTGTGCCAGAATCTGTGACTTTTATACACCAGGAAACTGGCATAAATCAGTCCGTAATTTCCCCCGCAGAGTGGATGGCAGGGATAGGGATAAGTGAACGCATGTATGAAAGGAAGGGGTATGGATAAACCTTAGAACTTTGTTTCCTTCTATTGATCCAGGTAAAGGTAAAAAATAAATCTGGCCTAAACAGAAAAACGTTCTTCCTGATCCCAAGTGGCTATCAGACTGGATCTACAGTTAGTTCACACTTTTACTTATTTATTTTTCATACTTATATATTTTGCATCGCTTTACAGACTTCATCATCACACTGTCTCCAATGAGGCTCACAATCTAAGTGCCCTATCAGTATGTCTTTGGGGTGTTGGAGGAAACCGACACAAACACGGGGAGAACATACAAACTCCATGTAGATGTTGTCTTTGGTCGGATTTGAACCTAGGACCCCAGCGCTGCAAGGCACCAGTGCTAACCACTGAGCCACCGTTATTTTGTTCTTCAAAATCAACCAAACCTGATTTAAAACCATCACCCGTTCCTGCTGTGACCAGGACTCTGATAATACATGACATATCCTGCTGGACATGCATGCAGCCAACTAACCTTGCATCATTTAATTTATGACCATTAACCTTTGACTATCAGTTTCCTGGTCCTGTCTTGCACCTCATCATCATCATCCATGCCACCACCCACTCTTAACTCACATAATACTCTGTTCACATCTACGTCAGAAGATCTTTCAGAAGCCTCCATTTCAGACTCCATTGTTTTTTCATATACCATTATTTTTCTTCGGAAAACGGCAGAACCCAGTGGATCCCATTATAAGGCGCCACCCCCAGCCATTAAACCTTTTAGATGCCACATTCATCGCTGATCGCAGCATTGCTCACGTAGAGGCCATTGTGGCCATCTTGATTGAAGACACCACTCAAAATCTCTGATTACGTCACCGCACCCAGCCAGTGCACCGTTTCTGCAATCAAGACAGTCATGATGGCCTCATCGCGTGTAAATGGATGAGGTGAGTATGATTTTTTTAAATGTCAATTTAGGGAAAATACATTTATTACCCACGAAGCAAAAGTTTGCCTTTACGGTGAATCTAATTTTTCCTGAAATTCGGATCAAAGTAAATTGGTTTGGCTTCGATTTGCTCTAATAGTTTGGCTTCGATTTGCTCAACACTAGTCAAAACGATTGTTTGTTGTTAAATTTCAACCGACAATGTTCGTTTTGGTTGAAGTTGTCCATTTAGATCAACTTTAGACTTCCGTATATGGCCACCTATAGAGGATCCACATCACAGCTTAAAGTATCTGCGACTAATGTCATGCTACCAGATACAACAGTGAACCTTTAGAGGTCTTGTGATGTCCATTAGAGATGAGCGAATTATAAAAAAATTTGATTTGACTGCTTTGCCGAATTTTACAAAAATGTGCTTTGTCATGAGGCGATTGCACTGCCCCCCGTCATTGTACCCTCAGATGCCACATTCAAACATGATCTTGGCATCTGATATAAATAAAAGAGTGTAAAATGAAAAAAAAAAAAGAACAAAAACAAAGAAAATCATACTTACCTGAACTATTTGCCCGTGACAGGCCGGCCGCCTCCTTCTTGCTCGAAGATCTGGCACGAAATCTCATGCAGTCCATGATGATGTCATCACACCGGCCAGTGTCAACGTGCATGGGATTTCATGCGAGATCTTCAAGCAAGATGACGGTGTCCGGCCCGTCGCGAGCAAATGGATCAGGTTAGTATGAATCTTTTAGTTTTTTACACTATTTCAGGTTAAATCAATTAGCTACCACGAAGCACAAGGAAATCCGGCTTTGCAGCGAATCAAATTTATCCTGAAACTCGGATTGAAGTCCCGATTTGCTCACAACACTAATTTCCGCGCCTCTTTCTGTGTGTCCCACATATATTAGGTCTTAATGTTATGGCTGATATAAAATAAACCCTCACAAAGTAACATTAGCGAATTGTCCGTCAGTCATTCATCCACGGCAAATCAAACCGGATAGACAAATTGGCAAAATGGAAAGTGGATTTTGAAAAGTTCAGCTGTCTCCGTCAATCAACCATTAACATTCATCATCATTGATCGTTATCGCTCCCGTCTTTTTGGTTGAGAATATCCTGTATCCGATGTTCTAAACATTCAATGATTCTGAATATTTTTACTATGATCGAAAAGATTTTCTATTGTAAAATGGTTCCCATGGTAGCAAAATATCTGCGACCGCTCCTATAGTGAAAGCTTTTTAGAGCACTTGTCAGATCAAGATTTCGGGAGGGGGGAGGAATCTTTATGTCTTAAAGTAAACTGTAGTCATTTTACCACCACCCGCAGCCTTGGGCTATGCCTTATCCGCTTCTTTCCCTTTGCTATTGAATCCTTCCCTAGGTTTCTATGCCCCTAAGAGCCCCCCAGAATCTACTTAATCAGCATCTAGCTGGCTGCTGTCACAGCAAGAAAATTGATAGGATCTGCATTGCAGATGAATCACCAGAGCCAGATTAGCTGCTGATGCTGAGGCGTCCGCTCCAGCTCCGCTGCTCTCTGCAATTTCCTTTGTCTTCCACTGTCTGCATCTATGTATAGATAGTCAGACACATTCACAGGCTGGTGCCAGACAGACACAACCGGTTGACAGACAGTTCGGGTTCTGATACACCAGCGCCATCTAGCGGTGAAAAAGGACTATGACAGGTCACGCCACTTGTTCACAAGAGTTATGTTGAAGACCAACATTTGCAACAAATATTAAGCAGAGCGAAAACTTCAATTGAGAATATTAGTTATGGATACGTTGATGACATCTTTTTCAGTCACCTGGTGGAATCAATGTTAATTCAAGTGTGGATTGTATCAGTCTGGGCGTGAAGCTTGGAGCAAGGTCATTTGGTGGTCACACGACAGCTTCCTGTGGAGATACAGTCCTGAATGAAAGCGACATGGTTATTTAGACACAATTGGCAGATAGTTAACAAATGACCGCTGTAGCAAAGTGATAGCAACCTACACACAGAATAGCCACTTTATTCCAGGCCGCGTCATTCCTTTCGGCGTGTCACACTACTTAGGATATAATAAAGACAATGTGTCATTGACCGTTCCTTACAATTCAGAAACGATTCCACCGCCGCTACCCTGTGAATGCCTTCTAGATGGCCATGTGAGCTCTTCTAGGCAGTAAAGTGCCTTCTCACAAGGGATAGAGACAATGTGATGTGGTCACTTTGATCCTAATACAATTACTGAATTCAGGAGGCAATGTGTCTGCACACGGAGGACAGAGAAACGTGGCAATCCATCAAGTGGGGACTGTCTTCTATCTGCAGGGAGAATTGTCTCATTTAGCCTTTGGGTGAAGAAGTTTCTATCATCAGGATAACTTTATAGGGAAGGTCCACCCTTGAACACCATTTTTTTTATTAATATAGGTTAAAATCGCAATTTTTTCAGATACAACTCCAGATCTCCTGCATAGACAGAGTGTCTCAGATACATCGCCAGACCACAAGAGGGTCTCAAAGACAAGAATTCAGCCCTTAAAGGGGTCATGCCATGAGTAATGTAAAAAATGAAAATCAGACATCATATAGTATTCTTAGTCTAATTTCACACTGGCGTTTTGGCTTTCCGTTTGTGAGATCCGTTCAGGGCTCTCGCAAGCAGTCCAAAACGGATCAGTTTTGCCTCCATTCCGCTTTGGAGGCGGACACCAAAACGCTGCTTGTAGCGTTTTGGTGTCCGTCTGATGAAACTGAGCCAAACGTTGAAAGTCAATGGAGGACGGATCCATTTTCTATTGTGTCATAGAAAACGGATCCGTCCGCATTGACTTTCAATGGTGTTCAAGACGGATCCGTCTTGGCTATGTTAAAGATAATACAAACAGAGCCGTTCTGAACGGATGCAGACATTTGTATTATTTGAATGGATCCGTCTGTGCAGATCCATGACGGATCCACCAAAAAAGCAAGTGTGAAAGTAGCATAAGAAACGTAGATAGAACCAGCCCTGTACCTCTATTGCTCTGCTCAGTGGGCGTGTTCTTTCTGGTGTAGCTGGAGGCAGTGCAAGGATGGGACAGAGCATGTATGTCAACCTCAGAGAGCTGGACAGAGAATTTTGAAAAAGGGCAAACAGCAGGTGGCGCTATACAGATAGATTTCAGTGAGTAACACAGTGGCTATACTAAATTTTTTAGGGCTCATGCACACAAACGTATTTTGTTTCCAGGTCCATTCCATATTTTATTTTTTCGCAGCCCATATGAGGAACCATTCACTTCAATGGGACTGCAAAGAAAAAACGGAAATGGCTCCGTGTGCATTCCATTTCAGTATGTCCGTATGTCCATTCCACAAAAAGATAGAACAAGTCTTATTAATGTCCGCATTATGGACAAGGATAGTACTGGTCTATCTGAAAAATACGGAATGCACACGTGTTTGCGAATCCATGTTTTGCAGACCACAAAATACATATGCAATTATAAAAGTATTCAGATCCAAGACCTGGTTTGAAAAATGTTAAATATTTTTCTTGGGGCAATCCCTTTAAGTCCAAATGCAGGTGGATTCAGCAAAGCTGAGCAAGTGATTGAGGCACATTAGGACCGAGTTCTCAATAGAAACCCAGGTTCAGGGCTGACATATGTAGCAGAATTGAGTAGTAGTCGAGGACAGCCAGCCGGTCCAGACCTAGCAAAGGCATAAAGTCTGCAGCCAGCGCGGCAGAGCTGTACTTGTAAAATGGACATGCTCAGTTTCCGGGTTCAGTTTTATACACAAAGGGGGAGATTTAGCAAGACCGGTGCTTTCTACAACGATCTTGATATACCCCCTTTGCGATTTAGTTACACTGCTTTTCTGCCATAGGTCGATGATAAGTCCCTCCCAAAGCCCCAAAGGGCCCATTTCCTCTGAATCAGCAATCCTGACAGGGAAGAGGCTAACATTCTGGCTTCAGGATAGAGATTGTAGATAAAGTGTGGGCTGGGACAGATGTAAAAGTGAGAATATATAATATAATATAATATACTGTATATATGATAGAGTCATAGGGGGTAATTTACTATCAGATATACACCAGTTTTCTACCGTATATAAAAGGCTATTTGCACCGCAATCTGCGGCTTTTCCCCGCTCATGCCAGGTCTGAAAAAGGAGGTGCGGCGTGGGCAGGGAAGGGGACTGGCCGGCCCATCTCGTTTATCATTTTCTATGCCTGTTTTAGTTGTATAAAATGTTCTAAATCTCCGCCAGCTTCTTTCCTTCCTTGATTTAGACTGGCAGTGGATGCGCCGAAGTTATCTAGAGGCTGGCGCCTCTAGATAACTTCGGCGGGTCCACTGCCAGCGCAGGGGTTATTAAGACCGGTGTCTAAAACGCCGGTCTTAATAAATGACTCCCATAGTCACTATGCAGAGTTCAATATTACCAATAGTACCACCATCCAATGTCCAAATAATACCGCCACATCACAACCATTGTACCATTACTACTACTTAGTAACTCCATAATACCAAGGCTGCAGAGTTTGCAAAACAGACATTTTTGGCTCCTCACTTTTCCAGCATTCTGGATACTTTTTCCCACAATCCTGCTGCTGCTACCCCCAATTCTGTCCCTGTTGCTGCCTCATTTACCTTTGTTATAGTACCTTCTGTGCTGCACAGTACCTTCCAAACAGTGCTTTGCAGACTGTGCCCCTAAAAACAACAGTGACAGATAGTGCCCTCCAAAGATAATAGATCTCAATAGATCAGTAACAGAGCACCACTGTAATGGGCAGCAGGGATTTCCCTATTGTCTCATCTTCTCCAGTTCACTAGTAATGTTAGCAACCGTCTTACACCTTGTCTCTAGGTCAGATGATCACCATGCTCAGCTTGGATGAATTTAGATTTGTTAGCCTTCCTTTAAAGGAGTTCTCTCACTCCAGCAAATGGCATTTATCATATAGAGAAAGTTAATACACCGCACTTACTAATGTATTGTGATTATCCATATTGCTTCCTTTGCTGGCTGGATTCATTTTTCCATCACATTATACACTGCTCGTTTCCATGGTTACAACCACCCTGCAATCCAGCAGTGGTGGCCGTGCTTGCACACTATAGGAAAAAACACTGCCACCAGAGAGGCCGGCGCTTTTTCCTACTGCGTACAAGCTTGACCACCACTGATAGATTCAGGTTGGTCGTAACCATGAGAACGAGCAGTGTATAATGTGATGGAAAAATGAATCAGGCAATATGGACAATAACAATACATTAGTAAGTGCCTTGTATTAACTTTATCTACCTGATAAATGTCATTTGCTGAAGTGAGACAACCCCTTTAAATATTGATGATGCCTGCCTTTAGGTGCTGGGTATAGCGTGAGCTCTCTGCATTTGTATCCAATGTTCTTATTATTTCTTGTATCTTATTCCTAGTCTAGATTTGTGTTGTGTCTGTAGCTTGATTCTCGTAGTCCTTCTGGCCCCTACCTTGCTGTTAGCATTGAGATTTGTTGTTTATGGATTATGGTATCATCTATTTGCTGAGGTTTTTTTTTTCGTCTCAGGGTCCTAGATCTTTTTTCTGGCGTAGTATTGCAGAATAGGGTCAATTTCTGTCAGTGTCATTTATTTCTATTTGCCGTCTTTTATCTGCTCCTTATCTATATACCATCGTCATTTCCCATCTGCTCCATTACCTGACTGTCACCTCCTTCATCCATTTGTGTCATCATCTGTGAGTTATCTTCTGTATATTTGTTGGTTGCCAGTGTTGATACGCCCTTCACATTATTATTCTTGTGACCTGGTTCTTATACCATTCACCTCCATTGTAAGTCCCGGGGTTATATGAGTACCAGGGACACCGTTAGTACCCAGGACAGGTGACTACTGTTGGTGAAGTCCAGTTCTTCAGTCTTGTCGCCAACTGGTGTTACAACCACAAAGTAAAAGTTTAGCGCTTCGTGCACCCTACACAGTAATAGTGCCCACATATCGTTCACCCAAACTGTAACAGAACATCCTTTAGGTCCCACAGTGCTGCTCTTAGTGCCCTACTCAGTACAAATGCCCACCTTTGTGCCCAGGGACGGACTGGAAATTTGAAGAGGCCCTGGAAAAAATACTAAAAGTGGCCACGTTTTGTAGTTGGGTCCAAATTGATGAAAGGCAGGGCCAGCAGTACCATATTGTGGCACATTATACCACCCAACAGAGCCAAATACCACAGTCCATCACAAAATACTGCCAGCAGCACAAAATACATCCCCAAAAACTTCCACTGACCGGCTGTGAGAAGGGCCCAGGCAGCCCCCGGGCATCGGCCCACCCGGAAATTTCCCTGCAAGGTTTATGGCCAATCTGCCCCTGTTTGTGCCCCTTTCACAGTAAGAATGCTATGCTTGTGCCCCTACATAGGAATAATGCCCACCACTGCTCCCCTTAAAAAGAAATCATGCCCCTTAGAGAGTTATCCTGCCACTTTGGACCCCAACACAATAATGATAGCCGCCTTTGAGCCCTCTAGAAAATAATAGAGGTGGGTATTTTCATTGTGTCGGGGTTATTTTTATTAAAGGATAACCTTTCTTCTCCTGCTCATAGCTAATAGTGCCCCCGATGTCAAATAGTGCTGGTCCTGGTATGGTGTTGCGTGTAATAATTCCTACATATGGACGGAGAGTTATTTGCTGGTTCGTGCCAATAAGCGTCTTGTAAATATGAGACGCAGTGAATGAAGAATCAATGGTCTGTTTGTCGTGTTCCAGTCGAGCAGGTGGAGGGGCCCAACATCATTGTGTTTATGTGACGTCTGCTGCGGGACACACCTGCCGTTCTATGAAAGGGCGGCACAATTTATTTTTATTAAATTACGATTATAAGTTTTTACTGTGTTGGATTATTTTCAATTTATACAGAAATGTTATAAATGAAATTGCCAAACTGAACAGTAAAACCAGGAACTGCAAACTTTACCCACTGCAACTATATCACAGTGTAAGCGGCAGGCTATGTTAAAGCCTTAAAGGCGGTGTGCCACCATTAGTTGTTATTTGAATTTAATTCAGCATGAAAAACTGGTTACTTTTTCAATTTATAGGTGAAACTCGAAAAATTAGAATATGGTGCAAAGTTCATTTATTTCAGTAATGCTTAACTTTAAAGCCTCTATTTGTTATAATTTGGATGATTATGGTTTTCAGCTTATGAAACCCCAAAGTCACAATCTCAGGTCCCCTTTCTCAGGGGGGTATGGATTAATTAGCTGACTAGAGTGTGACACTTTCAGCCTAGAATACTGAACCTTTTCACAAAATTCTAATTTTAAGCTGCATTAATGCAATTTCTTTTAATTTGCATTACTGAAATAAATGGACGTTTGCACGATATTCTAATTTTTCGAGTTTCACCTGTAGTTTGTTACAAAAATGCTTCCGTTGTGAGGGAGGGAGCTGCAGCAGAAAGGGCACACCCTGAGCTGTGATAGGGGGAGAACTGCAGCAGAAAGGATGCATTCTCTGAGTTGTGATAGGGAGAAAATTGCAACAGAGGACATGCCCCCTGAGCTGTGATAGGAAAAGAGCTTCAGCAGACAAGACACTCCCCCTCAGCTGTCATCGGGAGAGAACCACAGGAGAATGGACACGTTCCCTGAGCTAGATAGACAGATGCACCAGAAAGGACAAGCCTCCTGAGCTGTGATAAGGAGAGAATTGCAGCATAAAGGACACATCCCCTAAACTATGATAGGGAGAGAGCTGCAACAGAAAGGACACGCTCACCTGAGCTGTGATAGGGAGAGAGCTGCAGCAGAAAGGGCACACTCCCGGAGCTATGATAAGGAGAGAGCTGCAGCAGAAAGGAAATACCCCTGAGCTGTGATAGGAAGAGTGCTGCATAAAAAAGGACAATCTCCCCGAGCTGCCAACCTTAAAAGAAATCAAGCAGAGCAACTTCAGCAATGAATAGAGAGATCTCTGGTGCCATGTGATGTGCAGGAATACTTCTAGCTGTACCCCCTGAGCTGTTATAGGAAGAGAGCTGCAGCAGAACAGGGACACATGGAGGCCAAAAATAATAAAAAGGGAGTTTTCTGTGCTACAAACACTGCAAATAATTAGAACAGCTATAAACAGCATTTCAGGACTTTCTGTATGAAAATGATTCTTAGGACAACCTCTGTTGCATAGGGAACCTAGACTGTGAGCCCCAGTCTCATCAAGGACTGATGTGAGTGATGACTCTGTACAGCGCTGCAGTATATGTTGGTTAGAGATGGGCTTGCGGTTCACCCAGTGGTCGTTTAGCGGCGAACTTTGCGCGTTCGCGATTCGCCGAACATGCGAGCATATGGTGATGTCTACCGGCGTCATATTCTTTTGCATTGCGCCAAACTTTGACTCATGACACATCCATCAGGTGGGACAGGCCAGCCAATTGAGACGTTTCAGCACATGGACATACCCCGATCTAGCAGCCATTTTACATTCAGTGTTTTGCCAGTGTAGGGAGATATTGCTTTGTGGAGCAGGGACAGGCTGTTAGCAGGGGCGTACATAGAAGTCATTAGGCCCCATAGCAAGAATCTGAATTGGGCCCCTAACTCCACTCACTACCCACCCCAGGCCCATCCCACCACCTGTCATGGCTCCTCCCATGCCCCCTCCCTATTATGTTTCCCAAAATGCCCAGGCACCACAAACTTACTCCGCTCCCTGACACCCGCGTCGCTCCTGATGCCCCCACGGCTGCCGCTGAATCCCCCTGTCAGGCGGATCCAGCAATGGGGGGGAGGGGGGCGGTTGGTAATTTCCCCCAAATAGTAATTTCCTCCACATAGCAATTGTAGCTCCTTGCCCTAGCGATTAGCACCTGCCCATTCTAGTAGTAGGCACCTGCCATATTAGTCCTTCCCCTTGCAGTGGGCACCTGCCCAATGGCTCCTTGCCTTAGAGGTGGGCACCTGCCCCATCCTTGCCCTTGCAGTGGGCACCTGCCCCATCCTTGCTCTTGCTGTGGGTACCTGCCCCATCCTTGCCCTTGCTGTGGGCACTTTCTATATGAATCCTTGCTCTTGCAGTGGGCACCTGCCCCCACAGAGTCCTTGTGCCAGTGGTGGGCCCCAGCCCGATGTGTCCAGGGGGCTGCATGAGCACTTGAGCAGGAGACCAGCCCTGCTGGGAGGAGGAGACGTAGCCTGAAGGAACCCACACTGAAAAAGGGACAAGTAAGAAAGTGCAGGTAGCCATCCCGGCTGAAGTCAGCGTGGCTGCACACAGAAAAGTTCCACAGCGGGAGGAGCAGAGAGCGGATTCTGCAGCAGAGGGGCGGAAGAAAGCTCTGTCCACATACCTGGCATATTTACCTGCCTGCTCACGTCTCCCCAGGCGCCGGATCCCGTAGCTTCATAAGTCTCCATAGTCGGGGTCCCACCGATGCTGTTCACTGGAAGTAGGAGGAGCCATTGTGCTGCTTCCCGGCGCGCGCGGAGGGGGGGAGGGAGAACTGTCTGTGCAGCAGAGTAGACATAGGGGAGGGGCCTTCCATGTGCTCCGGGCCCCCCTGTGCTGCGGGCCCCATAGCAACGGCATGGTCTGCCTATATGGGCGGTACGCCACTGGCTGTTAGGGACACCAAACGCTAGCTAATGGGGCCACAAAAGTACTTTTAAGGACTGGTATAGGTGTGCTATCGATAGGTGTGCAGTACAGAGGGGTGTAATACACTTAGTAACATAGTAACATAGTACATAAGGCCGAAAAAAGACATTTGTCCATCCAGTTCGGCCTGTTATCCCGCAAGTTGATCCAGAGGAAGACCCCTCTCTAGTAGCTATAGCCTGTAATATTATTAAGCTCCAGAAATACATCCAGGCCCCTCTTGAATTCCTTTATTGTACTCACCATCACCACCTCCTCAGGCAGAGAGTTCCATAGTCTCACTGCTCTTACCGTAAAGAATCCTCTTCTATGTTTGTGTACAAACCTTCTTTCCTCCAGACGCAGAGGATGTCCCCTCGTCACAGTCACAGTCCTGGGGATAAATAGCTGATGGGATAGATCTCTGTACTGACCCTTGATATATTTATACATATTAATTAGATCTCCCCTCAGTTGTCTTTTTTCTAAAGTGAATAACCCTAATTTTGATAATCGTTCAGGGTACTGTAGTTGCCCCATTCCAGTTATTACTTTAGTTGCCCTCCTCTGGACCTTCTCCAGCTCTGCTATGTCTGCCTTGTTTACAGGAGCCCAGAACTGTACACAGTACTCCATGTGTGGTCTGACTAGCGATTTGTAAAGTGGTAGGACTATGTTCTTATCACGGGCATCTATGCCCCTTCTGATGCAACCCATTATCTTATTGGCCTTGGCAGCAGCTGCCTGACACTGGTTTTTGCAGCTTAGTTTGCTGTTTATTAAAATTCCTAGATCCTTTTCCATGTCAGTGTTACCGAGTGTTTTACCATTTAGTATGTACGGGTGACTTGCATTTTTCCTTCCCATGTGCATAACTTTACATTTATCAGTGTTAAACCCCATCTGCCACTTATCTGCCCAAGCCTCTAATCTATCCAGATCCCTCTGTAGTAGTATACTGTCCTCTTCAGTGTAAATTACTTTACACAGTTTAGTGTCATCTGCGAAAATTGATACTTTACTATGCAAGCCTTCTACAAGATCATTAATAAATATATTGAAGAGAATAGGGCCCAATACTGACCCCTGAGGTACTCCAGTAGTGACAGTGACCCAATCTGAGTGTGTACCGTTAATAACCACCCTCTGTTTTCTATCACTGAGCCAGTTACTTACCCACATACAGATGTTTTCTCCCAGTCCGATCATTCTCATTTTATATACTAACCTTTTATGTGGTACAGTGTCAAATGCTTTGGAGAAGTCCAGATACACGACATCCATTGATTCGCCGCTGTCAAGTCTAGAACTTACCTCCTCATAGAAACTGATTAAATTAGTCTGACATGACCGATCCCTCACGAAGCCATGCTGATATGGCGTTATTTGCTTATTTCTGTTGAGATGCTCTAATATAGCATCTCTCAGAAAACCTTCAAACAGTTTACCCACAACAGATGTTAAACTTACCGGCCTATAGTTTCCAGGGTCTGTTTTTGGCCCCTTTTTGAATATTGGCACCACATATGCCATGCGCCAATCCTGTGGGACATTCCCTGTCAGTATAGAGTCTGCAAATATCAGAAATAAGGGTCTGGCTATGACATTACTTAATTCCTTTAGGATACGGGGGTGTATGCCATCCGGTCCTGGCGATTTGTCTATTTTAATCTTTTTAAGTCGCTGATGTACTTCTTCCTGGGTCAGACAGGACACTTTTAATGGGGAATTTATTTTTGCATTCTGCATGTCATCTGACAATTTATTTTCCTCAGTGAATACATTGGAGAAAAAAATATTTAACAGCTTTGCTTTCTCCTCATCGCTCTCCGCGACTTCCTAACATAGAAAGCATATTATAGTGGATTTGTATTGTGCAGAAGTATAAAAATAATTATAACTGGTGTGATATACCAGTCGTCCCCCCAAAAAACTGATAGAAGCGGAGTGTTATATACCAATATACTTTCTATATAGTGCATTTGGGTACAGCAGCATTTGTTTGCGGTTTTGCTGCGTTCCCTCTGCTACACACAGTGACAAACAGTATTGGAAAAAATAATTATAACTGGTGTGATATACCAGTCACCCTGACAGACAGAGGAAGAGACAGGCCAGTCCGCAGGGGTGGTAGGGTCGGGCAGATGCACCAGGCCGGAGCCTAAGTGGGAAGTTGAAAAAGGCGCGTGTGATTACTTCAAAGGGCGCACCAGAGTTGGTTGAGTGGCTCAATCACCTTTCCGCTTCTGCACCCTCCTCACTCTCTGCTGTGTGCACCCCCAAATACACCACCACCACCACCATAGCCCCTCCACTCGAGTCAGCGGGGTGTTATATACCAATAATATATTTTCTTTATAGTGCATTTGGGTACTGCAGCATTTGTTTGCGGTTTTGCTGCATTCCCTCTGCTACACACAGTGATAAACGGTATTGGAAAAAATAATTATAACTGGTGTGCGCACGCGCGAATGCGAAAATCATATTGCCGATATTTCGCATTGAAAAAAATAATCAATGGAGATCGCAAATTCGAAAAATACATCTGGTATGTCACTGTCTATGTTGTGGGACTATTTGTGCCCTTCTAGTAATTATTTCTTGGCTGCAAATATGAGCTGAAGGTTTTTCAGGTTCGCTTGCCATTAAAATGAATAAGACCTGCCGTGAACTTGCGGTTCGCGAACATTTGATCGGGTTTGCACGATCGCGTTTGCGAACCGTTCTGGCAGATGTTCGTCCATCACTACTCATTAAGGGGTTTGATATACCTGCTTCCACAAAATACTGATTAAGGGGTTTGATATACCTGCTTCCACAAAATACTGATTGAGGGCTGCGATATACCTGCTTCCACAAAATACTGATTAAGGGGTTTGATATACCTGCTTCCACAAAATACTGATTGAGGGCTGCGATATACCTGCTTCCACAAAATATTGATTGAGGCAAATATTGATTAAGGCAAAAGGGAGACTGCAAATGTATCTGGAGCGAGCCATCCACCATGCACGGTCACATCTTGCGCTCCCAGGACACCGGCACATGGCTCCACAGTGTGGGCTTTTTTAACGTGTCAGCTGCTGACAATAGTATTGCCATCTGCAGCCTGTGCTGTCAACGCATAAGTTGCGCTAAACCCAACACTCACCTAGGGACGACCGCCTTAAGAACTCACCTGGCCTCCCATCACCGAACCCAGTGGGAGCAACGCCGTCAGAACCCACAAAGCCACACTCCGGGCGCTCCACATCCTGCCTCTTCTCCTTCTCCTCTCTCCTCCCATTTGTCCTCCACTCCACCTTTCACCGTGCCGTCGTCACGTTCATCTGGCACAAGGCAGGCTTCCGTGGCCCAAATGTTGGAGCGTAAAAAGTTGATGACGCCGGATAACTCTCTTGCCCAACAGCTGACTGGCTTGTCGGAACTGCTTGCTCGCCAGTTACTGCCATATAAACTGATGGACTCGGAGGCCTTAAGAAAATTTGTGGCCATTGGCATACCGCAATGGAAGGAAATATTTCTCCCAGAAGGGCATCCCAGATCTATATGGCCATGTTCAGCGACAAGTGAATGTATTTTCTGAATGTATTTCTGGCACGGTGCCAAGATACATCTGACCACAGACATCTAGTCTAGCAAAAATGGGCAGGGAAGGTTCATAACTTTTACTGCCCACTGGGTGAACCTTCTGACGGCCGTCAAGCATGTAACCCGTGGCTCCCGTGTGGATTTGGTGTTACCGCCAAGGATTACATGCAGGCCTGCGTCTTCTTCTCCTCCTACTCTATCCTCCGTCTCCTCCTCAGCTGACTCCTCTTTTTCCACTGCTACCGCCTCTTCCGCTGCACCCCCCAAGCTCCCCAGAACCTATTCGACATCCCAGGTGAGACGTTGCCATGCTGTGCTGTGGCTGTTGTGCCTGGAAGCCAAGAGGTCCTGTACTGCTTTTAGCTCTGCGCTCACAGGCCGATCAGCAGCTAACCCCACTCAATTTGACAGTTGGTAAAGTGGTGTGCGACAATGGTGCCAATCTGCTGAGCGCGCTGAAACAGGGCAAAATGACAGCCGTGCCGTGCATGGCACGCGTCCTGAACTTAGTCGTGCAGCGATTAGTTGCCAAATACCAGTCCAGGACGTCTTGCGGCAGGCCAGGAAAATCTCTGGCCATTTCAGAAGATCTTACACGGCCATGGCTCGCATTGCTGACGTTCAGCAGCGACACCACTTGCCCGTAAGACGTCTGATTTGTGTGACTGCCCGACTCGCTGGAACTCCACCTTGTATATGCTTGATAGGCTGCTCCAGCAGCAACGTGCCGTTAACAACTACCTGTACGAACTCTGCAGCAAGACAGGTTCTGGGAGCTTGGTTTCTTTTCACCGCGCCAGTGGCTGCTCATGCGCGACGCATTCAATACACCTATAAACATAGGGCTATAGAAGGGTACGTAGAATATGTGCCATACAACTCCAATATAAACACGCACCACTAAATAATAGAAAATGTAATACCCTTTATTTATACCATAAATTAGAAATCGCAATAACATCAATGCGGTTAAAAAGAGATCCTACGCAGTAGAAACTAATGAGTCAAGCATCCAAAAAGCAGTACATACATATAAAATATCATAGCAAATCCACCAATTGGGCCAAAGACATGTCATTAGGGCTAAGGTTTATTTAAACAATGTCAAAGCAGTACAAGGACTGCATAACAGGCTAAGTGCCGCAGTGGATAATAGGTCAAAGCAATATAAAGTACAGACCGCAAGATGGTGCAGACTCCAGTGACTCCCCAAATACGCGACGCATGCAGACTTCTGCAGCCATTTGATGATATCATTAAACTGGTCAGTCGCAGCCGGGGTACTATCAGTGACATCGTACCTTACGCCTTCTTTCTGGAGCGTGCATTGCATTGTATCATTGATCAAGCCGTCGAGGACCAGGAGCTGGAAGATGAGGAAGTCACAATGCTGAATGAATTCCTAATGGGGCTACTCCATCTGAGACAAGTCAGCAGGAGTGTGAAGAGGAGTCAGAGGAGGATGGTGGCTGGGAGGAGAAGGAGCAGCAAGAAGAGTAGATTTTTACGGGGACTTTAAACTTTTTGGGGATCCCTGGTGTTGTCCGCGCTGGGGGGAGGAGACCGAAAAACGACATTCACCCAGGCGATGAGCAGGAGCCAGCGCGTTCCACCGCTTTTCAATTTAGTGCAAATTGGGGCCTTCATGCTCCAGTGTTTAAAGAGGGACCCCCGTATAAAAAGCATAAAGGTCAAGGACCAGTACTGGGTGGCAACGTACTTAGACCCCCCGGTACCAAAATGGCAGACATGTTACCAGCAACAGAATGCAGCATTTCCAGGCCTTGCTGCGAGAGATGCTGCATTCTCCTGTTGTGGGCACTGGCAGAGGAATTTCCACCCACAGTGAAACAGGTGCGGATACCAATCCTACTGAGCCTGCAAGAAGAGGGCGGTTTGAAGATGTGTTGGTCACTTCAGATATGAGATCATTCTTGCAACCAACCCATCGACAGCCGCCCTCCGGATCCAGCCTCAGGGAACGCCTAGACCGGCAGGTGTCCGACTACATCGGGTTAACGGCCGATGTGTTCGCTCTAAGAAGCGAGGAATCCCTGGACTACTGGGTGTGCAGGCTTGACCTGTGGCCAGAGCTGGCACAATTTGCCATGGAACTTTTGGCTTGTTCCTCGTCGAGTGTCCTGTCTGAAAGGACGTTCAGCGCAGCAGGGGGGATCGTGACCGATAAGTGCACTTCCCTGGCTAACGACCGTGTGGACTACCTCACATTTCTAAAAATGAATGAGGCATGGATCTCAGAGGAATTTAACACCTCTGACGACCATGTGTAATTTAATTTCTTCATGCCAGCCGACATATACCTGCCACCACACAGAACAAAGAATTGTCCTTGTCTTATGTATAAACAGTATAGCGGCATAAAAGGCCTTTTCTGTCAGGTGAATGCCTAATTTTTGGGGCTTGTACTGGCCTAGAGTGAAATTTGTATCCAGTGACTGCCTAATGTACCTCCAGCCACATCATCACAAATTTTACAGTACAAGCCCCAGAAATTAGGCATTGACCTGACAGAAAAGAACTTGTGATTATGTGGCTGGAAGAACATTAGGCGGTCACTGGCAAAAATGTTTTACTGTAGGCCAGTACAGGCCCCAAAAATTTGTCATTCACCTGACTGAAAAAAGAACTTGTGATGATGTGGCTGAAGGCACATTAGGCGGTCACTAGATACAAATTTTACTGCCTGTACCTCCAGACACATAATCACAAGTTCTTTTCTGTCAGGTGAATACCTAATTTTTGGGGCCTGTACTCCAGTGGCCTACAGTAAAGGTTTTAGCCAGTGACCGCCTAATGTACCTCCAGCTACATCATCACAAGTTCTTTGCTGTCAGGTGAATGCCTAATTTTTGGGGCCTGTACTCCCGTGGCCTAAAATAAAAATTTTCTAGGCTCCACCAGGGCACATTTTTGAGAGTTTCCCTGATCAAAATACATATTTTTTGTAGGAATTTTTGCCAATGATCCCCTTCTGGTATATCACCGTCCATGTTGTGGGACTATTTGTGCACTTCTAGTTAGTATTTGGTGGCTGCAAATATGACCTGGAGGTTTTTCAGATTTGCCTGCCATTAAGGTCAATGGGGCCCGCCGCGAACGCGTGGTTCGTGAACATTTAATCGCGGCCGCGTGTTCGCAAACTGTCCCAGACGATGTTCGTCCATCACTAATGTTGGTGTTATATAAGAAAATACATCAGATAGGTTAATTGTCAGTGACAGGGACATGCTCCAGTCCCGTCAGATCCCTCCCTGGTATTCCCGGCAGTTGTCAGACCCGCAGTATGATTTACAATGACACATCCGGGCACCATGCATCTTTAATAGAACAAACCAGCGGTTCTCCCTCAATAGCCTTAGTGAGGAGTAATAATCATCAGATATCTCACTCTTCACTCTTTATATTACAGTCTCAGCTCTGAAGAAGAGAACTTCTCATGAATAAATGACGGCGCGCTTATTATTTAATGCAGCAGAGATTCACCTCTAGTAATGAAAGAGAAAGCAGAGGATTTGCTCCCGCAGCGAACACCGACACATGGAGCATCTATCTATCTGTCTGTCTGCTTATCAATCAATCATTATATCCTTATCTATCTATCTATCTATCTCATATCTATCTATCTATCTATCTATCTATCTCATATCTATCTTCTATCTATCTCATATCTATCTATCTCATATCTATCTATCTATCATCTCATATCTATCTATCATCTCATATCTATCTATCTATCTATCTATCTATCTCATATCTATCATCTCATATCTATCTATCTATCTATTATCTATCTATCTATCTATCATCTCATATCTATCATCTCATATCTATCTATCTATCTATCTCATATCTATCTATCTCATATCTATCATCTCATATCTATCTATCTATTATCTATCTATCTATCTATCTCATATCTATCATCTCATATCTATCTATCTATCTATCTATCATCTCATATCTATCTATCTATCTATTATCTATCTATCTATCTATCTATCATCTCATATCTATCTATCTATCATCTCATATCTATCTATTATCTATCTATCTATCTATCTATCTCATATCTATCATCTCATATCTATCTATCTATCTATCTATCTATCTATCTATCTATCTATCTATCTATCTATCTATCTCTCTCATATCTATCTATTTAAAACAGCAACAAAGTCCAGGGCAGCACAATCAGTAACCAAAGGAAGGAGTGGCAGCAGTTTAGATGTAACCAACTGTCAGAACATAAATAAAAGGAAAAAGACCGCACTTCCAAATGGTGAAAAAATGTATAGTCGGGTGGATAAAGGACTACACATTTTTTTCACCATTTGGAAGTGCCGCTGTCTTTTTCTATCTATCTATCTATCTATCTATCCAGGGGTGGACTGGAAACTTAAAGTGGCCCTAGAAAAATACTAAAAGTGGCCCCATTTTGTAGTTCAAATTGATGGAAAGCAGGGCCAGCAAAACCATATTGCTGCACATTATACGCCAAAAGAGCCAAATACCACAGTCCATCACAAAATACATCCCCAAAAAATTCCACTGGCAGCTATGAGGAAGGCTCAGGCGGCCCCCTGGGCATCGGCCCACCGGGAAATTTCCCTGTGAGGTCTATGGCCAATCCACCCCTGTATCTATCAATCTATAATTATATCATTATCTATCTGTCCATCTATCTCATATCTATCTATCTAGCTATCTCATATCTATCTCACTGTACAGCCTGGAAGAGTAGCATCCCCTTTGGATCCAGTCTATCTTCTATCTATCTTTCAACTACGGTATCTATCTAACTCACTGTACAGCCTGGTTGAGTAGCATTTTAGATCCAGTCCCGTGTTTGGCAATTAGAAAAAAAAAAAACATTTGCAGAATCGGCACATGACAGCCCAGTTGCTGGGTGACACCTTGGCCTTCCAGAAGATATTGATGAGGACCCTTAAAGGGACATTAATACCATCTCCTCAGTTACTGTCTATAAAGTTACCACTAAAATAGTTATTGTACTTGATGCATTTCAGAGGTATTTGGAGGGTCTTCCAGGCCTTTGATGTGATGTCCTGTCTGGTCAGACCACTCATTGACTACCCCGTCTGGACCAGACAGACCATTCATCCTTTGATCACAGTAAATCGCTTCTTTACCTACTTTCTTGAAAGAATTGCTTTGGGAATATCACTGGTTGTAGGAGCTAATTCTACTAGACGAGCTGATTTGTGCCAGCTGCTGGTAATGTAATTAAATCACTGCCCTGTAATCAGGGTGGATCAGCTAATGTCTTTCATCATTCCCAATTCCAAGTCCATTAGCAGTGAGGGAGATAAGGTTGGAGATTCCCTGGGTCTTCCCTTGGTTGTACTCTAAAAAAATAAAACGGCAAATTAGCCAAACTCTTAAAAATTCCCCTTGATAATTCCTCGGCTAGGCTCTGTTCACATGTGAAAAGGAAGACCTACATGCCGAACACAGATGTGAACAAAGCCTTATATTTGCCTGAGTCTGATATCTGATGACATGGATAACTGGATAACTCTAAAGTTGAAATGGTCATGCAGAAAGTTGAGTTGGTCACCAGAGGACCCAAGGATTCTCCACTGCTCCCAGGTTCAGATACAATAACGGGCCCAATGATCCAACAGAAGACAACTCCATTTGGAGGTGACTTTGGAGCCGATGACTTATCACTAGGGTCTATATGTCTTGGGATAATCACAAATAACCAATTATAGATATTAATATAGACCTATGTATAAAAAGTAGATGTCCACATGGTCTATTTAGATGGAGGATAGGTTCCTGGAATCACATTCTGTAACACCCCAGAGTTGTGTTACTACATGTCTCTACCCCGCTACTATTTTCTAGGAGCCTTTTATACTGTCATCAGATATAATTTACATTATGTCTTCCACAAATGTGCATATAAATCTTTGTTAAATGAAATAGTTAATGTAATTTGCCTGGTTACCAGTAGGTGGCAGCAACTCATTGGCAAATACAGTTTAGTGTTTTTGAGCTGGAATGGATTATTTCAGCTTAGCTTCCCCTCTGTGGAGAGGTGGGCTGGTCTCACATCCTTCAGCATGGGTGGAAAAGGAAGTTAGAGTAGTGTAGCCTCCCTCCTGTCCAGGAGAACCCCTGCATAGGGAAGACAGCAAGGACCTAGTCTCAGCTGAGACTTGGCCATATACCCAGCTTGAGCACCTTCAGCTCAGCTGAATGAGAAAAGCAAAAACTACAGACAACCTCCAGAGTTCCAGGAAGAAAGCATCCCCTGATAATCCATCTGTGAGATAAGTCCAGAGTCCTAGGAGAAGCCAATTCCTACTCAGCCAGTCTGATACCACACAGCAGAAGGTACTAGATAAGTGCAGAAGCTAATCCTGCCACAGTTACAGAGCTACCAAGCAGACGTTTTATCCTGCAAGCTCCACAATCAAAGCAGAAGTACTCATTCCTGCCAATGATTGCCAGAACCTGCCGGGACCAAGAGACCAGAGCTGTATACTGCTTGGATGCAAGTTATTTCAAGTAAAGCAACATTTGAACTTCATCTAAAGGTCTGGACATCGATTATTTTGCCAAGTTCCTCTATTACTCCTACTATCATTACACTCAAATTTATTGCCATTGAGCCAGGAGTCTGGCCGTACCCAGGTAGGAGACACTGTGACAATTATCACTAAACCACAGTGACATTATAGGCCATTACACCACTCTGGCATTCCTAATCTGGGACATGCGTTATAACACCTTGGAAGGGCCCTGGGATAGTACCCTGCGCATGCTGCAATTGGCGTCATGACAAATACAGGATATATTATCACCTGACCCAGCCACTGCATAAAAGTGGCACAGCTAACCCGTTCCTGGTCACTGCAATTCTGACACTGGACAGTCTTCACCAAGGGGTTTTCCAGTTTTGAAAATACCAAAAATCACTGATCACTGATGTTACATAGCTTGTATTTTCTTCAAGTTTTACTGTATTTTTGCACCTTCCATTCCTTATGCTCCCATCTTGTTTTCATGGATGACTTCCATTATTGGTGCATGTCCTTAGTCAAGAGATCAGTCCAGTATTGCATATCTCATATTTCCTAGCTTGGTGTAGACCCACCCAGGACACCTTCTCAGTCCGTGGAGTGCCTGCCCAGAACACCTTTCTGCTTTTAACAGTACCTTCCCAGTACCCATTAGCTGTAGACAGTAGTTGCCAGATTGAAAAGGCACAGTACATTTTCCACACACATGCACTGTTAGGACCTGCCAGGGGCGGACTGGCCATAGACCCTACAAGGAAATCTCCTGGTGAACCGACGACCAGGAGACCACCTGAGCCCTCCTCATGGCCAGCAGCAGGGTGCATAATGATCTGATGTTTTCAGCATTAATTAATGCTAGGAGCATCAGGTACTAATACACCTGGCCCACTTGAATTAAACTGTATTGCTGTCCTCAGGAAGGTGATACAGTTGAATGCTGCAGCGGGGACATCAGTGTTTGGTGCTGCACTGTGGTATCTTGTTCTGCTGGGGCGGTATTTTGCTGGCCCTGCCTACCTGTGTTGCTGTGCCTTCTGTCAATTTGGACCTGCCTACAACATGGGATAAGTTTTAGTTTTTTCCAGGGCCACTTTAAGTTTCCAATTCGCCCCTAAGCCCAGTCCACGTACATGACATCAACTATGACAACACTTATATTGGGGGAGGCTGCCAGCAAGGGAAAATCACGAGTGTACAGAATGTGATTGTATGACCGGAAGAGGAGCTAAGGGGACGTGACCAGCTTCAGATCTGTCTCGAAATGACAGCACACGTATAGTAGAAAGTCACAAAAGATAAAATAGGAAAAAAGTCCTAGAAAAATTCTTTAATATTTTTACCATAAAAAAAGGTGCACAAAAAAGATGTACTCGAGTTTCTTTGAAGGTCTGACAAAGAACTATGTAATCTGGAGTATATCACCACAGGGAGTGACAGCATATTGTAGATTTTTGGAGCCAAGTACGTCAGTGTATGAGTCATTCCTCACCTATGGACTGTGTGAAAATAGACCAGGCTTTCCTCTTCCTGCCTTACAAGGACTAGAAAGGTGGGGCAACAATAAGATGGGATGGTGGCATGTGGTACCATCAACCTGTAACACCTGGGGGCCTTGATCTTTGCTATTAAGACCACTGTACTCCATGTCCCTTCACCTAAAGCTACCATAAAAGGTGGAGGTGGGTCACCTGAACGAGAGCTTGACTGTCATTCTCTCCTACAGGGTATAGGAAGTATATGGGGAGGGGGATAGCAATGAGCAGCAGGTCTTTCTGTTCTGGAATAGGTGACGAACGATGAGTCAGAAACATGAAACGTGTAGTCGGCTCTGGTTGTTAAGCACAGAGTCCAAGAAGAAGTTGCCTTCAAGCTCTGCATAAAGTCATATCATGGATGAAACACATTCTGCAGACTTTGGTAGCCAAGAAAATCACAGTTGAAGCCAAAAAATGATACGTCCCTAGACAACAATAGAAAACAGAGGCCACCCGACCTGGCTCATGGGATTTGCTCAACCCTGTATTATCACTATATAACATTGTACAATACGATTACAGCGATACCAAATACATGTAGCTTTTTTTTTTACGTTGTACTACTTTTGAGCAATAAAACCCCCCTTTATTTTTAAAAAGGAAGAAAATCTTTTTGTATTGCCTGTTCCCAAGACCCATAACTTTTTTTATTTTTCTTTCTTTGGAGTATGTAAAGGAGTTAAACAGCCCAGATTGGCATTCCTAAAGGTCCGGGCTGTAAGAGCAGGAGAGCGGCTATCACGTGAGAGCCGAGCCCCCGCTTTCCGCTGCACGGGGGACCCATGCAGCGCTTACATTGGGTCGGCGTGAAAAGGTGTCCGCCCTTCCTAAGGCCCCTTAGTGATTGCCGTACAAAAGAGTATTGGTGGTCGCTAAGGGGTTAAAGAAAACTCCTCCACATGGTGCGTGAAAAATCTGCATGGAAGTTGACATGCAGTGGAGATTTTAAAGGGGTTTTCAAGGTGTACAAAACTGATGACCTATCCTCAGGATAGGTCATCAATATCAGATTGGTGGGGGTCCAACTTCCGGTAATCCATGCAATCAGCTGTGTGAAAAGGATGCAGTGCTGGGGCGAGTGCTTTGGTCTCCTTACTGCATACCAAGCATATTGCCGTAGAGTACATTGCATAGTGGCTGTGCTTGGTATTGCAGCCCAGGTCCATTCACATGATTTTCTGCAGCAAAATACCCTAAAAGGCCCTTTTTCCCGACCACCACCCCCCGTAAACATGCCATGATCACCTTAAAAAGGGGTGATAATCTTGTTGGTCCAGTGAACAAATCTTTTACGCCGCACCAAAACTCGTTGCTTTTTGGCAGCACATAACCCCATGTTAACTGGAAGTGCTAAATAGAGGAAAAACTATGTTTCCGCCCCTGCGAAAGGCCCTTTAAACAAAAGACAATCAACTTGTGTATTTACAATCTGTGCTCATTTGGGGCTGAAATTGTCCTTCGTGAAAAGACGTTGCGATTGATCCTTTATTAAGGGCCAGAAGTGAATGCTTCCCTCCATTTAATATGCTTAAGTCTTTTCTAATAGGAAACTGAGCTTTCCTGAAGACGCAGTGATCGGGTAATACAGCTCATGGGCCCCCAACCAGGACGTGTTATTTATAATACTGGTGTCTCCCTATGTGGCAGAGGGTCTTTGCACCCCCTTAGGTACCAGGGCCTGGGTGTGACTGCTACCTCTGTCCTATAGCTGTGATGATCTCGCCAGTGTCGACAATAATGGATTGCCCCCATGGGACATAAAGTGGAAGCGCAGGGCGCAGTTTTATGACCGCACCGGTATTGCCTTCTACAGTCCATATGTTGTGAGTTAACGTCAAAGGCAAGGAATTAAAAGCAGGCCGGTGGAGACATTTATAAGATGACCATTTCCTTTCTCTCTGTCACATGGCGAGTTCACAATTCGTAAATATTTCAGACTCTCTATAACAAATGCATGAAAGGTACCAGGCCAGCGGGTTTATAGGAACTAGTAAACTTCATCACAACCCTTGTGCAAAAGGAATAGCCGCATTCCTATGTAACCAGCACTAAACGGGTTGTAAAATAGGATTTTAATTTTATTTATTGCATGAAACAGGTTTCAATAATTGGTGGTTCTCCAGCTATGCTTAAAGCAAAACTCCAACCTTAATCCCTTAAAGAGCACAAGTCAGCAGGATCAACGTCATTAAACCAGGCATGTTGCCTGGTAGGGATGATCCTACTGGTTAAAATGATACCAGTCTTGTAAAAATCAGTTTTGGCGTTCCGGATAAATGGGGATTGTCCCATTGTACGCAAATGAAATCTAGTGCACCGAGGTGGCTAGCACTGGAAAGCCGAGAAGCTGAGGTGCATGGAGGGGCTAGGCCCCACCCTTTAGTACACTGTAGCTCTCATTTGTATAATTAATCAAAGTATTCTTTGTTGGGAATACACGCCTTTTAGCAGGTATCATTTTAATCAGAATCAACCCTACCTAGTAGTATGCCTGGTTTAATAGGGTTGATGCCGATGACAGCTACTCTTTAAAGGGGTTCTGCACTTTGTTTTAACTGATGATCTATCCTCTGGATAGATCATCAGCTTCTGATCGGCGGGGGTCCGACTCCCGGGAACCCCTCCGATCAGCTGGTTAAGAAGGCAGCGGCGCTCCGGTGGCGCCGCGACCTTCTCACTGCTTACCGCCGGCCCACTGACATGACGACTAGTATCAACTAGCGTGGGCGGGGCTAAGCTCCATTCAAGTGAACAGAGCTTAGCCCCAGCCACGCTAGTTGATACTAGTCGTGATGTCAGTGGGCCGGTCGGTAAGTAGTGAGAAGGCCGCGGTGCTACTGGAGCGCCGCTGCCTTCTCAACCAGCTGATCGGAGGGGTTCCCGGGTGTCGGACCGCCGCCGATCAGAAGCTGATTATCTATCCAGAGGATAGATCAACAGTTAAAACAAAGTGCAGAACCCCTTTAAGGATAAAGGCTGTTTTGATCTTAAAGTTAATCTCCACATACTTTTTAGATCCCAAATCTGGTGTTTATAAGTCTCTTATATCTTTATAAAGATGAGGTTCTGTTTTTGTTTAATACAGAACTCCAAATCCCCTGCATAGATACACATTCAAAGCCTAGAATGCTGACTACCTGCTGCCACCACTAGAGGGAGCTCAGGAGCCTATTACATATGGTTCATACATTGAACTAAATAATAAGAAAACAGTATGTAGTGAGTCAGTGGTGACTGCAGCTAAAAACAATGCTATACTACTATAATACTATAAAATATGTTAAAGAGGATTGCCAGGACTTTCATATTGATGGCCTATCCTCTGTTGGACCCCCAACAATCATCTGTTTGAGGAAGCCACAGCTTAGCCTTTTCACTTGAATGAGACTGAGCTGTGCCTTGGCCATGTGACCAAAGAATGTGATGTCACATGGCCTAGTAGGAGGCCTAAGCTCTGATGGAGCGCCGCAGCCTCATCATATAGATGATTGGCGGGGGACGCCCACCGATCTGAGTATTGATGACTTACCCTGAGGAAAACAACACAATTGAAAGGAGGCTATAGTACCGTGTGTGCCCTGCTGTGACCGAGATGTGGCCGCTGGTGCATAGTTCTCTCTGTTCCACTGGCTCGGGGGGGTGAATATAGTCCAGGAAGCCTGTTACTCCCACAGAAGTGAGTGGAGAAAGCCACACACATGTTGCCACCTCTGTCTAAGATGAGAAAACCCCTTTAACACGACTTATAACTGGATACAGCTTTACTGGGGGAGAACATTCCTATAACGTTAAGTATATTTTTTTTTGAGAATTAGAATTAAAAATAGCAGATAGAACCCGAGTCCGGTCAAGCTGGCAGTCGTCCAGAGAAGAACATTTGGGAAGCATTACCAGCCTTATCATAGGTAGCCTACCTTATAAAATCTGCTCCTGTACGGGATATTTTTTACATGAGACATTTGCCTTTCCTGTACACGATGCATACGGTTACCCACATTCTATACATTTGCACAAGGAAATGCAATCTATTATACAGAAGGAATGCCTGTGAACAAAACGCTCTTCATTATTTCGTAAAGCCTACATTTTTTATCCTTTAATCTAAAAGCAACACATGAGGGTTCAACCCAGTGCCCCTTTCACGGGAAGGAAAAGCAGATTTGCACATTTTTCTAAATTTCCAGTAGGTAAAAAGTAGAAGCACATATTGTTTCAATGTACATTTATTGCCGGCTGTGGACAATCTCTGGTTAATGGGTCAACCAATGGTTTAGACTGAGATTCATACTTTGGATACCACCTACTGATCTTACTTATTTTCTCTTCCTAATATCACTCTCACTGGTGAAATAATAGGTTGAGTCAATTTTAACACCTTTGCATCTTTAATACTTGCTTATTCCCGTCTTATTATCATATATGATTTAGCCTTCAGCCATCTGACAGACACTTGGATATAATGGTGCATAAACAAGTAGTATGTGGACATATGAAACTTTAAGATAAGTAGTATTTTTTTTCCAGCAGTAAATGATCAGTCTAGGTTACATTCACATCTCTGGTGACTTGATCCTGCAGAGAACAGCCTGCCGGAGTTCACCGGATTCGGCACTGCTGTTCTCCACAGTCATAGACTATAAGGGGATCCAACCCAAGTGTGGAGTTCCGGTCAGTCTGTCCGAAAGCCGGCACTCAAGCCAGAAAGGGGCTAAATCCTATTATAGTCTATGGCCAACCCACGGCTCTCAAGCTGTTTTAAAACTACAATTCCCACCATGCCTTGCTGAAGGCAGTCTGGGCATGCTCGGAGCTGAAGTTTTACAACAGTTGGAGAGCTGCAGGTGGGCAATCCCTTGTCTATGGGGGTCGGGTGGTAAATGGCAGTATCCGGTGAACTCCAGAAGATTGTTCTCTGACGGAACAGCCTGTACGATTAGGTTACGGAGATGTGAAAGTAGCCTGACTTATCTAAGGGCACATGCACGCAGCGTGTATTATGTGAGGATTTTCGTGCAGAAAATCCGCAGCGCAATACAGTAGCAGCTAAGTAGATGCGATTTTCAACGTTTTATCTACACAATGTCGAAATTGACCGGAGGTGCAGATTTTGAAATCTGCACTGCGTCAATTGTTTGTACGGATTTTTGGCGCACGTTTAATCTGTCCGTGACAAAAATCTGCCAAAAACATGTGGATCTTGGTGTGGAAAAGAATTGCTAAAAATTTGCATAAACTACACCGCCGTGTAAAATAGTAAATAAAATACAGGAAGCAAGGGAGAGGAGGGAGATGATGCTGCAGTACCTCTGTGCTGAGACTGCCTGTTGTGAGAGGGGAGGCGAAGCAGTGAAATACTGCATATGACTGCTGAAAGAAACACTGGTGACCGCAGTGGTTGCTATTAGAACCGAAACAGAGTTTGGGCTCATGCACACAACAGTATTTCGCGTTCAGTATACTGGACGTTTTTTGAGCTCAGTATACGGAACACATACTGAACCATTCATTTCAATGGTTCAGCAAAAAATACTGAAGTGTCTCAGTGTGCATTCCGTTTCAGTATTTCAGTGCCGTGAAAAGATAGAACATGTCCTATTCTTGTCCGCAAATCACGGTGCTTGGCTCCATTCAAGTCAATGGGTCCGCAAAAAAAACGGAACACATACGGAAATGCATCCGTATGTCCTCCGTATCCGTTCCGTTTTTGCTGAACCATCTATTGAAAATGTTATGCTCAGCCCAATTTTTTCTATGTAATTACTGTATATGGCATACGGAAAAACGGAACAGAAAAACGGAAAGGAAACGGAAACACAACGGAAACAAAAAACGGAACAACGGATCCGTAAAAAACGGACCGCAAAACACTGAAAAAGCAATACTGTCGTGTGCATGAGGCCTTTGGGAAATGTTTTTTTACAGTATAAATCAATTTCTGAAGTTACTATACGAAGTCTCGCGAGACTTAGTGAAGTAATAACTTCGGCTCATCGGAGCCAATACATTCTAATACTGTACAGAGCTCCTGTTCCGTACAGTATTAGAACGAAGTTTTATGCGAATCGATTTCGGATGTTTCATCCGAAATCTATCACGCCCATTATAGTCTACGGGTCCGTGAAAGCCACGGATGCAATCCGCGTTTCACGGATCATTAGGAAGAGATGCTTTGAAAAATATTTTCAAGCTGTGCAGTGTCAGTGAAACACGGATAGCACATGGACAGCAAAAAACTGACACACTGACACTACACGGATTCATCACTGACCACCTTCTCACCGATTTGAGCACAGGCACGGACGTGTGAATGAGGCTTAAGACGCTGAGGAAGGCAATAATCAGTAACTTACAAACCGATGACTTGAAAAACGGGAGGGTAAGAGCCTTCATTTCTTTTGTTTCTGATCCCACCATAAGAAAAGAGTTGTGGTATAGCCCACAGTGCTGCCCCCTAATGGAGGAAAAAGCCCTAAAATGGAGAAGTGCTTATAACACAGTAACACCACACCCCATCTCAAAATGACAACTACAATAAAGTCTAATAAGTGGTGAACCATTTTTTATTTCAATTTCACACAAACTTTTATACAAAAAGAAAAAAAAAGGCAATCCAATCCAACCTCCTCCATTATTAAAGGCAATACAGACATAACATTTTCTGCAATTATTTATTTTAAAATTTGGAAATAGAGTAAATTATGTAATACTGACAGTACAATATTGTCTCTATCATGTGGTGATGTTGAAGCCAAGTTCACACGCTAAATAGCGCCACCAAAAATGGTGGAAAAGGTGCAAATTCTATGCATTAAAAGGGGTTCCGCACTTTGTTTTAACCGATGATCTATCCTCTATCACAGTGTTTCCCAACCAGTGTGCCTCCAGCTGTTGCAAAACTACAACTCCCAACATGCCCGCACAGCCAAAGGATGTCCAGGCATGCTGGGAGTTGTAGTTTTGCAACAGCTGGAGGCACACTGGTTGGGAAACACTGCTCTATCATCAGCTTCTGATTGGCCGGGGTCCGACACTCGGGACCCCCGCCGATTAGCTGTTTGAGAAGGCAGCAGAGCTCCAGTAGCGGCCTTCTCACTGTTTACCGCCGGCCCACTGACGTCACGACTAGTATCAATGGCCTGGATGTGGCTAAGCTCTGTTCACTTGAATGGAGCTTAGCCCCGCCCACACTAGTTAATACTAGTCGTGACGTCACTGGGCCAGCGGTAAACAGTGAGAAGGCCGCAGCGCTACTGGAGCGCCGCTGCCTTCTCAAACAGCTGATCGGCGGGGGTCCCGGGTTTTGGACCCCTGCCGATCACAAACTGATCAGTTAAAACAAAGTGCAGAACACCTTTAACTTCAGTCCCCTAGAGAGAAATGGGCAGCATGTAAGGGATCTTAACCCATGCTTCTCCCTGCTAACATATGGGCCCCCGATTTTTTTTTTTACTTTAGTCTCTATGGGAGACTAAAAGCAGCGTGAACAACGGCATCAAAGCAACAGTTACCTAAAAATAACATGGTGCTGGGATCGGCCCAGTGTGGATAACATCTGTCATAATTGAAAAAAAAATTTGTAACTGAAAATCTGAACAGGCAGTAATAGATTATAAAAGGCTCTGCTGTAGCCATATGTGAATATAATTTCCCATAAACCATTCATCTATACGAGTAAGTACCCATACTAGTGACTGTGGATCCAAAATATACAGTTGTCAGGAAGTAGGAGTTAATTTATAACTTAATGGGGTTGGTCACCTTTTGGCAGACCCCCCCCCCCCCCCCCCCCTCGTGGCCAGACCTGCAAAAGAGAAGCATACTTACATGCTCCCCACTTGGATCTGGCCAGGCGGGGGGGGGTTGCTAAAAATCCCCCTAAAAGGTGGCCAACCCCTTTAAAAGGAGCACCATGTGAAGCCCAGTGCAGGTCTCAAGGGACGTGGCGGGATTCAGGAATGGCAGAGAGGAAATCCCGGCGTCATGTTCCACCCCCTCAGACGACGCAAGAGGCCCAAGCAGAACTTTGTCAAAATGTCATAATGTGAGGGGGCAGTACTGAACTGTGTGACTCTAGCTCGAGGCCGAACTCCCAGAATCCTAGATGAATGGCTGCAGCAGCGCACATGACCATGGACACAATGTCATACCTTCAGTCCGCAGGCAGGCAGGTTGACCCTTTGCAATTAAATGGAGCTGGTGGATTTAAAAAATAAATTATTGTACATACATTCCCGACAGTAATTAATTTTGGTTTTGGTCGGTCGGGGTCGACAATCCCTTTAAGGACTTTCTGATTCATATACGTACAGTAGGAAAATCCCTCTGTGTAACACTGATTAAAGCTACAAGCCTCTCTTGCTTGAGAATCCTTCTGACAACACTTCCTGCGAGTTGCTCAGTTATCATCCTACAGAAAGTGGTCAGGAGAGGAATTTCTAAAAGGATTTGTGTCAATTTGCACAAAAATTTGCAACTGTTAGAACCCTTACGAAGAAGCTAAAATAATAGAGCACTGGACAAGACGTGTTGTCTGGGGACAGTGGAGCAGGCCGAGGGTGCACGTGTCCTGAACTTGGGAGAAAGGACAAAGCTGCTGATTAATATGCCATAGGACTGCCTTTAGATAATGTCATCTCCTTTAAAGGGATTGTCCAGAACTAAAAAGTCTTCATTGTGCTTAAATAAAGGTTTATCATCTTACATATTTCTAGGCGTTTTATTAAACTGCAGAAAGTAGCTCACGAGAAGACAATTGTCCACAAAGTCCTGTGATTTAAAAGGTATGGTCCAAATAAGACAACCCATTTCTACTTTTGCAGATGTTACAGAAAGACCTTGTAGGTCCTCCTCCGTTAGTCAGAGAAGAGCCAGCAAAATAGGCTCTCTGGCGGACTGGACCTATCCCCTTACTAAATATTCATCATTCAAACGTACTGTAGATAATGGTGCAGGTATGGATGCTGCTGCTGAGCTAGTCACTGGAGTTTCAGAATCCAAAACCTGCAATGGTTAGCTTGTCAACCGAGCAGACAAGAGTAGAGTTGGCCAGGATAAGCCAGCAATATCTGAGAAAATTTAGCAAAGCAAATGGAGCAACAAAAAGGGAGATCTCTGGATCCATGCGAGGTACATGGCTGCTTCTAGCTTTATTAGGCTACTTTCACGCTTGCGGTAGCCTTTTCCGGCAGGGGGGGGCAGCCTGCCGTATCCGTGCTACCGCAAGTCCACTGTGCCGCCAGAAGTCCGCTCTGGCCCCATTTACAAGCATGTCGAGAGGCTGTCATATTCTCAAGCTTTTAAGGCAATGGTCACTAAAGGGGTTGGTCACTTTCTGCCTACTGTTGATAGATATATATGTGTAAGATGACTATATGACACTTATGTACTTATATAGCCTTTATAAATATTCTGTGTCATTTACTATATTTCATAGGCCGTGTCCCCTTGTTGGGCAAATCTGTGGTGTCCTCAGAGGTCCTGGCCATAAGCTGGCTGCTGATGGAGGTATAGTAAGTGCCATATAGTCATGTTAACACTTTGAGCAACAGTAACCAGAAAGCAGCTAACCCCTGATAAAACAGGTCTTACAGTGGTTTTAACCAAAATCCTACTTTTGAACACCAAGTTACATTTTATACTAAAATATATTGTTGACTTTTCCTGCAAATACTTTACTTAGTATCTTGAGCTGCATCATTTTCTCTGCTCCAGTGACACCGAGAGCTGCATACAAAATTCTACTATGATTTTTTTTTCGTGCTATGCACACAACCGCCACTAACCAAGACGATATCTCTTTAGTACAATGCATTGGGAGGATTTTTCTTCTACATCAGGGGACAGTAAAGCACCTGATACATCAACCCATAGTAAATAATCATAGGGCGTGCTCAGTGCAGACACTGAACCTGCAGAGGTTAGAGGCTGTGGCCTGAGACATCAAGTAAAATTCATATTGCAGCTTCGGGTCCGACAGAATAATGTGCCTCTAGATCGGCAAAAGTAAATATGTTGCTTCAAAGCAATGAAAAGGAAGCAATTTTTCAAAGTCTTTAACTGTGTTCACAGCTTCAATGCAGACCTAAGAGTCTCCATGGCAACAGACTACATCTGTGTAGTCTGACTATGCACTCATATTCATTTCTTGCCAACCAACCCTCTGTTACCAAGAATCGGGGTACAGACTGCAGGATTAGACTACTACAATTTGTAGTCTGTTACCATGGAGGCATGTCGATCTATATAGGAGCTACAGACACAAAATTATCATTTTTCTTCATTTTAGATGAATTAGAACTACAGAAAAAATGTTTTGGAGGTGGGCATAATGTTAAAGGGGTACCGTCCTGTCAATAGTGATAAGTGTCTGAATGGAACGGGTCTGACTGCTAGGGGTGCCTGCTGAGCACAATAACTGGGTCCAGTTCTCCAGTATGAATGGGGCAACAGGTCTACATGCAGGACCGCCGCTCCATTCAAACGGGAAACGCGGGACTCCTGCCGATCGTGTACGCATCTCCTATCTTGTGAAAGGGAGATAAGCAGGTTTCATTAGTCAATCCCTTTGTAAAGAGGTTGGCTCACTTCATCAAATGGCATTTATCATGTAGAGAAAGTTAATACAAGGCACTTACTAATGACTGTCCATATTGCCTCCTTTGCTGGCTTGATTCTTCCCCCCCCCCCCCCCCCCCCCCCATCACATTATACACAGCTCATTTCCAGGGATTACGACCACCCTGCAATCCAGCAGCCGGGGTCATGCTTGCACTCAGAGTCTCGGCCACCACTTTCCTAAAATGTTCAAACACGACTACCAGTGCTGGATTGCAGTGTATAAGGTGATGGAAAAAAAGAAAGAGTCAAGCCAACAAAGGAGACAATATGGACAATCACAATACATTAGTAAGTGCTGTGTATTAACTTCCTCTACATGATAAATGCTATTTGCTGAAGTGAGAGAACCCCTTTTAAAGGGAACCTGTCACCGGGATTTTGTGTATAGAGCTGAGGACATGGGTTACTAGATGGCCGCTAGCACATCCGCAATACCCAGTCCCCATAGCTCTGTGTGCTTTTATTGTTTCAAAAAAGCAATTTGATACATATGCAAATTAACCTAAGATGAGTCCTGTATGTGAGATGAGTCAGGGACAGGACTCATCTCAGGTTAATTTGCATATGTATCAAATCGTTTTTTTTTTTAAACAAAAAGCACACAGAGCTATGGGGACTGGGTATCGCGGATGTGCTAGTGGCCATCTAGCAACCCCTGTCCTCAGCTCTATACACAAAATCCCGGTGACAGGTTCCCTTTAAGTTCACAAAGCACTCAGAAGTCCATGAAAACACACACATGATGGTACACGGTCATGGGGACAAATGTCATTATTATACTTGCCTTTAGAAGCAATAATAAAAAATAAAAATAAAAGCGGAAAGAAAACAAAAAAAAATCAGGGACGTCTATTACAATTCTGTTTATTTGGTACTGCAACGAAGTAGCATTTAGGGAGTTCTATAAAAGGGACTTTGTAGCTAGAGCATTAATATATAAGATCTGTGACTCTGTATACTGTATAGGGAGCGTTCACTCATGCTCTGTAACGGAGTACAATAGAAGCAGACATCTGTTAGCAGCACTGGTCCACAATCAGCCAACCTTTACGTCAAAACTGGCCACAAAAGAATAAGAATTTAGAATAAAAAAGGGAGAGGGGGGGAGGGGGGGGGGCATAAAAAGCCGCGGTATTCTACATCGGAGGGTGAACGCAGATATCTAAAGTCTCCAGTGCACACTATCTTCTCCATCATTTATCTACATTTACCTGGCCTCAGAAAACGACTAAAGGTGTTAAAAGAGCATTTCCCTCTAATACATATTAAAAAAACACCAGTAAACCAGGGAATAAACCTTGAATTGTCGTCCTCCGCCAAGCTGTGTGGGAAAATGCTTATCCAAAGTTATATCTGTTCCTGGGAAACCAGTGACAACCAATATGGCTACTGTTACGGGTTTATTAGGGTTGCAAACCACAAGTCTCTCTACAAAGGTTCTATGGTAGACACACAACCTCTGAGTTCTATGGTGCAGCGAATGGGGCCATACTGTACCTCCATGCTTCACCAATGATACATGGAGGATTAAGGCTCCATTCACACGTCCGCAATTGTGGACCCATCCATTTTTATGGGGCTGCACGATGTGCGGCCCGGATCCGGAAATGCGGACCCGCACTTCCGATCCCGAAAAAAAAAAAAAAAAAAAACACTGAACATATCCTATTCTTGTCCGAAATTGCGGACAGGAATAGCCATTTTCTATTAAGTGCCGGCAATGTGCGGTCTGCGGATCGCACATTGAGGGTGTCCGTGTTTTGCGGATCCGCAAAACACACACAGACGTCTGAATGGAGCCTTAACTGTCAGGTTATTTGGAATGACCCACGAGTTGCCTTTTACAGAGATACGCTCGGCTAGAAGCACCACAGTGCCATAAGAACACGCAGTAGGCAGCCACAGGGACTCCATATACCGCCTAACAGCCTCCTGCATACAGTTAAGCCATATATGTGAGGTTATATACGATAATGGCAGTAGGGGGCAGCATCCTTGCATAACTTAACTTTCATTTTGGGGTTCAGACAAGCTCGATTGCAACCACTGTGGAAACTGTAATGGCAGCCCTATCAGTGGTCACCCTAGGATGAGGAGTCTATAAATGTTAATGAGACCTATTATTGGTGACTTTTTTGGAGAAATACACTTTAAGGCCGCAGACTTAACATTGGACATGAAATAAATACTACAATAAAAAACAAAAACAAAAAAACACTACAACAGTGCCTAAAACTGCATCAGTGAACAAACCGACAAGTAAAACACAACAGCAGATACAACCCATCAATGCACACAGTTTTAAAGTATGGTTTAAGCACTTTGGTAAAAGAAAAAAAAAGAAAAAATACAATTTGTTCAGTTTGCAAGTCCAAAAAAATAAAATAATAATAATAATAATAAAGTGTATGTAAGGTTGTGCTAAATCAGTCAGATTAATTTACCCTTTATGTGCCTTCACCGCCCAGCAAACTGCGGGCCCCTGAAGAGCACGAAACAAGTGTGTAAGTCGAAGATTCCGTGACGAAAAGGTAATGGCTATGTAAATACACATAAGTATTAACATCAATCTGTATTAAATTATGTAAACATATACATCTTCTGAGGTCAGTAAAAGAATCCTCTTCAAGTGCAGGATTTTACTGAAGCATCGTTCGGATCTGTTTCGAAGTTGACTCGTCGTTCAGGTGCTTTGTAGTAAACCTGCAGTGGGAAACAGCAAAAATAAAAAGATCACATTAAAGGGGTTGACAAGTTTACAAAAACCCATCTTCATATACCCTACTAGGAAATTCTGTGATAATAGAGGGCGGAAGGGGTTCCTCTCTTCAGGATCAGACACCCCAGACCCTCGGCGATCAGCTGTCGGAGACGGCACTGGTACTCCACACATTGTATAGCGGCTGTGCATGGTATCGTGCTCAGCACCATTCACTTCAATGGGGCTGAGCTGCACCTCGGCCATGTGACCGATGTACATGACGTCACTTGGTCTAGGCAAAGCTGTGAGAAGGCCATGGTGCTACTGCAAGCGTCCATGCCTTCTCAAACAGCTGATCCACAGGTGGTCCCAGGTGTCTGAGCCCCACCTATTAGATACCGATGACCTATCCAGAGGATGCCTTTAAAATGTTCATTTACACTGTCGATGCAGTGATTACCGCCACAGTATAAGAACGAGCGATGGCTACTGCCTTCCACATTCTCATACAGCTGCATCGTTTCTAGGTAGCAGAGGGCTGCTTAGAAAACACAATCTACTGCCCGGAAACAATGATTTCGGTTTCGCTGGATCATCATGTGATTTGCAGCACCTTTGGACAAGCAAATTCATGGAAACAAGCGTTCGTAGGAAGGTTTATTTCCGATAATCATCCCGTGTAAATCCGGCATTACTGTCAGTGATCATTGGTAAGGAAACCTAAGGGGCACACTGATGATCTCTTCTCAGAGACCCGGTGATCACATGCATTTTGTGTCTATCTGGATGTCCCAAGCACCATCTATAGAGCTAGTACATTGGATACACAACAACACGCTGTGAGTTCCCGACGTCCTTCATTGTGTATCATATGTTATGTACAAGTCCATCTCAAATTTGAATCTGCAACCCAAAAGCTCATAAGCGGTACCTGAGTGCATTTAATAGGCCCTCTACAGAATCTGGGGGTTGTTCTTTCAAAACCTTTATACAGCCTTTCATCTGCAGATTAAAAAAAAAAAAAAAAAATAGATCAATGAAACCCCCCCAAAAAAAAACACAATTTTAATCACTGAAACAAATATCGGTATATTTAAAAATATAAATACACATACATTTTAACCTTATTTTATTAACATGAGCATGCGTATGAAGTTCTGACACATTCAAGCAACCACAACTTCCTGCAGTTTCCTTGTCAGCTTTGCTGTGTAACCTGGGACATAGTCAGCAGAGGATGGGGGATTTAAAGGGATTATCCCAGAAAAATGACTTCTCACCCATTTACAGGATAGGTAATACAAAGTCTGACTGCTGGGACCACAGGGATCTAGAGAATGCAGTGCAGATCAGTCTGCTGTTCCATTTGCTTTGATGGGACAGACGGAGCGCTGTCTAAGGCCGAATGCACGCGGCCGTGAACAGTCCGTGGTATCCCGGCCTGGATTCCTGCTGACAGCAGGAGCGCACGGCGTCATAGGTTGCTATGCCGCAGCTGCACTACAGTAATACACTCGTATGATCTATACGAGTGTATTACTGTAGTGCAGCGGCGGCATGAAGCACACAGCGTCATAGCAACCAATGACGCCGTGCGCTCCTGCTGTCAGCAGGAATCCAGTCTGGCATACCACGGACTGTTCACGGCCGTGTGCATTCGGCCTAAGTCAGTCCCATAGGCTGGAGTGAATGGAGCAGAGGACCAATGTGTGTCCAGGGACCCCTCACTCTCTGGATCACGGAGGATCCCAGCAATACTGCTTCTACCCTGCATCTCCTATTAATCATGTATCCTATAAATAGGCAATACATTTTCATAGGACAACCCCTTTAATAAACGCTCTGTTGTAATGCAGGAGGCTCACATACAGCAGGATAGTTGTTTTTTAGGGTGCTTTTTACATGTACAGATATCTGACTAACCTCACTCTAAATAGTCTTGTTTAAATGACCAATCAATCTAATTGAAATGTGTCCCCAGAAGAACAAAATACAACACACGTTTCTTTCCTACAGACTTAAAGGGGCATTCCCATCTGGGACATTGATAGCATATGGCTAGGGTATACCATCAATGTCAGATAGTTGCGGATCTCACCTCTTATCTTCAGAACACTGCCCTCGAGTTTAAGTACAGCACACTCTCGCATGCGCAGCTTTGCCACTACTGCTGGGATATAGCTGGAGATAGCTGAGGAAGAGCTCGCCTATTTTCAGAACTTCCACAGCGGTGAACGAAGGGTGGCCGCACATGCACAGCTGCTCTCCCTTCACCCCATTGTGGAGATAGAAGTGGGGCCCAGAGGTGGCACCGACATGTTACTGATGGCATATGCTAGCAAAATTACATATTTGAGGCACTCCATTTATTAGACCAAAACAGAATTAGATTTCCTTGCTGTTGCAAAGCTTCATTTTGCCATAGTTGTTCTTGTAATGGAAGATACTTATCAGATTGCCATTTCCGTAAATATATACACATATACTTACATACACAGGTACAGAGTGATGTAAACTGGATGGTGCAGAAGAAAATGCCTGTAGCCCCCCCCTACACAAAGGGGCAGGCTAGGATGAAGACATTGCAGCAAAGAAAAGGTTTTTGCATGTAGGAATTTGCAGGTCTGTTGTGACCGTATGGAGAATAAATTTGGTAATTGTGCTTCAAATAGAAAGAGCATTTCGCAACCAGTGTCATGGGAAAACGTCCGGGCCGCCCAAAGACTTCGAAAGAGACTGAACAGGATTCGAGCCATGTACGCGTATAGCCCTGGAAGGTTGGCCATGCTGACTAGTATGACACTACAAGTGCCACAAACCCCGATGCACTGTGAGCCAAGCACAAACAGAAAGCAGTGACTTTTAAACTGACAGGGCCAAATGGAAGAGGACTAATTCCCTGACCGGCCGTTATTCAGCGATGAGGCGACGTTGTACCTCACAGAGAAGGTCAATTTCCTCAATATTATAATCTGGGGACCAGAAAACCCTTGTCAAGCACCCAAAGAAAACGCATTCTGTGAAATGAGTGGGTGCAAAGTCTACGGTTCCTTCTTTTTTTTTTTTTTTTTTTGCATACGATACTGTAGGGCCACATCAAGAACTCACTGCATCTGCCCCTCCCCAGCCACCGGATCAGAACCGCCTGGGAAGATAAGTCACTGAAAAAGTAGAATCCCTATCCAAGGATATGCTGGGACACGTCTGGGCAGAACTGGACTACGGCCCAGACATCTGCAGTGTCACCGAGGGAGCCCACGCTGAATATTTGTAGTGTATAGATAAAACTTGGATATAGATAGTGGAGGAGATTTATCAAGACTGGCGTTACCATACGCCAGTCTTGATTTCTGTGCGCTGGAGTAAGATGAGCCCGAGTTGCATCTCTGGCGCAAGTTATAGTAGCGTCTAGAGCATGGATGTCAAACTCATGGCCCTCCAGCTGTTGCAAAACTACAACTCCCATCATTCCCTGATAGCTACAGTATGCCCATGCATGATGGGAGTTGTAGTTTTGCAACAGCTGGAGGGCCACGAGTTTGACATCCCTGGTCTAGAGGCTCAAAAGAGTCACAAGTTCTTACGCAAATATGGCTTAATGTCCTCTAGTGCGTCTTTTCATATTCATAAGTTTTTATTATGTTCTCTCAGTTCTGAATATTGAGGCTATCATTTTGCACCATTCTTTTTTGAATATATATATATATATATATATATATATATATATATATATATATATATATAGAATATAATAATATATACACCTAATGCCAAGGTGCATCCCCACACCCTACAATAAGGGTAAGTACTATGGTCCGGTATGAACGGGCGGATTTCCATCTCACAGCATTACAAATGAAAACTTTTCTTTGTTACATGGACACCGGTAGCTGCTGCACAACTACAGAGGTGGCTTCTCTTCACACCGCTGTGGCGGAGGGAGAGAAGAGCAATGGATGGGACATCAAAGTGATTGGCAAGTCACAGGCAGTCTTGTGATGTGCCAATAACCCGCTCTACACTACAGAAGGAATACAGTGACACGACAGCTTACATCCATCTTCGATGTCTTGCAGAATGCTCCTACTGGATGTACATGATCGTAAAGAATGATAACCCCGACCATTACTCTCATACAGAACATGAGGGTGTCTTCACTGCTGAACCGGCTGCTGTATTCTCTGGGAATATACAAGGGGGGGAAAAAAACATTATATAAAATCAGGACATGTTAGGGACCAGGATCCCAATAATTCCCCCTCTGACTTTTACCTGCACTACATGCCAAAACTGATCTCTTCCCGCAATCCTACAGTTTTGATTTGTAGAAGTGTATGTGCATACACAGGGCTGACATCCTGTGAGAGCAAGATCATGTCCAAACAGTTTAGCTATAGTCTAGAGCAGGCATGCTCAACTTACGGCCCTCCAGCTGTTGCAAAACTACAACTCCCAGCATGCCCGAACAGCTTACAGCAGGGCATGGTGGGAGTTGTAGTTTTACAACAGCTGGAGGGCCGCAGGTTGAGCATCCCTGGTCTACAGCTGTACATCTTTAGACCTGGGACCTCCCCTTCCATCAAAATTGATTGTCATTCTACGAGATCACCCTTAGAAATTACTCTCAGGTCTCACGTACATAAGCAGTCTGCAAACCGTGGCACCGCAAAATACAGATACCGGACGTGTGCATGCTGCATTTTCCCAATAGAATTGCCTATTAGTTTCCGCAGACAAGATTAGGACATGTTCTATAATTTGCAGAGCAGTCAGAAGGATGCAGACAGCAGATGGATGACATTGTGTATTGTCCACATTTTTTGCGGACCTGTAGATATGAAATAGCGGACCTATAATACGGTCGTATGCATGAGCCCTAAGGTAGATTGATATGGCTGACCATACAAAATTACTTAAAACGGGTTTTCCCATCACAGACAATGGGGGCAAATCACTAGGATATGCCATTATCCGATAGGTGCGGGTCCCATCTACGCCGAGAACGGAGCAGGGAGAATGGCGGAGAGTGCACTGTACATGCGCCCTCCATTCATTTCTATGGGGCCCCCGAAAATAGCTGAACGCCATTTCCACCGAGTGCCATTGAAATGAATGGGAGGGTTGGCCACACAAGCACAGTGCGCTCCCATTCACTTGTATGGGGAGAGCACTTGGCGGTGGCCGGACCCTGGGTCCTCCAGCCACCACTTCTCCCGCACCTATCAGACAATGGGGACATATCCTAGGAATATGCCCCCATTGTCTGTGATGGGAATACCCCTTTAATTGTTAGCAATTTCTCAAGTGTATGGGGCCAGAATGAATGTCTCCCGAAGTCTGGACTGGGAAGTTTGATTTGGATAAAAATGCTTTTTACACCCCTCTTTCTATCGCGGTAAACATGCCGCAATAGAATAATGCATGACTGGTTGATTCACGAACGTGTTCATCAGAGGATAGACCTGTTAGCTAAAGGTGGCAAAATCTGCACCACACGTTAATGGTAAACGTGTAGAAGAAATAAAAAAAAAAATATATAAAAAAAAAAATATATAAAAAAAAAAATATATAAAAAAATCTATTTAGCTGGTACTATATTACGATGCTGACGTGCCATACAAAAATCAAGCAGGATTAAAGGTACTACCCTATGGCATCTTGAAATCAGTAATTGTACGGTGTAATAAAGTAGGGTGTAATTGTGTCTCAAATTCCTTGTTAGGCCATGTTCACACATTCAGGATTAGGTCTACCTTCACCTTTTGTTTCCAAAGCTCCCATGTCTTTCCTTGGTAACAAACCATGTACTGTAACCCTCCAGTCAGCAATAGTACTTCCTTCAATCTGTCCTTTATTTCTTCTAAAGGGCCTTTTCCATATTTGTATGAACATTCCAGATCACTGCACCATGCGAACATGTCCAGGGTCAAAAAAAATTAAATTCTTCTGGTGTAAACAGGGAATGTGCTGCCAACAATAATGCTAACTGTATGGGGGGGGGGACGATCACATTAACGATCTTGTGTGTCCGTAGAGTTTGCATACTCATGATGATTGCTGCATGTAACAAGTATCAATCAACACTAACGATTCAATAGGCGCTCGTACAGCAGATTATCTCCCTGTATTACACTGGGCGATAATCACTTGAACACTCTTAAGCGACCATCTTGTCTGTATTATGTATGTATACCCCTTTTCTCATGTACAGCGCTATGGAATGGATGGCGCTTTAATAATAAGTAATAGTAATCTTGCAGTGTAATACTGCCACAGATGAATGATCTGATTAATAAGCAAACGCTTGTTCATCGGGCAACTCTGATTTTTAAGAATGCTTAAAAAATAAAAATCAGCGCTTGCCGGAGGCAGATCGTGCCGTCTAAATACGATCTGCCGCCAGCAAACTACTAGACAGTATGGGGATGAGCGATGGCATAGCGATTGCTCCTCCCCATGCTGCAGAGGAAATCACTGCATGAAATAGCAGCGGTCTCCTCCACTAGCTAGCAAGCGATTGCTTCCCTTCCGACAATCGCTTGCTGATCTGCCTGTTAAGGCTGCCAATACGCCATGCTGCCTGGTAGCAGGATCCAGGCACACCTGTACTTGCTGACTGGCATCTGATCATGCCATTTATTTCAACTACCAGTGCACCCCAGCCTGGCAATTGAAGGATAGGTCATCAATATCGATACCCCCAGCTGTCTGAGGAGACGGCACGCGCTGTGCGCACGTGCACCTCCCTTCTGTCTTTCTGCTTTGCGCTGTATGTCTATGGGACAGCAGCAGCGGACAGAAAGAGCTGACCAGCGGGGGTGCCAGGTGTCAGACCCCCGCCAATCTGATGTTGATGACCTATCCTGAGGATACGTCTTCAATAGAAAAAGCCCAGACAAGCCTTTTAATGGTGATCCACATGCAAATCCTGCTGCCAGGCCACATCATGCATGGGCAGCCTAAAGGACCTTTATACTAATGCAGGCTTGGTAGGTAAAGAAGGATTCATGACCCTATTCGCGTTGTACCCTGCATACGCTCCCATAAATAGTAAACTTACGGAGTTTCAAGCATGACTTTGCACACGCTGGCCATTGTGCTCAAGCAATCTGTTGTGTTTTCAATGGGTAAGGTCTTGTTCTACGTGGGGGGGAGGAAAAATAATAATAAATTAACCCAACCACTGCCGACCTAATAAAGAATGACTATACTGTACGATGCGCAGAGACTCACCTCAGACACGAAGCTGGTGGTGGCATTGCTAAGCGTCTTCAGCATTGGCGTGGCTTCGGCGTAGAACAGGGACATCCTGTTTGCCATTTCATTGTTTACTTCATTTTCAATATCTAACTGAAATCAGAATAGAAACCATAGTTCTGTCACTGCATATGTGAGGTCTACGATATTCCACCGTTATGTACGATAAGTCAAGGGCACAACGGACCTACTAGCTGCACGATTTCACATGTGGCATCGCTCTTACATATGCAATTTGCCGTTACTGAAATTTTACTAAAGGGGTTGGCCCATCTCACACATTGGCGGCATATCTCTAGGATATGCCACCAATGTCAGATAGGTGCGGGTCAAGCACAGCCACCCTCCTTTCATTTTTATGGGAGTTCCGGATATAGCCAGGTGCGCTCTGCTCTTTTTGGAGCTCCCATAGAAAGGAATGGAGAGAACGCACTGCATACGCTCTCCTTTGCTTTGGGAGGTAGAACCCCCACCTATCTGACATTGGTGGCATATCCTAGCGATATGCTGCCAGTGTGAGAAATGGGCCAATCCCTTTAATGTCAGTAGTAAAAAATAAAAATAATAACAAATGTTAAGTATCTTTTTCCTTTCTTGTAACAGCCAGTAGTCAAATTATTAAAAGGGAGTCTGTCACCTACCTGACCGGTTTGACAGGTGACCTTGTTCAGTGGGGCACAAAGACATGACACAGATGTTACCTGTGTTTAGTTCTTCAGATGCTTTAAATCGCCCAAAAAGTAGTTTTTATCATATGCTAATGAGACATCGCAAGTGCCCAGGGGCGGAGAGTTTTCTGTAAGTGCACAAGTTCCCCCGCCTCACTCGCGCCCACTCCTTGAAGGGGTTCTGCACTTTGTTTAAACTGATGATCTATCCTCTGGATAGATCAGCATCTGATCGGCTGCGGGGGTCCGACAGCCGGGACCCCCGCCGATCAGCAGTTTGAGAAGGCAGCGCCGCATTTACCGCAGGCCCAGTGACGTCACGACTAGTATCAACTGGCCTGGGCGGGGCTAAGCTCCGTTCACTTGAATGGAGCTTAGCCCCGCCTAGGCAAGTTAATACTAGTCGTGACGTCACTGGGCCTGCGGTAAACAGTGAGAAGGCTGCGGCGCTACTGCCAGCGCCGCTGCCTTCTCAAACAGCTGATCGGCGGGGGTCCTGGGTGTCAAATCCCTGACAATCAGAAACTGATGATCTATTCAGAGGATAGATCATCAGTTTAAACAAAGTGCAGAACCCCTTTAACACTGACCCCCCCCCCACAGTGCCCCGTCTCCTTAAAATGGGACCTCCACGGCAGCCCACCCCCTTAACTTTGACCTTCACAGCAGCCTGCCCCTTAAACAGCGAGTTCCACAGCATCCAACACCCTTGACAGTGGCCTCCACTTAAGGGGACTGTAACCTATGGTCAGTGTTAACTGTGACCTCCACCATTACCGGCCCCCTTAACAGAGACCTCTACAGCGACTGCCCCTTTAACAGTGACTGCCACAGTATCCCGCTCCCTTAACAGTGACCTCCACTGTATCCTGCTCCCTTAACAGTGACCTCCATTGTACCCCACTGCTCCTTTAATAGTGGCCTCCACAGCAGCAGGCCCTTTATTTGTGACCGCCACAGTACTCCGTCTCATTAACAGTGATTTCCACAATAACCTGCCCCTTAACAGTGACCTCCACAGAGCTCCGTTCTCGTAAAATGTGACCTCCACAACACCATGCCCCCTTAACACCATGCCCCCTATAGCACCCCGGCCCTTTTACACTGACTTCCATAGCAGACCATCCCCTTAACTGTGACCTCCACCGTTCCCTGCCTCCTTAGAGACCTCCACAGCAACCGCCCCTTTAACAGTGCCCTCCACAGCGGCCACCCATTTATTAGTAATCTCCACAGTACCCCATCTCCTTAACAGTGATGTCCACAACACCCAACATCACTGTGTAAATTGGCTTCTATTGGCTAAGGCAGGTCATGTGATGGTGCCATATTTGCATTTTTTGGGAAAATCTCAGGAACGGTAGGTGCTAGAGAGCTGATGAGAACAATCTAAAACCTTCCCGGACAACTGATGTACCTGTGTGCCAAATTTTGTGATTGTAAATGCGACGGTGCGGATTCCTTTAGCGGATATACATTCCGCATTATATATTAGATTTCCTGAAAGAATAACAGAGGAACGGCACAACACAGAGCTCTAAGATGCCACAGAATGAATTCATGGGGAATAAACTATTCACTATAGCATGTTTGGAGAGCAGACAGACCCTTTTTTTTTTTTTTTTATGTTGCTTTGTGTTTTTTTTGCTTTTCTGTGTGGTGTGCATCTGCATCTCCAAAGTAATTGCCAACACTATGACCCATCCAAGTCCATGGCAGCCCATTCTACATTTAGCTAGGAGATGAAAGAATTTTCAAGCCAATCAACTGAAGGGGCAATGCTGAGGCCACTACGTTATGGCAACGGACCGTGAAGGTTCCAGCTCTCAGGCTTTTTACTGCATGTGTTTTGGTGTAAGCAGAATTTTTAAAACTGTTATTTTTTTATAACAATAGTTTAACTAGTTTTCTTCTGCAGTCTGCTCAAGTCCCATAGAAATTAACGAAGAGCACATCGCGCAAGCATGGCCACGGCTCCTTTAACTTTGATGGAACAGAAAATGATGAGCCAGTGATCGGCTATTTTCAACACACCCCTGGAAATGAATGGAGGCAGGCGTGAGCGGTGTACTCTTGTTCACTTTGTGAGCTCTGTTCTAGGGATAGGTGAGGGTCCCAATCTGACACTGGTGGCATGTCCTAATGATATGCCACCAATTTTTATAAAGGGGTTTTCTGAAATTTTGTTACTGATGGCGCGGTGCCGTACACGTTATAGCGGCTGTGCTTGGTATCGCAGCTCAGTCCCATATACGTTCATGGGGCAGAGCTACGCCTAGGCCATGTGGCGTCACTGGCCTAGGACACAGGAGCACAGCTGCCTTCTTAAACAGCCGAACGGTCGTCAGACAACCCCTATAACACACATTAGGGCGGGTTCACACTGGCGTTAGGGAATTCCGTTATAGGTTCCATTATAACAGAGTTATAACGGAACATAACTGAATTCTAGGATGGAATGCAAAACGGAAGCCTTTAAGAGGCATTCCGTTTTGCTCGGTCCTAATACACGTCTATGAGGGAACATAATGGTTCTGTTTGTTTCCGTTATACATGACGGAAAAAATAGTCCTATCGGGACATAGACATGTACTAGGATGGAGCAAAACGGACTGCCTCTTAAAGGCTTCTGTTTTTGCATTCCGTCTTAGAATTCAGTTTTAACTCTGTTATAACAGAACCTATAATGGAATTCCCTAACGCCAATGGGAACTCGCCCTTACTGTACGGAGGAGTTGCTGATGCCATCCTTATGTACAGGTAACTTCCACTTCCCTGAGAACTGGAGAGGGTATATGCAACATATCCACCGCAATATAATGTTATTGCCCATGTAACGGTGCAAGACTTGGCCATAGTTTGTCCCATCAGGATTTTTACATCACTCATTCACTGCTGCATGCTAAGTTCTGCTGGTTATCAAAGAGATTTCATGATAACATTGGAGGGCGTATTGGTCAAGTAAACACTAAAGGGGAGACCTCTCTCTTGCGCCAGTAAAGTGTCTTTAAAAAGCGTCAAGCTATGTGTTTGTGACTTTTTAAAAGCAACTTTAAGAAAAAGAAAAAAAAAAAAAGTTTAAAAAAGTTGCAAGTGCCTCTTTTTATGCTGCCCGCGCCATTTCCAAATGGGAGCATGACCAGCGTGGAAAAGGGGTGTGACCAACACCAAGACAAATCCATCTTCATTTACACCACTTTTCTGGGGCAAATGAAGAAAGCCGAGATCTATGGCAACAGTAGTGTGTGGAGAGATGTGCGGCCATGCAGCCCTAAGGCTAAAAGTGAAACTTCAGATTTCCGGTAAGACATGAGAGTAGGGCTGCAACGATTAATCGATGTAATCGATTATATTCGATAACTGGATTCGTTGTCGACGAATCCAGTTATCGAATAATCGCCGATTCGTTGCTATGCGGGCGGGCGGTCGCTGCATCTTTATTTTACCTTTTTACAATGACGCTCCTGTAACAGCCAGGCAGAGCGGACGGCGGCGTAACGTCACTCACGTGACACGCCTGCTCCGCCTCCTTCATTTATGAGGTGGGCGGAGCAGGTGCGTCACGTGAGTGAGTGACGTTACGCCGCCGTCCGCTCTGCCTGGCTGTTACAGGAGCGTCATTGTAAAAAGGTAAAATAAAGATGCAGTGATTAGTCCGACTTATAAGCATCTGGGCCGGGGCTGTTATGGGGAGGGGGGAGGATCTGTCTATGGCACTGCTATGGGGAGGGGGGGGTCTGTGTATAGCACTGCTATGGGGAGGGAGGTCTGTGTATGGCACTGCTATGGGAAGGAGGGGGGGGGGGGGTCTGTGTATGGCACTGTTATGAGGAAAGGGATCTGTGCACTGTTATGCCCATAACAGTGCACATATCCCCCTCTCCATAACAGCGCCACCCACAGATCCCCCTCTCCATAACAGCGCCACCCACAGATCCCCCCTCTCCATAACTGCGCCGTCCACAGATCCCCCCTCTCCATAACTGCGCCGTCCACAGATCCCCCTCTCCATAACTGCGCCGTCCACAGATCCCCCTCTCCATAACTGCGCCGTCCACAGATCCCCCTCTCCATAACTGCGCCGTCCACAGATCCCCCTCTCCATAACTGCGCCGTCCACAGATCCCCCTCTCCATAACTGCGCCGTCCACAGATCCCCCTCTCCATAACTGCGCCGTCCACAGATCCCCCTCTCCATAACTGCGCCGTCCACAGATCCCCCTCTCCATAACTGCGCCGTCCACAGATCCCCCTCTCCATAACTGCGCCGTCCACAGATCCCCCTCTCCATAACTGCGCCGTCCACAGATCCCCCTCTCCATAACTGCGCCGCCCACAGATCCCCCTCTCCATAACTGCGCCGTCCACAGATCCCCCTCTCCATAACTGCGCCGTCCACAGATCCCCCATAATAGTGTCGTCCACAGATCCCCCATAATAGTGTCGTCCACAGATCCCCCATAATAGTGTCGTCCACAGATCCCCCATAATAGTGTCGTCCACAGATCCCCCATAATAGTGTCGTCCACAGATCCCCCATAATAGTGTCGTCCACAGATCCCCCATAATAGTGTCGTCCACAGATCCCCCATAATAGTGTCGTCCACAGATCCCCCATAATAGTGTCGTCCACAGATCCCCCATAATAGTGTCGTCCACAGATCCCCCATAATAGTGTCGTCCACAGATCCCCCATAATAGTGTCGTCCACAGATCCCCCATAATAGTGTCGTCCACAGATCCCCCATAATAGTGTCGTCCACAGATCCCCCATAATAGTGTCGTCCACAGATCCCCCATAATAGTGTCGTCCACAGATCCCCCATAATAGTGTCGTCCACAGATCCCCCATAATAGTGTCGTCCACAATTTGTTTTAATATGGCCTTTGAACATATTTTTTCAAGTAAGATCATATAAACCTCTCTGTTTTGTAATTTTGTCGTTTTTGCCGATTAATCGATTAATCGTAGAAATTAATCGGCAACTAATCGATTATTCAAATAATCGTTAGCTGCAGCCCTACATGAGAGTAAGAAAAAAATAAATGCAAAGTCACTGATTATTACGAGTACTTCATTCTCCCTCGAGCAGAATAATCCTTTGGTAAGACACAGATCTATCAGAGGCGCTGATCACGTCTATATACTCACATGCATGTTATTTATCCTGTTACGACTTATCGTCCGCCTGTAGTAGCTGAAGTCATTCTGGATTGCTGGGTTTCTCATCTGAAAACAGATAACAAGCACTGACGTGACGCCGCTTTGTTCTCCATCCTCGGGTGCAGACTGTAAAGCTGCCTATACAAATTAGATGCCCAAACTATGCCGATTTCAGGGGTTCAGCTGACCATCGAATGTTTATCCCCCAATGGCTGATGTCGGGGGAGATCAGGAACGGGCATGTTGGATTTCAGCCCTCCATCCTTCTCAGAGATTAAAAGGGTTGTCTCACTTCCTCTACATAATAAATGCCATTTGCTGAAGTTAATACAAGGCACTTACTAATGTATTGTGATCGTCCATATTGGCCCCTTTGCTGGCTTCATTCATTTTATCATCATATTATATACTTCTCCTTTCCATGGGTACGACCACCCTGCACTATAGGAAAAAGCACCAGCCTATGTCAGCTCCTACGATCCTGGACAGAGAAGCTGGCACTTTTTCCTATAATGTGCAAGTATGACCACAGCTGATGGATTGCAGGGTGGTCGTAACCATGGAAACGAGCAGTGTATAATGCGATGGGAAAATGGATCCAGCCAGCAAAGTAGGCAATATGGACGATCACAGTACATTAGTAAGTGGCTTGTATTAACTTCCTCTACATAATAAATGCTATTTGCTGAAGTGAGACAACCCGTTTAACCACTACCAGGAGTCTAGCAGTAGCTTTCTCCCCATTCATACACAACACACGCCTGGCCGAGCAGATATGTTTGGGAGAACTGGGAGGCATAGCTGTAGGCCAAATGCGCAATCGGCCAGTAGTCATCTCATGTGTACAGCCAGCTTAGAGGGTGTCTGTCACCAGAATTAACCCCATTAAGCTAGCTGACATTAGCGATGTGCTAATGTCAGCTAAACCTAACTAGCCTATTCCTACTTTTATCTATTCCCCCGTTAGGTCAGAAATATAACTTTTATAATCTGCCAATTAGGCTCTAGGTGCAGGGGGGGGTGGTGCTCCTGCTTCTAGAGGCTCCGTTCTCCCACCTCTGGCCATACCCTGCTACACTAGATGGACAGGGCCAGGCTGCATTGGTCTCCTACTGCCAGCCCTGTGCACTGGGAAAATCTTGCGCAGGCGCAGTGAGGAATCTGGCAGCCGGCGAGCGCCCTTCACTCACTGCGCCGACTACTGAACGGGACGGCGCAGGATTTACATGGCATACAGTGCCGGAGGTAGGAGACCAACGCTGCCTGGCCCTGTCCATCTAGTGTAGCAGCGCGTGGCCAGAGGTGGGAGAACGGAGCCTCTAGGAGCAGGAACAACACCCCCTGCACCTATAGGCTAATTAGCACATCACTAATGTCAGCTAGCTTAATAGGGTTAATTCTGGTGACAGAAACCCTCTAAGCTGGCTGACATTAGCGATGTGCTAATGTCAGCAGACCCTAACTCTCCTAATCTTATGCTTATTGATGCCCCCGTTACTGAACAATTTTAACTTTTATGACATGCTAATTAGCCTCTAGGAGCAGGGGGGGGGGGGGGCATTGCTCCTGCTCCTAGAGGCTCTGTTCACCCACCCTCAAATCGTGCCCTGCCAACATTGATTGACAAGGCCAGGCAGCGTTTGTCTCCTCCTGCCGGCCCTTTGTGCTGGGACTGCGCAGCCACAAGACAGCGAACCGGGAGGCGAACGCTGGCCCTGTCAATCAAGGATGGCAGGGCGTGACATGAGGCGGGCGAACGTAGCCTCTAGGAGCAGGAGCAATGCCCCCCCCCCCCCTCCTGCTCCTAGAGGCTAATTAGCATGTCATAGAAGTTAAAATTGTGCAGCAACAGGGGGGCATCAATAAGCATAAGACTAGGAGAGTTAGGGTCTGCTGACATTAGCACATCGCTAATGTCAGCCAGTTTATTAGGGTTAATTCTAGTGACAGAAATCCTTTAACACATGCAGTCATTTTCGCAGTTACCTTCAGTTCATCAAAACGAAGGGTAAAGTGCAGAATTTCAGCAAACTCTTTCGCCAGGGCCTGCTCCCTCTCCAAGTGTTGTGTAGGAGTGTATGGGGGGCAGGTCAGCGACTCCAGTAGACTTTGCAAAGCTTTTTCTGTAGGAATAGAGCAAATGAAACTGCAGCAAAGGCAAGAGAAAAAAACTGAATAGTAAAGACCATCTTCACCTAGTAGAATTCATATTCACGTTAAGTGGCAGTAAGTGTAAGCGTCTATTAAGCTAACCCATTACTTGTAGCATATGATGGGCAGAAGGTGCTGAAGACTGGACTAGGGAGGACAGGACTTACCAAGTCTTTGAGAAAACTCATAAAACCGCTTCAGCCGGACGACAAGAGGGCATACCGAATTCCAGGCTTTCTCCTGAAGGGTGATGTCATTAGGATTTTGTATAGCCTAAAATTATACAGAATTTGAAAATCTCAATGGTGATCGTATACTGGATCCGGATCGAATATTCATATTTCTTTAACGGGGCTCTCAGCGTTGGACAATTCCAACTGGTTAGACACATGCCTTGACAATCTGATCACAAAGCGCTTCTCACCCCACCCTGACCCCCAACAATCTGTAATCTACAAGTGTTCACTTTCCCTACGCTCTTTGTAGCCACCCTCCACCCCGGATAAGAGAGGAGGATCCTGAAGAAAGAACCCCCTCTATGGACTACAGTACATATACGTGCCACCATCCAAATGGCACAATACTGGTCAGACTTCGGCAGTCCTGTCCAAATACTATGCCGCCTTTACACGGGAAAGTACAGTATGATAACAGGTCTGCTTTACAGAAGGTCAACAAGCATTCTGACTACTGCAGACCCCTCTAGCCTTCACTCACAGCCGTGTATTCAATGGACTTAAGGACTTGGGACAGGTCATCAATATCAAAATAGGAAGGGGCCCGACTCCTGGCACCGCTACTAATCAGTTCTGCAGCAGCTCCAAACAGTTACTGGAAATAAAGAGCTCCGTCCATTATGTAGAGACTTGTATGGGAGCAGCACCAAAATAACCAGCGCCGGCCACTATACAACGGACAGAGCAATGTAGTTCTAAGGGTGCATTCACACGGCCATATGAACGGGTCCGCTAAGTTGCGGACCCATTAATTTTAATATAGAGCAGGTCCTATTCTTGGCCGCAATCACAGACAAGAATAGGCATTTTCTATTTAGCACTAGCCATGTGCAGTTATCCTTGATCTGCGGATCCGCAATTTGCCGACCGCAAAAACACTTACGGTCATGTGAATGGAGCCTAAGGCCAGAGGTACGGCAGAATAGCTATATAGGCGCTGGGAGTTGGCCCCACTGCCAATCAGATATTGATGACCTATCCTCAGGATAGGTCATCAATATTAAGCATAAAAAGAACCCCGGCACAAAAGGAAAGGTCATCAATATTTATCAGCGGGGGTCCCACTCCCAGCACTTCCGCAATCAGCACTGTGGTGGGTAACATCCCATCTGTTCGTCCGCAGCACAGCCCCACTCACAGGACCGCTCTGCAACACCAAGTACAGCCACTGTACAGAAGGGCGGCGCTGTACCTGATATACAACAAAGAGGCCGCAGCAGCACTACAAGCAGCTAACCGGCGGGTGCTCCTACCCAGCTGGAATTGCTCATGTGGAAGTGTGAACACGTCCTAAGCTCGGTTTTACACAATCAGAATACTGCTGGGTTTTGAGGTCCATGCTACCACACTTGGATCTACAAAACTAAAATTGACCTTCGTACAAGCGATCTAGGATCGGTTCTGTAGGACCATGGGGGGGGGGGGGGGGAGAATTTGGTTCTCGTTGCCATTACATGGATGATAAAATAAGCTCACATTACTTTCACACTTCCAAAATTGAGCAGCAAAACCTGGCCCCCTGTGGTTTTACTGAACATAATCTATATATCCATAGGGCTCTGTGAAGGCCCATTTCTGCTTAGAACAATGAGGGGCCGGGAGTTGTGGCTGTAACACGTCCATCATACAGCACTCGGACAGTTTTTTACTCTAGGGCAGGATGAGGCCATACATCTCGTATCTCTTGTCCGGCTCCTTTGTACGCTTGCAGATCTGACAGAATGCTCTCAGATTCCTGCAAGACGGCGTTGACCTGGTTCCACACCTCCCTCTCGCAATCAGTTGGTTGAGCATCTGGAACATAAATGCAAGAAAATAAGAATTCTTAAGCAACACCCACAAATATTCACATGCCAGTACTTGGAAGGAATTGTCCGGGCTTTTACTATTGATGACATTAATATCAGTATGCCGGGGGTCCGACACCTGGCACCCCCACTAATCAGCTGTTTGATGAGATGGCACGCTCCGTGCGCACAAGTCGTCTCCTTTCTCTCTTCCTGTCCGTGGTTGCTTTCTATGGTAAAGACCAGAGACAGCAGCGGTGAACAGGAAGAGAGAAGGGGGACGGCACGTGTGCACTGCGGGTGCCGTCTCCTCACACAGCTGATCAGGTGGGTGACGGGTGTCGGATGTAATAAACTGGTTGATGACAGCCACTCATGTCTCATGTTGTGTCGAATCAAGGTAAAGTGTTGTGTCGAATCAAGGTAAAGCGTTTTGGGAAGGTGACGTGCATCTGTAATATGCCTTACCTTAGGATAGGTCATCAATATCGGAGTGTGTGGGGGCCTACTCCTGGCAAACCCACCAATCAGCTGCTCGAAAGGGCTGCAGCGCTACCGCCTCTTCACAGTCTACCAGGCACAGCGCCATGCACTGTATAGTGGCTGCACTTGGTATTGCAGATCAATTCCATTCACTTCAAAAGGGACTGAGCAGCACAAAAGGCCATGTGATCAACGGAGGTGACGTCACAGGCCGAGGAAGGAGGTGCAGCGCTCGCCCAAACGCTGAGCCCCTTTAACCAGCCGATCGTGGTGGATGTTGGGAGTTGCACCCTCTACCATAAAATCAGATATTTACGACCTATTCATCATTCTTTTATTCCCAGACAACCCCTTTAACCCTTTGCACGGCAAAGAACTAAGTCTTCAAGAACACTATGACCTAAAGGGTACAGCGCAGGTTTGGAAATATGCAGCATGTCCTAAAACCTGCAGATTTTTTCAGCCTAGCGTGTATAGGGTCCTGCGAGTGTGGAATCCGCACCAACAATTTCCCATAAATCCGCCTAATATAATATGGCAGGGGGGGCTCTTTATGTATACCGCCATGTGAACACCTCAGCTCACCTGGGGCAGGGACAGCAATGGCTGCAAGGGCTCTATACATTACAAGCGGCTCAATACTAAGTGCCAATCTGATCTGAATCAAACCCCATGTGTGATAAATCTAGCAGGGGGTGCCTTCTAGGACGTGGTCCGGGCCCTCCAGTGAAACACGCTAGCTTGATTTCCGAAGAATCTTGGCTGGCTCCGCCGTGCTGGGAACAATTCAGGCATTCTGACAAGGACGCCTCTCAGGTAACATTGTCCGACCTGTACGGCTGCCAGGAACGACGATACGTCCTGGCCGGCTCCCTCCGAGCACACTTCATGCTAGTCTATACCTTACTAATCAGGGCTGTTCTGCCTTCCCATAGACCAGAGAGGTCTGTACGTGTCTAATGACCCCTCGAATATCGCTCTCCTCTGTGCCTCCATTCATGATGCAAAATTACCCAGCATCCCGGCTGAAACCTGGACGGCATACAGGATTATTTATGTATGTGGCCATAGATCACCCCTGGGAACAGAACGAATTCAGTACACTCTGCACAGGCTCCATGAGACTAGAAAGAAACCCGATTTCTCCCCCCCCCCCCCCTCCCCCCCCAGAAACAGCGCTGCTCTTGTCCATGGCCGATGCTGCAATACCAGGATCGGTGTATGGACAAAAGGTCACCAGGTCACTGATGTGTGGACGCCACTTACTCTACATAAGTTGGAAATATTGGGCATCTACCACCAGTTTCCTGGAAAGAGAGATGAAAGGGGTGTTCTGGGAATTAAACATTGATGACCTATCTTCAGGATGTGACATCAAAGGAGGCGCCGAGGTCTCGTCAAACAGGTGACTGGTGGGTATTCAAATCCCCCCATAGAGGGCATCTGTCAGCAGTTTTGTCCCTATGACACTAGCTGACCTGTTCCATGTGTACTTGGCAGCTGAAGACATCTGTGTTGGTCCCATGTTCATATGTGCCCGCATTACTGAGAAAAATGTTTTAATATATGCAAATTAGCCTCTAGGAGCAACGGGGGCGTTACCATTACACCTAGAGGCTCTGCTCTCTGCAACTGCACTGCCCTTTGATTAGAAAACGCCATCATACCTGGTCCTGTCAAAGTGCAGAGGGCGCAGCAGTTGCAGAGAGAGCAGAGCTTCTAGGTGTAATGGCAACGCCCCCGTTGCTCCTAGAGGCTAATTTGCATATATTAAAACATCATTTTTCTCAACGCGGACACATATGAACATGGGACCAACACCGGTGTCTTCAGCTGCCAAGTGCACATGTAACAGGTCAGCCAGTGTCACAGGTACAGAACTGCTGACAGATGCCCTTTAAGGCCTGGGCTAGCAGTCAACACTCCGATGTGTGAGCAGTGGTGAAATGGTGTAAATGCCAAGACCGCAGTGTCTCCCTACGGGATAAGGGACCGCAATAGATCTTAGTTTTCTGCCATGTTCACACATCTGGATGTGACTTTCCTTCCCCTGGGAATGCAGAAAGTCCACAGGTTAAAGGGGTTTTACGGGCTTTTAATATTGATGACTTCTCCTCAGGTCCTCGTCTCCCTTCCTGCTGCTGCCATGTCTACGGCAAAGCAGCAGCAGGAAGAGAGACGGGAGACGGCACGTGCACATACAGATGATCAGCGGGGGTGCCAGGTGTCGCACCCCTGCCAATCTGATATTGATGATCTATCCCGAGGTCATCAATATTAAAAGCCGGAGGAACCCCTTTAAGACTAGACCTTACTCCGTAGACATCAGCAGGTGATAGAAGATATGCCCTGCATGTAGACTACATGTGTGTGCGAAGTCTGTACGACATACCATGAACTTCATGTCCGTTTTAGTAACTACTTGCATTCTCCATGTAACAACAATTCTGGAGCATCTCTGCGTATAACTTGTATTGTCCCGCTGTTATTCCTCCTAACAAGGTATGACTATGTTGACAGCTGGGCAGTATGCCCCTGTGTCACAGTCTGACCCTGTCCAATCACTGCAGAGGGGGTCCAACTGTGACAAGAGGAATAACAGAGGGACAGTGCAATGCACATAAGAATAGATGTTCTGGAACAGTTATTTAATAGAAAGTATTTTCTAAAACTGACATGTCAGGAGGGGCGACTGAGTTCTCTTTTTTTTTAAATTACATTTTAGGACAAAGAAATTAAAATATCTCAAAATAAAACATTCAGTTGTGCATACATTTACGGAGAAAGTCTCAGATTTTCTGAACACAGAAACAATGATGAAAACGCAGAAATTCGCTTTACAAGCCATGCAATGTGTTAGTCATGCAGATTAGTGAAGACAGCATGCCGTGGGTTAACCGAGCAGATCTGGAGGGCATTGTGTGTGTGACCCGCCCTTCTAAAGTCAGATCTGATTTACTAAATACCGGTACCAGAATTTTGCCTGGTGTCCTGCCTCTGTTATTGTTCCTGAAAACGAACAAACAAATTGGCAACTGGACGTTACCGTTGCTCTAGTCAGAATGTGTCCCTAGTGTGACAGTGATCATGTGCAGGGACACACCCCTAACCCCTAACACCCAGCTGTCCGTTTATTCATACAATGCCAGGAGGAGTAACAGAGGAACTGAACAGATCAAGAGATGCAACGTAAGTAACTATTAATCAGACAATTCAGGATAGATGACTGGTCCTCTTCAAAGGGGTAGCCCGAATTAGGCCTCATATATACGACCATAGGTATTTTGTGGATCCTCACCAAATCCCTTAAAGGGGTATTGCCATCACAGACAATGGGGGCATTTCGCTAGGATATGCCCCCATTGTCTGATAGGTGGGGGTCCAACACCTATGACGAGAACGGAGCGGGGAGAGTGGTTGCTGGAGGACCCCGGGTCCGACCACCGCCAAGCGCTCTCCCCATACAAGTGAATGGGAGTGCAAAGCGCTTGAGGCCACCGCTACCATTTATTTCTACGAGGCCGACGGAAAAAGCCGAGCAGCTCGGCTATTTTCAGCAGCCCCATAGAAATGAATGGAGGGCGGCTGCACATGTGCAGTGCGCCCTCCAACACCTTTCCCCGCTCAGTTCTCGGTGTAGGTGCGGGTCCCAGAGGTGGGATCTGCAGCTATCGGACAATGGGGGGCAAAACCTAGCGATATGCCCCCCATTGTCTGTGATGGGAATACCCTTTTAAATGTACTAAAATAAAAAGTTTGCGTTTCCAAGCTACAGCGATGACGAAGCCATATGCAGCAAGTTGCCACTGCAGCCAATCACTGACCTCAGCAGTACACAGCACAAGGCCGCTGTGCAGCAATGGTGACCGGAGCACAGAGCTGGAAATTGTGGAGATTTTTTCACATATAGAGGCACTAAGGAGGTTTAAGACAATTCGGTCTACCCCTTTAACTGACCATAACCACTAAGGATAATGCGTACTGCAGTAACACAGAATGCCTCAAAATCTGCCACTGCCCCCCTCTAGTCATACCTCCAGAAACCTTTATAAAAAAAACAAGAAAATTGTTAAAGGGAGTGTCATCGGGAAATTCACTGATAAACCGGCCTCGATGTCTTGTAAGGCTAGCTCGGTTGAATGTAATGATTCTGTTACTTTATTCCATATGTAAATGAGCAATTAAGTGCACCGAAGGCGGCCCAAGCCACTATGTGCATCCTTGCCTACTATACAAGCCGCCACCTCCTCTGCTTGATTGACAGGGCTATCTGAGGCGACTATACAGGAACATGGCCGTGTCAATCAAGGGCAGGGCTGGCAGAGGAGGACAGGTGCACACAGGGGCTTGGGCCCGCCATAGGTGCACCTAACTGCTCATCGTGTATTAAAAGTGAAAGGTATCACTACAATCAGCTAGACTACGCCTACAAGGCATCGTGCCTGGTTTATAGGGGAATCTCCTGGGGACAGTCGCCCTATAATAGATCAGACAGGCAGGAAGATGAGCGTGCAAAACCAGATTTGCAACAACGTAGAATCTCAGCACATATTTCATGGTGGATGCTCTGACATCCCTTAAGATAGGGCAACCAACAGTGGTGTTAAAGGGCATCTGTCAGCAGTTTTGTACCCATGACACTGGCGGACCTGTTCCATGTGCGCTTGACAGCTGAAGGCATCTGTGTTGGTCCCATGTTCATACGTGTCTGCATTGCTGAGAAAAATGAAGTTTTAATATATGCAAATGGGGATGTTGTCGTTACGCCTAAAGGCTTTGCTCTCTCTGCAACTGCTGCGCCCTCTGCACTTTAAATTGACAGGACCAGGCATTGTAAATGTCATCACATCTGGACCTGACTTCTCCTGCAGAGGGCGCAGCAGTTGCAGAGAGAGGGCAGAGCCTCTAGGTGTAATGGTAACGCCCCCGTTGCTCCTAGAGGCTCATTTGCATGTATTAAGACATCATTTTTCTCAGCAATGCGGGCACGCAGGAACATGGGACCAACACAGATGCCTTCAGCTGCCAAGCGCACATGGAACAGGTCAGCCAGTGTCATAGGTACAAAACTGCTGACAGATGCCCTTAAATGTCCCGGCATTTCGTGACGTCTATGTTGTCTGCAAATCCGCAGCAAGCAGGTGACATGCAGCAGGGTTAGTACAGAAATCATCACCGCCAAGCAAGAAGTGTGCTCACTTTCAAAGTCAAGGAAAAAGTTTGGTCCCTGATCAAGCTCTGTGCATGTAAGAACTTTTAAAAGATTTCCCATTTGGCTCCTGAAAAAGGGAAAAAAAGAGAAGAAAAAGGAAAGAGGTGCTGAGTGGGTGAGAAGTAACATGCAGTGTCCAGTGCAGAGGTGGGGGCTCCCGGCCGCTCTCCGGGGCAGAAGACAAGAGGTTCACCTACGGACACCTTTACTCTAAAAAAAACAAAAACTTACTTTCAAAATCCAGGAAAAAATGTGGATAATTTTCTATTTCCCTGGTTAGCACTTTAAGAAGATTACCCATCCCAGCAAACCTGGTGGATACAATACAGAACAGTACACAATGGTCAATGAATGGGTTAAAGTCAATTAGCGCACCAAATCATGTATGCCTGAAAAACAACCAAAATCTACTTCAAGGGGCTAAAATATTTGACCTTTCGACAGGATAGGTGATAAACGTTGGATTGCCGTGGGTCCGAGGGCAGCGATCCCGAAGCAGTGCTGTGCATGTCAGTCTACTCAGGGCAGGCAGAGCGCGGTCTACAACTGAATGGCGCGGTGGACTGACGTGCGTATTACTGCTCCATTCACAGAGGAAGTCCTCCAGCCTCAGGGTCGCCGGGGGTCCCAGCTGGCGGACCTTAGCGACCCAACATTTATCACCTATCCTGGGGACAGGAGAAATACTTCTTCGCGGGATAGCCCCTTTAAAGGGGTTGCCTCATCATAGACACGGGTGCCCATCATCAGGCTACATCACCAATGTCTCATTGGCAGGGGTCCGACTGTCATGTCTCTCACTGAAGGAACTTCTCCGCCTCCTCAGCTTTTTCTGGTCCGGCACAAGAGTTGAGACGAGAATGGCGGACGTGGCTGAGCTGTACTCGAGGGCCCCTTGCAGAATGGACATTGGGGCATCTTTGAGACAACCCCTCTTAAGACACTTTCCCGCGTCATATTTCAGCGGTCTGCATTTCTCTTCCAACCAAAGTCACCACGCTGGTTTTCAGCTTCTTCCTGTAAAGCATTTTAATTGCACAACTATGAGAAACCAGACAATGTGTAAACTCGGCACAACCCCTTTAGAAAAAAAAATGCTGCCGACACGAGGAGACAATGTTTTTCTACAGTCAGATCATCCGTAATTTTCATCCCTTTTGCTCGTGACAATGATTTTTGACGATTGTGGTCAACACTCCTGTGCGGAGCGATCCAGTCCATCCTCACCAGACCCATGTATTCCTGTCTAGTGCCAAAGACTTCCATTGTCGCATCCATTTTGGGACCCCCTTTTTCTGTTAAAAGGGTTGTCGGAATTAATTTTAATTACCGTAATAACATTTTAATTAAACAGAAGGGCAGGGAATGTGTTCAATAAAAAAAAAAAAAAAAAAAAAAAAAAAAAAAAAACATGACTGCTGCAGCCAGTCACTGACCCAAACAGTCTCGTGATGTATACCACTGAGACAAGAGGATGGCTGCAGTCGTCAGCCACAGAGTACGTGCACGTCATGGCTCCACTGGCGGGGAGGATCAGGGTGGCAGTGCTGTGACATAGGGGGTTTGGGACGGGTATACGTTTTCTATTTTTATTCCAAAATATGCCAATACTTCCCTACCAAGAAAAATGTATTCCAGGGAGTAGAATACAGAGGACCCATCCTCAGGATCTAATCGGTGGGGATCCAACCAAAGCACCCCAGCCTCCTCAGACAACCAAGAACAATGCCAGATGTTTTGCAGTGGCTGTGCATGGTATTGCAGCTCAGGTCCTTTTACTTCAATGAGATTAAGCTGCACTTAGGACCAATAGACGTTGAAGTCAGTGGCTTAGGAAGAGACCACAGCTGATGGGAGGGGGTGCTGGGAGCCAGACCCCCACTGATCCGATATGGATAAACGATCCCGGGGGTGGGTTATCAATATTGCACCTATAGAGAATCCCTTTAACATTGGTCACATTGCCTTTAATGCAGAAATACTGTAACCCCCCCCCACATACCTAGGCACGTCAGACTTCATGAAAGATAATGTGTCCGTGGGTTTGAGGCTTGGATGGCGACCTGAAGCCTCAGGAGTTTCTTCTTTCCCATAGAGAATCCCTTTAACATTGGTCACATTGCCTTTAATGCAGAAATCCTGTACCCCCCCATCTAGGACACAGACCCCTTCTATCTGACCTCCACTTGCCCACCTAGGGCTATAACAAGTCGTAGCTTTGCCGACCGCAAAAAGAAAAGCTTTAGGCTGATAACACAGATACTTCCAGCCTTTTCTAATAAAAATCCACCCGACTTCCAGGGATGAAAAGCCGGCCGAGCGTCGTGTATGTGAGCCTTTGTTTATTTTGCCGTAAGCTGCGGTCGCAGGAGCGTTCCCCCGAAAAGAGGAGGTCGGCGCTTGTCTGCCCAGCGAATAAAGCCTGGCAATGTGTAACAGGATCTGGACGGGGACGGTGGCGAGGAGGATTTGTTTACTTTCTCCGGAGCGCAGATCTCCCGGGGGGCTTAGTCATGTGAATTAGGGGGCACGCGTTTGTTTAGGCCGCTGTAAATGTAATAATCGTGTCCACATTACTGCGCATACAGGAGCTGGAGACTGTGGCTTCCAGGCTTAACCAGGGGCAAGGACTCCCCGTCAATAAGGCTTTTTCTACCCAGGCACCTCAGACTTCATGAAGGATAATGTGTCCGTGGGTTCGAGGCCTGGATGGCGACCTGAAGCCTCAGGCGTTTCTTCTTTCCTGTTAATGAAGCTATTTAAAAAGTAGGACGGCGGTGACCGCAGCTTACATGGAGCGGGAGAAAGTACGAAACATTCACATCCCGTGTATAGAGATGGGGTGAAAAGAGAAGGGGGAATGGTGACTCCTTACCTACATCATTCATTTAAAGGGAACAGGAACATCATTTATTCTGAAGTCTATGTCCATCTTTGAAGAGCATTTTACACTTCACAAATATTCTTATTATGTATCCGAGGGATACCATGTTTTATACTCCAGAGCTGAAATCATAGTTCTGCAGAGCTGAAATCTCCCAGAATTCTGCAGGTTCCGAGGGTAGTGTAGTACACGCGCTATGTAGTAACCAGACATAAGTAAAACTACACAGGGCTATTTTCACATGGAGTTTTGGGGAGTATTCTGCATCAAAATCCACATCCCATGTACGTCAATCAGAATTCCACAACCTCAGCCATGTGCACAGGAAAACTTTAGAGTGTATTTCTAGCAGCAAACAAAAGGATTAACCCCACAGCCTCAGATTTCTGCTGAACACAGATTTCGTGTGAACACAGCCTTAGGCCTATTGCACACGGCCGTTTTTTTTTTCCCGTTTACTGGCCGTTTTTTGCATTCCGTATACGGTCCGTATACGGAACCATTCATTTCAATGGTTCCGCAAAAAAAACGGAATGTACTCCGTATGCATTCCGTTTCCGTATTTCCGTTTTTCCGTTCCGTTTTAACATAGAACATGTCCTATTATTGCCCGCAAATCACAGTCCGTGGCTCCATTCAAGTCAATGGATCCGCAAAAAAAACGGAACACATACGGAAATGCATCCGTATGTCTTCCGTTTCCGTTCCGTTTTTTCCTGAACCATCTATTGAAAATGTTATGGCCAACCCAATTTTATCTATGTAATTACTGTATACTGTATATGCCATACGGAAAAACGGAACGGAAAAACGGAACAGAAACGGAAACACAACGGAACAGCGGATCCATGAAAAACGGACCGCAAAACACTGAAAAAGCCATACGGTCGTGTGCAATAGGCCTTATAGAGGTGTGAGACACTGAGTCTGTTGACCGTTTTCAATGACAAACCAGCAAAACCGCGAGAACGTAACGTGCAGATCTGGGGTAAATTGCTGAAATCACACATGCGGTTTTTGATGCGTTTTATTTCAGCCAAGGCCGGAAGTGGATACAAAAGGAATGGGGACTGCAAAGGACAGACTTCTACTCCTCCTGCCTGCGGGACCCACGTCTGGCTTTCGGAAAACAGCATGGGGGAGATTTACTAAGCATGTTGCACCAGAATTAGGACGTAAAAAGAATGGCATTTTGATTTGTACCAAATAGATCAACTGATTTCTCCAGAATTTTTATCATAAAGAATGCATCACGACAGAAATAAGTTATAAATGTCAAAGTGGGCAGGGCTATCAAATTGGCGCATATTACGCTTCATTTATCATCTTCTTATGGGCAAAAATGGCTCAAGACAATCAAGCCAGTTTATGTGGTGGTGGTTTGTGCAAAAAAAAAAAAATAATCGCATTTATGAAAAGTGAAACCAACTCCTGGTGGGAACAAGTGATAGGTAAGGCTACTTTCACACTAGCGTTTTTTGCGGATCCATCTGCAAAAACGCTTCAGTTACAATAATACAACCGCATGCATCCGTCATGAACGGATCCAGTTGTATTAGGTCTTATACAGCCATGACTGATCCGTCATGAACCCCATTGAAAGTCAATGGGGGATGGATCAGTTTTCTATTGTGTCAGAAAACGGATACCTGCATTGTGCATCAGGACGGATCGGTCTTGCTCCGCACCACATCGCGGACAGAAAAACGCTTCTTGCGTTATTCTGTCCGCGATGGGAGCGCAACCAAACGGAACGGAATGCATTTTTTCCTTCAGTTCAGTTTTGTCCCCACTGACAATGAATGGGGACAAAACTGAAGCGTTTTCATCCTATGACGGATCTCAATAGCAGAATTGAAAACGCTAGTGTGAAAGTAGCCTAAGAAGAAGAAAAAAAAAAAAAAGGAGGAGGAGCTTATTTTCTCTAATAGGAGCTAAACAACGGGGTCCAACAAAAACGCGTGCCAAGTGTGAAACAAAAGTCACAATTCGCCAGTGGAAATGTCGCAAATATGCTTCAAAAGTCGCAATTGAGTGTCAAAATTCTCAAGTGTAGTCTGGCGGGGGCGGATTGAAATGGCACATTTCTGGTTAAGAAGTCGCATTTTGGTGCCTGTTGGTGTTAAAATGTCGCAAATCAAGAGAAATAGGCGAATAATCAAGATGACATTTTAAAAAGTCACATTTTACAAGTGGTGTGCACCTTTTGATATAGGAGGCGAAACAAATCACCAGTTTTCATCTGTAACTTTAGTATTTTTTTGGGGGGCGCAAATTACGCCATTATTGATAAATGTCCCCCTGTGCGTGTCTGCAGCCCAATATAGGCTCTAACTCAATTGGTGCAATATAGAAATTGACCAAAAGATGTATGTGATGGGACTTGACTTTAAGGCTCCAGTCAGACATCCGCAATTCTATTCCGCATTTTGAGCAACGGAATTGCGGAACCATACATTTCTATGGGGCCGCACGATGTACGTGCCCCGATCTGGAATTGCGGACCCGCACTTCCGGGTCCGCAATTCCGATCCTGAAAAAAAATATATGTCCTATTCTTGTCCGCAATAGCAGGCATATTCTCTTAGTGCCGGCAATATTTTCCAGGAGCAGAATACTGATGATCCATCTTCAGGTTAGGTCACCAATATCAAAATCGGCAGGGGTCAGACTCCTGACACCCCCGCTGAGGTTGCGGAGCTCCAGTGAGCACTATGGCCTCCTCACAGCGCCATACACTGTATAGTGGCTGTGCTTGGTATTGCAGCCTAGGCCCATTCACTTAAATGGGACCGAGCCGCACATAGGACAAGCGACCAATAAACTGGAGCGTTGCAGCTGACTGGGCGGGGTGCCGGACCCCCCCCACTGATCAGATATTGATGACCTTATCCCATGGATAGGACATCAATATTCTAGTACCCAAAAATTCCCTTATAATCATTGAAAAGAGCTGCAGCTTGGTATTCTAGTCAAGCCCAAAATCTGAGAAAGCATCTGAAAGCGGATACGGGGGGCGCAGTTCTAGGGAGGCTTTCCCTGACAACACTGTGACAACCATTGTCAGACCTGGTAAGTAAACTGCAGATGGTCGCTAGTTCTGAACTGTGGCGTGTGAAGGCAAGGCTGGCGTCCTTACCCGAGAACAGGTGCCCGCCACACTGAGGCTTAGTATGTGCCGACACAATGATGTCCCCGCAAAAGCTCTCCAATTACCAGAATAGGAAAATGGAAATGAGGGAATTGCTCACAAGGCAATTCCATAAAACCTTCACACACTCCATCTAATCTTCGCATCCTACATGTGCTGGATGAATATTCATCATCTAAGAGGCAAACCCAATGGGTTTAGCACAATCGTATGTAAAACTCCCTGGTAATGTTTATTATGGAGGGCGAGAGAAGGCGAGCACAAAGCCATGTATTGTATGAAGCGCGGTATTGTGCGGGGAAGCTCAGCGCACACACAAGCAGACATTGTGCGGCTGTTTTCACAACCCTGCAATGCTACTCGGTGGATTTCCTGAGTAGGAGACGCTTACAACTCACAGACTACCCTACAGACACAGGCGGCGAGAGGGTCCTCCATCTGCAATCATCTGCTGCCCCCTGCTGCTTGCAGGACGAAAACGCAAAAAAACTAAAAAAAAAAAAAAAAAAAAAAGGAAACTGTAAATGGTCATTAAGGCTAGGTCTACGCAACGACAATAACTTGCGCGACAGATAGGGCACAACTACACTGTAACATTTGTCGCACCAATGCTGCGACGCGACAGTCACAGAAAAATACATTTCAAATAGACTATCATTATAGAAATTGTCGTGCGACAAGTGTTGCAGTGTAGTTGTGCCCCATCTCTGTCGCGCGACATTGGTGTAGACCTAGCCTAAAACATGGATGTAGTTAAAATTCCAACCCTGGTACTCGCTGGTGAAAGGTGCCTTCTCAAACAGCTGGTCGGCAGGGGTCCCGGGTGTTGGACCCCCACCGATCAGATGCTGATGACCTATCCAGAGGATAGATCATCAGTTTAAAAAAACTGCAGAACCCCATTAAAGAGAGGAGAACACCAACAAGGGGTAGAACCACCACACGTCCCTCTAACATCAATATATAATAAAAGAGTCAATCATGACATTACCCATGGCACTGAAATTATGGAAAATATCCTAATCTAAAATCTATAGTGAAGTCTGCATAACCCTAATCCTGAATAACTTATTCGTATTTACATATCTAAGCACTTCAGAATAAGAGATAGATAGAAAAAAAAAAAATCAATAATGAAAAGAATGCCATATCAAAAGAGGGACGATATCAGTGGTCCTGCCCTGTACCTCGACGCATGTTTCGCGTGTTACAGCTTCGTCAGAATATTCATTTTTTTACAATATTCATAGGATAACCCCTTAAAAAAGAAAAATAATCCCAAGTCCCCCTGCCGCTGTAACCTTCCCAGCGCTCAGCTAACTGCTTATTACTGTCCATACAGGCCCATTTAGTGCATGGCTTGTGGGAGTAGCGAATGTGAGGGGGACACCCATCATGGACCTCTTTTAGCTCAGCATACTTTTTTTTTTTTTTATAGAAAAGCTGTTGTGAAAAAAAATAAAAGTGTATTCGTTCACGTTATTTTACAGGGTGTCCACTAGGTGGAGCCGATCACTTACATTTGGATAACACAGGGCAGTACTATAACAACATACAATCAAAGCAAATGCACAAGACGCATTGCTTTAATATTTTACCTCTGGACCCGATGTCACTATATTATCAAGTGTTTATGTGAATGCAGAGAATAATTCTATATTATTCCTTCACATAAATGAAGATTGGTACAGATCATCAGCCCTGCATAAAATGATGCAGCAATAAGGGTTTGCAGCGCTTCCTCCAGACAAATAGCACTCCAGCTGCAATACCAGACACAACCCACAGACAAGAGTGGCGCTGTTTCTAAGGGTCCTGTACATAGGGCAGCAGAATGGCTCATGGTCCAGCTCTGGGATCCTGGATTAGGATCCAACTAAGGGCAACATTTGTGGAGTTTATGTACATAGCAGACGCAGTACATATTCATTATTTAGGAGCGGCATCTGCCGTACCAGCAGCGACACTAGAGGACGTCCCTGGGCTATTATGTGCTGTCCACTTTTACCGCTCCTCGGGGCCGTCGCCCCCTGCCGTGCAGAATCAATTCTGCATCTGCAATAAAAAGGTCATCTCTAAATGCAACATCGGATCGATAGACATTTTAATGAGATTTGCTGCAGGGGGCGGATTGCTGCTCCAGAGGCAATCGGTCACGTCCTCTGTGGTGTGTGCCGTAACACGGTTGCCGTGCATGCTGTTGCCAGCGGCAACGTGTTGCGGTTGCGGCGTGTAGGTGCCTCCTGCTTTCTCCAGGGGCCTTCCCTGTCTGGTGCCGGAGGGGTTAATTATCTAGCCGGTGGGGATTTAGGTGTGGACACCACGTTTATATTGCCTGTGGGCTGGGTTCAGTGTTCCTCCAGCCTGGCCTCTACCATCTGCCCAGTGCTTGAGGGCCACCTTGTGGAACATACTGTCATGGTGGGGAGTGGGAGAAAAACGGGGAAGCAGCTAGGCCTGGACACCGGGAAAAAGGGAGCTGGTCACCTCCGAGAGCTCCAGTAATAAAGCAAATAAATCAACTGCAATGAGGGTCTTTCGCGGCCGAACACTTTTTTACTCGAGCATCACGATGTTCGGCTGAACAACACGTATGCTCGAGCGCGATGCTAGAGTCTCCTCCCCGCATATTTTTGGGCTGCTATGCAGCCAATAGACGTGCGCGGAAGTACTGGCACTCACTAATGCCGTAGCCGTGTTGGGTACTGGCATTACAGTGATTGGCTGGCCGGAACGTGTCATTGGGGGCTATATAGCACCCAAAGACACGTGTTCGGCTCAGTCTTAGTCAGGGCGAGGTGCAGCAGCAGGGAGAGGAATTGGTTTGTTTGGCAGGTTTTACTGGTGAAAGGTGTTAGAGACCCAAAAGTCCTTTCAAGGACTATTGTTTTATCTGGCTGCCATATACAGTATATTATTAGCGCAACCTGCGCTAAATTGTGTGCAATTGTTTGGCCGCTGCTGACAGTGACACAACCTCTGATACATCTGTTGTGTTACATTTGCACTGTGAAATTACGGGCAATGTTTGGCTGCTGGTGGCAGCAACATTACCTGCACTACATCTCCTGTATAACGTTTGCACATCCTAAATATCTGTGACATTCAGTCTAATTTATTTGCGCATACACTTACAAAACCTGCGCTACTGTACGTGTGACTTACTTGCAAGCATATATACCATTTACTGTAATATGCAGAAGGCGAGCAGTAAGGGACGGGGAAGTGGCCGTGCTGCTGATGGTGCATATAGAGGCCGTGGCCCTGGGCGCAGTAACTCTGCCTGCTGCCAGAGCACAAGAAACACACTCATCCATGATACCTAGCTTCATGTCCCAGTTTGCAGGGTGGCGCAGGACACCACTCTCAAAGTCAGACCAGTGCGACCAGGTGGTCGGTTGGATTGCAGCAGATAATGCTTCCAGTCGGTTAAGCACCACCCTGTCTTCCACAAAGTCCAGTCTCAGTAGCCAAGAGTCTGGTCAACAGAATCCTCACCCTGATCCTCCATGCTCCCATCACCCCTTCTCCATTGCCAAGTGGTAGGTGTTCCGCAGTCTGGCGCTTTTTTTTTTTTAGTAAGTGCGGACGATAAAATAATTGACATTTGCAACTTGTGCTGTACCAAAAGGAGCAGAGGGCGTGAACACTAGCAACCTCACCACCACCAGCATGATCCACCACATGGCATCAAAGCACCCTAATAGGTGGGCCAAAAGCTTGGGTCCACAATCAGTGTCTGCGGGTCACACCACTGCCTCCTCTTCCACTGTGTTACAAGCTGGCCAATCCCCTGTCCAAGATGCAGTCCTGGATGCCTCCCACCCTACACCTGGACCTTCGCAAGCACCATCATCATCTACCACATCCACTTCCGTGTCCTAGTGCAGCATACAGATGTCCATACCCCAGGCCTTTGAACGAAAGCGCAAATACCCAACCACCCACACGCCATAGCACTAAATGCACACCTTTCCAAATTGCTGGACCTGGAAATGTTGTATTTAGGCTTGTGGACACAGAGGCTTTCCGCAGCCTGATGGTGGTGGCCATCCCTCTTTACTCAGTCCCCAGCCGCCACCATTTTTCCCGGTGTGCCGCCCCTGCCTTACACCAGCATGTGTCCGGAATCATCCCCCGTGTCCTGACACAACGCAGTTATTGGGAAGGTCCACTTAACAACTGACACAAGGACAAGTGCTTTCGGCCAGGGACGCTACATTTCCCTGACGGCACATTGGGTGAACGTTGTGGAGACCGGGAGAGAGTCGTACCCTGGGATGGCACAGGTGCTACCGACGCCAAGAATTGTGGGCCCTACTTCCATCAGGATTTCTGCCTACATTAGTGGCTGCAACACCCCCTTCTCCTCCTCCACTTCCACCTCTGAATTGCTTCCAGCTACTGACTGGTGCTGCAAGATGACAGTGTAGCACTGCAGTGGGGAAGGCGCAATAGGCTGTGCTGAAACTATGTTTAGGTGACAAACAGCACACTGAAGCAGAGCTGTAGCAGGGTATAAGGGACCAGATTGAGCTGTGGCCCTAGTCACTCCACCTACAACCAGGCATGGTTGTATCTGATAATGGCCGTAACTTGGTGGCAGCTTTGGAGCTCGGCAAACTCTCACACATACCATGCCTAGCCCACGTGTTCAACCTAGTGGTTTCCCAATTTGCCTGAGCTACTGGTGAAGGTGCGTCATGTGTGTGTGGTGCCCATTTCCAAAGTCATCTACAGCTGCTGCCGGTCTGGCAAGGCTGCGACACCGCTTACAATTGCTAGCTCACCGACTTGTGCGAAGTGAGCACGCGCTGGAACTCCCTTGCGTTATGCGCTTTTTTTGCCAACACAGATTACTGGTTGTTCGCCCTTCTCGACCCCCGCTACAAAAGAGAACTTCTCATCTCTCATTCCTGTGGTGGAGAGGACTAGCAAAATGGTGCAATACCAGAAGGTCCTTGTGGGAAAAATTGCTCCAAAAATTTCCAGCTGACAACGCTGGCAGCAGAGTACGTACTTCCTTGGGCAACCGAAGAGGGGAGACGAGGGGAACACACAGCAGTCCCACCAGAGGCAAGGCAACACTCTCCAAGGCCTGGGACAGTTTCATGACACCCCGCCAGCAACCTCACCCTCATGCGCGGCCTAGTGTCACAAGGAGAGAAAAGTTTTGGAAGATGGTGAAGGAGTACGTAGCAGACCGTGTCAGTGTCCTCAACTACTTATCAAAATGAACAAGGCCTGGATTGCCCCTGACTTCTCTACTCCAGAGAAAAGTGGCTGAACGTAAAGGCACTTTAAATGTTGCTTTTATGAATACACTGTATTCCCATGCACCCCTTCCACCACTAAAAAGGGAATATGGCTCAAAATTTAAACATGCTTATTAGGCTGCCCTCGCTCCTAATGTTTTAGAGGGTCAGCTCAGCAGCAGGCCCTCGCCCACAAAATATTTTAGATGGTCAGATCAGCAGCAGGCCCTCGTCCTTAAAGGGTTTCTACCACTTGGATTTCACATAATTAGGTGTCAGACACTAGCGATCCGCTAGTGTCTGCTCTGCCAAACTATCCTGCTATAATAGCTTTTGGGGCAGCCGTTTACCTAAAGAAAGAACTTTTATTAATATGCTAATGACCCTCTAGGTGCTATGGGGGTGTCATTAGCACCTAGAGGATCGGTCTACCTTCGCAAGATGCCGCCGCTCAGCGCCTCCCTCCAGCCCGCCCATCTGCTTCGGAATGCATCAAACGGACGACTTCACGCGCATGCGCCGTGCGCGGCTGTATTCGGCGCATGCGCAGTGAATGTCCGACCGCTTCCCTGCTCAGACATCTCCACTGCGCCTGCGCCGATGACGTCATTAGAGGGTCACCAGCAGGCCCTTGCTCCTAATGTTTTTGAGGGTCGCCAGCAGGCCATCAATCATAATTTTTCAAGGGTGTGTATGATGTCCTCCTTTATGTGTAATAAAGGATGTATTGGAGTGCCGATTCCTTGTAATTTGTGGCACCACTTGCACTTTATATACAAGTAAATATACAGGCAAGAATGTTTCCTAACACTTTTTCCTCTAAAATCGATTCTATCTTCAGTTTTGTGCGTATTATTGTCAGTCTGTAAAAGTGGCGACAAGAGATGCATCCAGACATCCTCCCCATGCTGCTCCCGAACCATTTCAGTGGTGTTCCCATCAATTTCTGACCTTTTCCTGTGAACCAGACACCCTCCCCTCTTCAGAGCAGGAGGTGCCCGGTTTAATGCTCGGGTTCTCCCATTGACTTCCATTGTGCTCGGGTGCTCTGCCGAGCACTTTGGTGCTCGATCAACACTAGTCAGCGCTCAAAACTGCCCAACTGCGCAGGTGCAACCCACATACATCGTCGGTTGTAGCCAAGCATGCAGAATAGTTTTCTCCCACAAGATGGGGGACATACACTTTTAAAAGGGAAAATAAATAAATAAATACCGCCTTTCTTAGCTGCACAGTACTTCGGGTGCCATGCAGCCATTTACAAATGCAGACGGACCAAACAGTGCCACCCTTAGTTTAATTAGAGCCCATGCGGCTTGCATTGTCAAGCAGATCCTGACTGTGGTTGTACCCTTAGGGCTCGATGCACACAAACTTATTTTTGGTCTGCATCCGACCCACAAAAAATGCGGAGAGAACATCCATGTGTTTGTTCCGTGGCACCCACAAAAAAAAAATAAAAAATACAACACGTCCTATTCTTGTCCATTTTCCAGATAAGGATAGGACCGTTCGATAGAGGGGAGGACGTTCCGTAAAATGCAGAACACACACGGTCGGCATCAGTTTTTTTTGCGGCTGTGTGCATGAGCCCTTAGGTATACTTTAACTTTAACATGGATCATCTAACAGAACTGCTGGAGTCAGTGGAGACTGCAGGAGCGGCAAGAGATTGGAGTAAAATTTTAAAAGTAGTATTTTTGCTGTTTCAAAAAAAATAAAAGTTTAACTCCACTTCAACCAGTGCCTTTAGTTTCGTTAGCATGGAGTACCCAAAATTCCTTCCCGTTGTTACACCTAGGATATTCTGCAGTTACTTCAGGATGCCCAGCAACCACTTGGCTTCTGCCTCAGTGACCACTTCAGTGCATGCTCCAGCACGGAGGAAGATGAGGATGATGAGGTCCAGGGACAGGGCAGCCAGTATGTTTCATGTCATTGCAGATGACCTCAGAATGGAGGCCGCACTTCAGTTTCTTTACAAACAAGTCATCCCGTGCCACAGCCTCATAAAACACAGGAGGGTTACGACTTCCCATCTGTGGCGCTTTACAAGGTGATGTCGCCAGCAGTGCAGCTGTGGGATTTCCTGCCGGGACCTTCCGCACATGGGACGCTCGGTGTGGACTCCAGGGCGGGGTTCACACTGGTCAGACTAACTGCAGTAGTAAATACAGGAGAAGCATTTGCAGGGATTGTTCGAACCGTCCCACCATAGACGGAGCCGCTCGCACATCTATACAATGGGGCCTTGTGTCACCATGATCTATGCAGCACAAAACAGCCCTACGTCAGGGCGGAGCAGCAGCTAGCGGAGAATATGGCTAAGAAAAAGGAGAAAAACAATCCCAGAAAAAAGTCAGCTTGTATCCACTGCCTGGTCTCCGACTGGTGACAGCAAAGACAGGAGGAGTCACTGTACCGCATAGCGGAGTTCTGTCCCAGCTCTGCCCATCCTTGACCTCTGCTTGAGTGACTGTCAGTCTTAACTGAAGTGTTAGCATTCGGTTCATGAACAGAGACGTTCAGGATGAACACAAATGTACATTTTTGCAGCCAAGCATGATAATAGTCGCCAGGTTGACACTTCCCCTGGGCACAGCATAAAGTAGCGTCAGCGACCCCGAATATAGAGGTGTAGCACTTATGGAGTAATTTTTATAAAATCACAGTATCGAGTGCAGCGGCCAAGAGTCCTCTCAATAATGGGGGCATGCTCAGGAGTCTTGAGCAGCAAACTCCCCTTTAAGGGGTCACCCCATTATAAATAGTCTACAGTTTTCAAACCAGCACCTGGATCTGAATACTTTTGTAATTGCATGCAATTAAAAATTTAGCAAAGATAATAAGTTATTCAATAAAATGTATCTGTATAGCGCCACCTGCTGTTTGTTTTTTCTTATTTCTTTGTCCTGCTCACTGAGATGGCCGCACATGCTCCGTTCCATCCTTAAAACTGCCTCCTGAGCTATGATAGGGAGAGCATGGACACGCCCCCTGAGCTGCAGCAGAACAGACCCTCCCCTTGAGCTGTCAGCTTGATATAAATCTAGCAGAGCAATGAATGTGGAGATCTCTGGATCCATGTGAGGTACAGGGCTGGTTCTAGTGTCATGTACTATATGAGGTCCGATTTTCATTTTTTGCATTAGTCACGGGTTTATGCCCTTTAAATGGGGCTTTTTCAGGACTTTACACAAAATCCCGGTGACAGGTTCCCTTTATAGAGCTGAGGACATGGGTTGCTAGATGGCCGCCAACACATCCACAATATCCAGTCCCCATAGCTCTGTGTGCTTTATATTAACTTAAGAAAAACTATTTGATAGATATGCAAATTAATCTGAGAAGAGTCCCGACCCAGAGAGGAGTCCAGCGTGAAGGAGCCCAGCACCGCCCGCATCCTCAGAATTTCCTCCTTTCTCCCTGACGCCACAAAGCTAGAGGGCAGTTATCTTACGATGCGCAAGCTAGCGCATGCACAGTTCGTTCCCCGAGGCAGATTCCAGCACAGGGAAGGAACACTATGCCGAAACTGCGCATGCGCTGGATCGCGAATCGCGAGATTACGGCGCTCTAGCTTTGTGACGTCGGGGAGCAAGGAGGAGATTTGGAGGATGAGGGGCGGTGCTGGGCTCCTTCACGCTGGACTCATCTCAGGGACAGGACTCATCTCAGGTTAATTTGCATATCTATCAAATCGTTTTTTTTAGACAATAAAAGGACACGGCGCTATAAGAACTGGGTATTTCGGATGTGCTAGCGGCGATCTAGCAGCACATGTCCGCAGCTCTATTCACAAAATCCAGGTGACAGGTTCCCTTTAATACTGATGACGAGTCCTCAGGATAGGTCATCAATATCAGATTGGCGGGGGTCTGACACCTGGCACCCCCATCAATCAGCTGGTTGAAGAGAAGGCCGTGCTCCAGTCTTCCCTTGATTACCTGCTCGCCATTGACATTGCAGCGGTGAGCAGATGTAACTACAAGCCGTCCTATTAACTTCTATGGGATGACTCCCTCCTATTCTATCATATACTACAGAGCTGTCCCATAGAAGTGAATGGGACGGCTTGTAATTACACTGCTCATCGCTGCGCTGTTGACGGTGAACAGGTAAACGATTAAGGGAAGGCTGTGCTCGCATGGGGCACAGCCCTCTCTTCAACCAGTAAATCGGCGGGGGTGATCTGATATTGATGATCTATCCTGAGGCTAGTTCATCAATATTAAAATCCCAGAAAATCTCTTTAAAAAAGGGAATATCCAGGAATTTCATATTGATGGCCAATCTTCGGGTTGGCGGGCGTGTTTGAAGAAGCCGCTGCACTCAGTGGAGCTCCAGTGATAGCTATGATTTCTTTACAGCTTACACAGTGCCGTACATCGTATAGTGGCTGTGCTTGGTATTGCAGCTCACCCTTATTCATTTGAATGGGACAGAGTTGGACCTCCAACCGATCCGATCTTGATAACTTTATCCTGAGACAGGTCATCAATATCAAATTCCCATATAACCCCTTTAACCTCCTGGTTTTGATTGGCAGCTCTCTCCCCATTACTGTGCATAGGGAAAACACTGCTAATCAGCAGTAGGTGGGGGAGAGGAGGGAGTCAGCAGCTCATGCATCCCGAGGATTCTGGGGAACATCGAAGTTTGAACACTCTTCAAGACTGAAAACAGATTTCCTACAGCCCAATCTTAAAGGGATTCTGTCATCAGATTTTACCCCTCTAACCTAAACATATGCTCATGTCCAGACTAATAATAAGAATCCTAAGCCGGCCTTATTAAACCTCACTGTGGCTCCATTTGCCCAAAAAACAGGTTTTTATAACCTGTCAATCACTTAAGGTGCCCAAGGGGAGGTCCGTTCATACAGGGTGCCCGCCTGCACCCCTTGCTGTCCGGTGCCCAGCGCCGCCTTCCCTGTCTTCAGCGCCGCCTTCGCAATCCTCCCCGTCCCTCTGCCAGATCCCTCGCCTGCGCGGGCTGTGAGGTTGGCGCCAATCTGCAGGTCATATCAGGGTTGAGAGAAGTGCGCATCAGGCCAGCGCATGTGCACTTCGCTCAACGAAGCCGCTGCCAGGAGTCTGCATGGGCGCATCAGGCTGAGCCTAGTGTGCAGGCGCGGGATCTGGCAGAGGGACGGGAGGATTGCGGAGGCGGCGCTGAGCTGTAGAAGGCGGCGCTGAAGACAGGGAAGGCGAGGGGTGCGGTCGGGCACCCTGTATTAACGGACCTCCCATTGGGCACCTTAAGTAGGTGATTGACAGGTTATAAAAACCTGTTTTTTGGGCAAATAGAGCCACAGTGAGGTTTAATAAGGCCAGCTTAGGATTCTTCTAATTAGTCTGGACATGAGCATATGTTTAGGTTAGAGGGGTAAAATCTGATGACAGAATCCCTTTAATTCTTCGTCCCTCAGTACAATTTCTTATGTCCCTATAGGACAGGTCCACCTGGATCTTTCAGATCCATCACTGTGCACGCTGTTCAAGGTCTAGTATAGAGAGTGGAGATCCAGCGTAGTCACCTGTTAAATACAGCGCATGCTGCTTGGCAACAGCAAGCAAATTGAGCCAGATCCTGAAGGAATGGTTACAGAAAGTCTGTCAGCAGTTCTGAACTGCTGATGGCACTAGGTAAGAGCTGGGAAGGGCGGGCCAATTAAAACTTTTTTGGAGCTTTTCTTGTCGGTAGTAGTGTGAATATGAAGTTTTATTCTGCCAGGCTCTACTCCTGCAAAAGCCCAGGAGGTGATACCTCATGGTGAAGTGCTGTTTTCATTGAACTGCTTCCCAGCCCCTCCCCTCTAAGTGGTGACTATAGTGGTCTCCCGGTTGGATGCTACAGAGCAGGAAGGGGTGGGGGGGGGGGCTGTACAGCAGATCACCAAAGAGAGCACTTCACAGTGAAGCTCCGCCTCCTGGCCTCTTGCAGGAGCAGAAGCTGGCAGAATACAACTTCATATTCACACTACTCCTGAGGAGAAAAGCTCCACAAAAAGGGTATAATTTTGTACTGGTCTCCCCAGTCCCTACCTAGTGCTATTAGGGCTCTTTCACACTTGCGTTGTTCTTTTCCGGCATAGAGTTCCGTCGTCGGGGCTCTATGCCGGAAAAATCCTGATCAGGATTATCCCCATGCATTCTGAATGGAGAGAAATCCGTTCAGGATGCATCAGGATGTCTTCAGTTCAGGACCGCTTGCTCCGGCCAAAAATCCTGAACACTTGCCGCAAGGCCGGATCCGGAATCAATGCCCATTGAAAGGCATTAATCCGGATCCGGCCTTAAGCTAAACGTCATTTCGGCACATTACCGGATCCGACGTTTAGCTTTTTCTGAATGGTTACCATGGCTGCCAGGACGCTTAAGTCCTGTTTGCCATGGTAAAGTGTAGTGGGGAGCGGTGTTCTTACCGTTCCCCGCTTCAGAGTGACGTCAGGGCGCCCCATGCGCATGGATAACGTCATCTATGCTCATGGGGCACTCGGACGTCATTCTGGAGCGCCCCGGGAGCCGCACGGACGGTAAGTATACCGATCCCCTGCTCCCCACTACTACTATGGCAACCAGGACTTTAATAGCGTCCTGGCTGCCATAGTAACACTGAACGCATTTTGAAGACTGATCCGTCTTCAAATGCTTTCAGTTCACTTGCGTTTTTCCGGATCCGGCGTGTAATTCTGGCAAATTGAGTACACGACGGATCCAGACAACCCAAGTGTGAAAGAGCCCTTAGATGTGTAGCATGGTCAAAACTGCTGACAGAGGACTTTTAACAGGAAACTTTTCTTCCCTGAAGTTCCCCTTTAAAAATTTATTTACAGAAGGATCACTTGCAAAATCCAATCTCTTGCAGTCTTTCTATACTGCAGGGAGTATCCCACATGGCTCCTACTTGTGCAGACATAACGTCACCAAATAAGCAGCCGCCTTGGGATCCGTCCCTTCCCAATGACAGTGACATTTTGTGCAATTTAAAAGTTTTCATATGTTACAGCCAAGGAAGATGATGAGTAAGTAATCCCTTTAAGTCATACTGTGTCTCACTCCCTGTATACAAGGGCAGAAGATGTGCCATTTTACTTAATGTATGAGCACATCTTCAGCAGTCAGTGCACCTAAACTGAAATCTATCCCAGAAAACTAGTGTAAAGGAAGATAAATGTTACGGGCCTGCTCGCCCCCATCTTTTGAGGTTGGTGAAGAAACACCAATTGCACAAAAAGGTGTTAAAGTTGCAAACACAGTGTTTGACTTTTTCCACCAGAAAAAAGTGCGTGTGCCACTGAGAGCATGTAAAAGCCTCTCTCGGTATGTGCATGTAAGTAACGGTATGGATATGGGTGTGTAAAAACTAACTACGATGTAGAATAACAAGCTGGTCGTGGAACACTGAAGGCTGTAAATATGAAGTTCAAAAAATAATGGAGTAACCCAGGGCTCGACAAATCCCAGGCGCCAGGTCGCCATGGCGACCAGGAATTTAGTCCTGGCGCTTGGGTATTTGTCAGCCCGTTTTCAAAGGTGCCTGGGCGATGGGTGCGGAGCGCAGTTCTGTCCGGAGGCAGCACAGGAGTGGAGATGAGCGGAGAGCTGTGTGACGGTGCCTTAGGTTCCCTATACCCGGCTGCTCTTTAGACACGCTCCCTGCCCATGGCTGAGCGTACGCCGCCGCGGAAGTCCACTGTGACAGACGTGATGAGGAGAAGCGCCGCCCTGCCCCCAGCGGGCTCGGGCCACCCATGTGCTCTATAAGCGGAATGCAGAGTCTGGCCTGGCAGCACGTTAAGCAGCTGCTGTGTCTGATGGGCCGGAGGCCTGACCTGCTGTGCGGGGGCCATAGCGCTGACCTGCGCCCTCCTCGTGGCTCTCAGGTTCACCTGCAGGTAACTTACGCGCCTCCAGTGCAAATTACTACTACCCGCATCCAAGTGAGGCAGGAGCCTGAGGTGTCAGCACATGTACACTGTATGCCATAGTCCTATATACTGTACATATATCATGGTCCTGTATACTGCGTATGTAACATAGTATACAGCACGTACACTGAATGTCAGTCATATACTGTACCTATATCATGGTCCTGTATACTGCGTATGTAACATAGTATACAGCACGTACACTGAATGTCAGTCATATACTGTACATATATCATGGTCCTGTATACTGCGTATGTAACATAGTATACAGCACATGTACACTGCATATGTAACATGGTATACAGTATTATTGGAGGGGCTCTATGGAGAAGTGGGGGGGGGGAGCACTATGGGGGAATCTACTGGGGGCTTTATGACGCGGCTCCGCCTGGCTCCTAACTTTTTTAGCTGGCTCCTAGATTCCAAGGAAATTTGTCAAGCCCTGGAGTAACCCATTCCAAAATAAAAGTAAAAATCGATATGCTGTATGTACCCCAAAATGGTATCACTAAAAATACAACTCATTCCACAAAAAAACTGCTCCCATACGGCTACAGCAAAAAAAGGTTATAGCAAGAAGAAAAAATAAATAAATAATAGATATAAATTGTCCTTTAATTTGAAGGGGGAGATGATTTAAAATAAAAAATAAAAATCAAAGTGAAAGGTTTCATGGCGCCATCAGGCAGAGCCGCTGCTCACACCGGCCAGGACTGGACTGATGCAAGATGGCAGAAGAGAATTCTTCTTTTTCATTTCGGGGGGAGCGCAGGCACAGCCTCACAATGAACAGTCAGCGGAACGTCTACCGCCCCTCAGTACATAATAATGGTGTCTCTCAAAAGGGACTTAACAAACAGCACTTGTTTTCTTGGCCGGGAAGTACAGCGTGGGTTTGAGGACACATTACGCCAGGAAGACGACTCGGAGCGGAGCAGGGAGGATGCACTGACGAGATCAGTGAGAGAGGATGGGAATTATTGGCCAAACCTGGACCGGGCATCATCTATAGCACTTCCATAATCCAGCCTACTATATCCAGAACGTCTGGGGTGCAGCAGCATCACAGATTTTGGAAAAGACTAATGGAGACTACACCTGCAGCAACATGGACCGACTGGTCTCTTGCCCTGAAGCAATGTCTGCACCTTCACCGGGAAGTTTTAAATCGGTGGTACCATGAAATCAGCTTATCCTCTATGCACAGGAAAGGTGATCGCTGGAGGTCTGAGCGCTAGGACACCTGCCGATCACAAGAAATGTAATCCCCTGATCCTAGAGTAGAGCGGCGGGTTGTACATCTGCTCTGCTGCTCAATCCACTCTCTACAGGACAGGGATATTGTTTGATAACTGGAATACCCCTTCAAGGTATGTCCAGAGGCCATTTTGTAGGTTTTTATGACATTACACACTTGTGTATGAAATTACTGACGTTTAGGGACCTCTCTTCAAGACCCTCTCCAAACTGGAGAGAGAGTCAATCGCCCTGGAGGGGCTGTACTGCAATAAAAGGGAAATGTGTAATTCTTAATTACCCCTGTGGAGGCGCTGTGCGAAACTAAACATGTGAAGACTTCTTCATGGATGTGACACGTGTGTGAATGCGGCCTTATATTTGCAAGGCACAATCTTCTGACTCCATTTACTCCTCTTGGCCACTATGCTGCTCACACCCTGACACAGAAGATATTTACTTATCCTGGAAATCACCAAGGTGCTGCGGACCCAAAAATGTCACACCCACTTCAGAAATAAATCACCCAAGCGACAAAAAACAAAACCGCTCTCATGTCCCCGTGCAAAACATGACTCCACACCGTCGACTAGGATTTTATTTGGAGGGGGGAAATAGAAGTATGCCTATAGTAAGGGTCGGGTCAACTCCTCGGGGGGAAGGTGGGGGTATTAAAACTGGAGAAAAGGAAAAGTGAAGTAGTTGCCCATGGCAGGCAGGGCCTAATAGGTACAGTATATTAGGACGTTCGCCACATTGTTGAGTGCCTAATCGGGTGACAGAGGGGCCCCCTCTCTGTGTATAACCACACAGATGGCAGGGTGGCTATTTACTGCGGCATTTAAGAGGTTAAAGGGGCAAGACCAGGGTTCAGCCACTGTAGCAGGAGCACGGCTGTCCTCGGAGGTCTACCCATATTGTTACCACGCTCTGCCTGGGCACAGTCTGTGCAATCAGAGAATGGTAATGGCACTGCACTGATTCCTGCCAGAGCTGGATAAAAAGTAGTCTAGCAAAACTAATACGTGGCGTTATACCTAGAGGAGGCCCTGAAGGGATTCACTGAGCACCAAAGATACTACCAGTCATGGGAAGCATGTGGTAACCGGTTTAAAGGGAGTCTGTCAGCAGTTTTGTACCTATTACACTGGCTGACCTGTTACATGTGCACTTGGCAGCTGAAGACATCTGTGTTGGTCCCATGTTCATATGTGTCCACATTGCTGAGAAAAATGATGTATTAATATATGCAAATTAGCCTCTAAGAGCAACGAGGGCGTTACCATTACACCTAGAGGCTCTGCTCTCTCTGCAACTGCTGGGCCCTCTGCACTTTGATTAACAAAGCCAGGCAATGAAAAAGCCATCACACCTGGTCATGTCAAAGTGCAGAAGCCACAGCAGTTGCAGAGAGAGCAGAGCCTCTAGGTGCAATGGCAACGCGGGTGTCCGACACCCGGGACCCCCGCCGATCAGCTCTTTGATAAGGCAGGAGCGCCGCAGCCTTCTCACTGTTTACCGCTGGCCCAGTGACGTCACGACTAGTATCAACTTACCTGGGCGCGGCTAAGCTCTGTTCACTTGAACATCACTGGGCCTGCGGTAAACAGTGAGAAGGCCACGGCGCTGCTGGAGCACTGCTGCCTTATCAAACAGCTGATCGGCGGCGGTCCCGGGTGTCGGACCCCCGCCGATCAGATGCTGATGATCTATCCAGAGGATCCATGCTAAAAAAAAAAAAAAAAAAAAAAAAAAAAAAAAAATGGACAAAACTGATTCTTCACAATTATCTACAAGGATGAAACACGGACAGATTCTCCATGGATGTCAAACACTGAAATGTGAATGAGGCCTTAAGTTGCTTGACATAGAACGTACAGACCTAAAGTTCCCCCATGACGGCGCTCGTCACACCAGAAGCAGCCCCAGCATGCACCATTAGTACTTTAATGCCGCTGCTCCAGGGTGGGTGCCACTCCTCTCTGACATACTACGTCTAAGTGCTCATAGACATCTTTCACATGATGCACCAATATCTGCGGCGCAGTTTTCTTATCTTTTTGGGTTATATTCTGTTGAGGTGTAAAGAAGTTATTTTCTCATCTTTATAGTAGCTGGAGCTTTGTTTTCTGGTCAGCTGCCACTAGGGGGAGCTTAGAGCATATTATGTCTGCAAACAGTCTGCAGTAAGCTCTCAGGCTCCCTCTGGTGGTGGTAAATATAGGATTTAAATCTACGCATGAGGATTTGGAGCCGTGGAGAAAATAAAAAACAATATTGCTGTAACAGTTCTAAAAAAATAAAACGTAACCACAGGAAGACAGACGTAAAGACATTCCGCCCACATCTGCAAAGGATTTAACGCCAACATATCCAATATACACCAAAGCACCAGATTAGGACTTCTTAACCCCTTGATGACCAGTTAGAGCAAATTTGCACTGAGATGCTCTATATAAAAGGTAAGAAACTGTTTTCTTTGCTGGTTTTCCTTTACCAGAATAGGGAGACTAACCAATGAACGGGGGTTATTCTGACCATATAGTCCTGGTCACGAGATGCATGCTAATGAGCTGTGCACCTGTGTGCCCATCACAGGACCAGGACACACTGAAGGTCCCTAGTGAATGACAGCAAGCAGAGATCTTGAGGAACTGATACAGAAAGTATATAGGAAAACTGTAAAATATCTAGAGGTTGGATACCATCTAAGGGCACTGAGCAGCCATTAGGCACCCAATAGTAGTGGTCAATGACTCCGGTGCCATACAGGATTTGTATAGACGCCCCCCACATGCAGGGCTTTTACCACTGGATATAAAGATCCTAAAAAATAAAAAATAAAAAATTGAAAATTGAGAGATTACCTTTTCCACCAAGTTTCTGGACGACCGCTTCAAAGGATTTCCTCTATTAACATGAGTTCCCCAAAGCTGTCAAGAAGAGAGACGGTTTTTAGTAATGTGCATGCAGGTTGAAGGCCAAAAAGCATCTACGGTGGTCGGCACATAACACACAGACTGCATAACAGAATACATCTACACTGAAAATCGTAGAGAAACGAAAAGGTTAATGCACGAGCCGCAAGGTGCTGAGACGGCACAGCCTTTATCAGGACGCCCATGCTTCCTTGTCGCTTGCACGCAGCCGCCAATACCTTAAATTGGAGGCTTTGAATGCAGATCCTGATATTTAATCCGGCGGCTACAATGGGATCCCTGTTTTGCAATCTGTACAATGTAGCCACTTGTTCACACGCCGGACGCTAATTCATTGCAGCGTCCTTCAATAAGGAGGAGGAGGAGGAAGAGGGGGGAAACAAATGTCACCAGCAGGAGAAGCAGTAGGTAACCCTAGTGACAATCATACGGTCCCAATAGAAAGTGTTTGCCTATGGCAGTGACCATATATGGGCATGAAGGCTCTCACATGGCAGGGAACATCCTTTATCAGACGTGAATCCGTGCGGCGTTATCAGCCGGCAGCCCACAAAGCCGCGCACAATGCAAGCACTGCAGGGGGAGAGGGGATTCTTTTTCTCCCTTTTACATTATGGATAAGCTGCGTGCAGCTCAAACGTCGCTTGTGTGATCAAAAAGAGCATCCCCTTTAAATGACCAGTCATAGTCTTCTCCTATGACACAAGCCGGCTGCGGGGGTCCTGACTGCTCCGTGTTCAGCCATTACTGCTAGGAAAGGCTCGATGTAAGCACTAGGGCTCATGGACCCGACTGTGGTTATTGCCTGCACCCGATACGGACCCATTCAATTCAACGGTGCCGCAAAAGATGGGAACAGCAGACTGGGTGCTGTCCGCATCCGTAGGTCCGTTCCGGGCCACACAAAAAATAATAATAATTAGAACAAGTCTTATTCTTGTCCGTTGTGCGGAGAAGGATAGGACAGTTCTACAGACGGCAGGACGATCCGTAAAATGAGGAAGGCACACGGCTGGTGTTTTGCGGCTCCGCAATCTGCTGACCGCAAAAATGGCTACCGCCGCGTGTATGAGCCCCGTGTCCTCTGAGCTAATGGAATCAATATCCTTTTATGGGGGTCCTAGTGACTGAAGGTGGTCTGAAACGATTACTCGTATTATCGATTAACTCAACACAAAAATACTTGATGCAAATGTTTCGTGACCACAGAGTGTGAGTGAAGAGCTTATTACTCACGCTCCGTGGTCACCCGCCTGCCCGCACAGCGCTGCACTGGATTCTGGCGTACACACATCGTCAGGACATTTTAGTTCACTGGCGCTGCGGCTGGGCACTGATTGTAGTGGGGGCAGCTGGTGGCACTGGGGGAGAAGATGATGGCACTGGGAGGGGAAGCAACTGATGACATGGGGGAGCTGGTGGCATTGGAGGGGGAACTGGAGAGGAGCAACTGATGGCACAAGGGAGGTGGAGCTGATGGCACTAGGGATGATGAGTTTTTATGATTCTTTTTATTAGTTCTTATTAGTGCACTCGATTAATCATTGGATTCATCGGTAGAATACGTGATTACTAAAACAATCGATAGCTGCAGCCCTATCTGAAATGCTCTGATTGATGGGGGGTGTTCCCCGCTTTAACTGAAGTGACGGTCACACATGCGCCCTGCTGCTCCATTCCTTTTCTATTGGAGTACAGGCGAGCGCTGGGCTCTCTCCATCAGTCCCATAGAGAATGTATGGAAAGGTGTGAACTCTGTGCCAGTCAAATGGAGGACACAGGACCCCAGGTTCAGAGCATTTATTCTCATCTAGGGCTGGGCAATTAATCTAATTCACCCTTTTAGAGCCCGGATTGTTTTTTAAAACATTTAAAAATCTGATTTTTCCGTTTGGAGTGCTGTACAGTGTCTTCAGTCCTTGCTGTCCGCACCATTAACCCTGGCACAAGGGCTGAAGATTGCAGAGACAAGCTGCAGTGATTTTAGCACTCCGCAGGAATCCAGCACTGACTGAAGCCGGGCTCCCCCTGTAATGACCAAAACTGAGAGAACTCTGATCCTGGCCATTTGACTCCCTAGATGTCGCAGTCAATATCGACTGGAGCATCTAGGCAGTTGAGTCAGGCCCTCCACGAACGCAATTGCAAGGTGCCAATGCGCTGCTTTGACAGCTGTGGGCCTAATGAAGACCACTAGGTATCCTATAACTATTAGACTGTGCCACATAGGCTGTAATACATCAGTACACAAGGTACTGTATATACCAGTGCATCATAAAAGAAATGTCCCCTAGTGGGACTAAAAAATAAAACATTTTTTTTTAAAAAAGTGGTAAAAACATCTATTGGCAACTGAGAAAAGTCGATAATTGTTCTTAAATTGCCTAGCCCTGTTCTAATCATTATCAAAGCATTTAAGGGCTCTTTCACACTTGCGTTGTCGGGATCCATCGTGTACTCCATTTGCCGGAATTACACGCCGGATCCGGAAAAACGCGTAAGAACGCATAATGTTTTCTTTCCGGATGCGTCTTTCTGGCTTTTTTGGCAAGATACTGATCCAGAAATCCTGAAGCTAACATCAATGTTTTTTTGCGGGATCAGTCATGGGGCCGGATCCGGAAAAAAAAACGTTGATGTTGGCTTCAGGATTTCTGGATCAGTCTCTTTTTCGCGCCAGCCAAGCCCTTCCTACTTCCTGGCGCAGGCGCAACTTCCGGATCCGTTGTTGCGTCGTACCAACTGAAGATGTTAGGACGGATCCGGAATAATACATTTCAATGGGCTATTATTCCGGATTCGTCGATGCGGCAAGTGTTCAGGATTTTTGACCGGAGCAAAAAGCGCAGCATGCTGCGGTATTTTCTCCGGCCAAAAACGTTCTGGTCCTGAACTGAAGACATCCTGATGCATCCTGAACGGATTTCTCTCCATTCAGAATGCATGGGGATAATCCTGATCAGGATTTTTCCGGCATAGAGCCCCGACAACTGAACTCTATGCCGGAAAGGAAAAGCGCAAGTGTGAAAGAGCCCTTAAACAGGGGCCACGTGCGCCCTTGTCTGCTCACATGTATTCTTCCATTAGATGGGAGTCCTAGAAGTGTACCCAGACATTTATGGTATATATTGTATGTACAATATGCCATGAATGTTGCGTTTCAGTTGGTAATGCCGCTTTGTTTTTTTTCAGCCCTTGGGATTGGTTCAGTCTGACAAAGTGGCCCCCAACCAGAAAAGGTTGTGCACCCCCGATTTAAAAGGACGCTACACTTAGGACTATTTGCTGTGCAGCCAAGAATAACCTTTTGTTCTCGGTTATCAGCCATTACAGGCTAAGCAAAGGTGGACTACTGTTCTCCAATGAGATGAAATCTCATCACTACTACTACTACTACTACTTCTTCTCATTCGGCACCAATGCAGATTACACATCCAAGAGCTACTGAATTGGGCAATTTTCTTACCTCATGGCCTTGGTTATGGACGGTTTTCATTTAACTCCTAGCACTACAATTCAGACCTTTCCAAGCAGTTGCATTGAACATAATCGCCGCACATTTATGATTGTTTGCACCATGAAGAATGGTGAAAATACAATGTGATTTTACGCTAGGACGCTTAACTATTTACAACAAAATTAATTAGGGCTCTTTCACACTTGCGTTCTTTTCTTCCGGCATAGAGTTCCGTCGTCGGGGCTCTATGCCGGAAGAATCCTGATCAGTTTTATCCTAATGCATTCTGAATGGAGAGAAATACGTTCAGGATGCATCAGGATGTCTTCAGTTCAGGACCAGAACGTTTTTTGGCCGGAGAAAATACCGCAGCATGCTGCGCTTTTTGCTCCGGCCAAAAATCCTGAAGACTTGCCGCAAGGCCGGATCCGGAATTAAGCTAAACGTCGTTTCGGCGCATTGCCTGATCCGACGTTTAGCTTTTTCTGAATGGTTACCATGGCTGCCGGGACGCTAAAGTCCTGGCAGCCATGGTAAAGTGTAGTGGGGAGCAGCATACTTACCGTCCGTACGGCTCCCGGGGCGCTCAAGAGTGACGTCAGGGCGCCCCAAGTGCATGAATCACGTGATCGCATGGCACGTCATCCATGCGCATGGGTGGCTCTGACGTCATTCTGGAGCACCCCGGGAGCCGCGCGGACTGTAAGTATACTGCTCCCCCGCTCCTACTATGGCAACCAGGACTTTAATAGCGTCCTGGGTGCCATAGTAACACAAAGCATTTTGAAGACGGATCCGTCTTCAAATGCTTTCAGTTCACTTGCGTTTTTCCGGATCCGGCGTGCAATTGCGGCAAGTGGAGTACACGCCGGATCCGGACAACGCAAGTGTGAAAGAGGCCTAAGTATGAGTAACTGGGTGACTGACTGGTACATAGGAGGAGAAGACCCTACCAGCAAAGGCTTTAAATCTACTAGGGAAGGGGGCATTAGGAAGAAGATGCTCATCTGGCCGTGTGGGGATGTATCGGGAGATTAGGTCAGAGTGGACAAACTCTAGATGGACTTTTATATCATAGTTAGGATTTTGAACCGAATTCCCTGGGCGATGGAGAGCCAGAAAAGGGATCAGCAGAGTACAAATGAGGGGAGAAGTTTAACCAGGCAGTAGCGTTGAGGGGCACAAAAAGTGCCAGATTGGGGGGCTACAGACGAGGATGTTGCAGTAGTCCAGGCGGGAGATGACCAGGGCGAGCATCAGCAATTTTGTTGACTCAGGGTTGAGGAATGAGCAAATACAAGAAACTTTTTTTATTGGAGGCATCAGATGGTGGTAAGGGTTTGGATGTGTAGCTTGAAGGACAGAGAGGAATCAAGTCTTATCTTGAGGCCACGGACTTGTGTGACTGGAGAGAATGAGTGACATGAAGGAAAGACAAAGTCAGTTCTCCATGTTGATTCTAAGAGGTTGCAGGTAGTACAGAGCTCAGCACTAACCCAGGTCTAGGAGCGGTCTCTTAACAGATACAACCTGAGGTCACCATACCGTGTCATTATCACCCTAAGGCACCTCTAGGAAGTCATCAAAACCTCATCTTGGGGGGGGGGGGGGATTAATTGTATCAAATATTTACAAAAAATCATAATCACATACTGCTCTCAACGGGTCAGAGGGGACTCAAACAGTTGTTCCTACTATATTTTCAGAGATAGGTACGTGACACCCCCACCCAAGCCACATACCCTGCAAGAGATACAGTTGTCACAGCACAATACATATCAGACCTCCATCTTGTGCTGCAGCCTACAGGTAAGCATAAGTTATTGCAGACAGAGGACCTTGTCACCATCTGTGGTCTGTGACTGCTTCTGCCAGGGCCTAGGAAACTAGATGCCATCATGATAGCGACAGGTGTAAGCATCCAAACCATGAAGCGGCAGGAACATATTTTTTTTTAGTTACCATGGAAATCAGGTCTTGCCCAGCTCCGCTCTAGATAAACTGTAGTTTTTCCACTCTATGAGACATTTTAACTACAGAAAGATCTTTCAATAAAAAAAATGAAAGTCTCCATTACCATTCCTATCCGGATCATGTCTCTTTATGGGTCTATAAAGGTGGAATTGATCACGTCAGCAGGGGGGCCCGGCCATAAATAATTCAGACAGCACCACTGACCACCTGGACTCTCCGAACCCCAAAAGAGAAATGTATGTCTACACAGTGAATCTCAGGTGGTACAGCATACGTTGGACTACCAAGGTGTGTGCTCTTGGAAAATGCAGCACCAGCAGAATTAGCCCTGGGGCACAATGAGAAGCATCCAGAACTCCCTGCAGGCAAACTCGTTGGGTCCTCAGGCCTGAGCTGCTGGTCAAACTCGTCCCTGCTGTCCAAAGTTGGCTGCATAAACTGCAAAGCCTAAAGACATGGGAGGAAAGATAGCATCTGCCTGTCCGTCTTGGACCAATTGAGATTTCCTGACAACATAGTAACACAGCTTTTTGCCCAGGGCTGGACCAGAAGGAAATCCAGGCCATGGCCTCCTGGAAAACCGGACTGTGACGTATACACATATATGTTCCAGTATTACAACGCACATCCGGCACTACACGGATGCCAGACATGTGGACCATGTGTGAGAAGAGAACGGTCACGTAACTCATTTAGTTCTTGCAATCACATGAGTTTTCAGTGTCAGCCACGCACAGACTTACCTTAACCCCCTTAGTGACCACCATAAAAAAAAGCATATGGGTTTTCACTGAGGGGGTTAAAGGGTTTGTCCCATGAGCAAGCAACACTTGTCTAGATATTACCGTTTTGTTACGGCGCCTCCTGCTGTTCTTTTGTTTCCCTCTCAGAATGTCCTCCTAATGTGTCCAGTACCAGTGGTCGTACATGCTCAGTCCCACCACTTGAATCCTCTTGTACATGGGCAGAATCTATAAATTCTGCTGAAGAATTTAAATCTAATCAAACCTGCACCCACAACAACCTTGCCAGATGTTGACACGACCAGAGCAAGGCTGCAGGGGACTGAAGAAGCTGGAACCCAGTGGTGGGGAGCAGGTAAGTATGTTTCCCTCCGTTACTGAGGCAGACGTGGTGGCCGAAGGTGAACAACCCTGGTTGCCAACAACCGCCACTAGGAGGGGCTGAAGAGCTCAGTGCATACAAGTATATCACCGAGCTCAATGTATACAGACACTGTAATCTCCTACGTGCAGTTAGTCAGGAGATCATCATTTTGCAATGTCTGTGGAAGGGATCTAAGCTATTTATAAGAGAAATTATTTCCTGTAAAGACTCATTATAACAATTATTTAGCACCAAATGTCAGACCTATTTAAATAAGTCAAATCAACACAAAACTATGAAGACATACAGACCCTATTAGTTTCCATGCCGCACCCCTTTAATACTCGTGGCCGGTCACTTATCTCTGTGATCAGCTCAAAATGAGTAAAGCCATTTGTAAGCTGGTCGCCTGCCCGCTCCTGGGCGACGGTAACCGGACACTGGAGCCCGGCGCAGTGATAAACGATCTGCTCCGAGGCTTTTCTATTGTCTCCGTAACCAGATACACAGAGAATTGTACACAGGAAATTATCAGATATCCTTTTTATCGTCAGAGCCAAATTCACAAGCTTAAAGGGCAAGGAACGACTTAAAAAACGGGTAAAGTTTCACAGCAGATGTTTCTCGTGATTTTGGGGATTCAGCAAATAGCGCTATCCAGAAAAAATATACGAGTAGATACCCTCAGGTTTCTCTGCAGCGGATTTATCACGGCTTCTGCATCAAAAAAGGCGCGCCAAAAAGTAGTAAAAACGTGCAACTTTTAGGAGATGTTACACAAGTGGGTGGGGCTTGTGAGAAGGGCGTGGCCTCCGGCAACCCAACAGATTTACTACAGTTTTAACCAGAAACTGGTGAGCATTATAGCATGTCAGAAAAGCAATAAGGAACTTGCGGCTCGTGATGCACTCACTCACTTGCATTATGTTCTGATGCAGCAGCGCGATACGGTCATCCCTGGCCATAATCCCCATGTAGCCCAGTCTGAAAGTTCTGCAGGAAAACGCAGGTGCGCCTCTTCCTAGACCCCTCCATCTTAGGGCCGGCGCACACAGCTGTATTATGGGGCCTATACTGTACCTCCATGTGCCTTGGGTTTGATAGGTAGGCTTGTTATGGAGATATTCGCCCACAGAAGAACTGCTTCTATAGAAAAAGTACATGGTGCATCATGGAGGCATCATAGAGCGGCACAAGGAGTGCCTAAGGGTTCCTGAAAGAGACTGAAAAGAATGTTTTCTATAAAAACTCATCTACCCCCCCAGTGTCATCAGGTCTCCCTCCAGTGCCATTAGTTCCACCATCAGTGCCACTAGATCCCCCCGTGCCATCAGCTCCCCCATGTCATCAGTTGCTACCCCTCCAATGCCACCAGCTCCTCCCTCAATGCCATAAGCCCCCCCCCCCCCAGTGAGATGAATTCCCCCCAGTGCCACCAGCTGTCCCCACTGCCATCAGCTCCCCCACTCCCCCTCCTAGCCATGAATGCCCAGCTGCAGCGCCAGTGAACCAAAATACTTAGCTTTCCTGTAGGGGTGCTGCCGACACTCCGGAGATCTTCCATCCTCTTCTTCATGCACTGCACTGGGACCGGACATCACACAGCATCAAGTCATAGCGCACACTATGTCCTGATGATGTGTGTACCTCAGTATATAGCGCAGCAATGTGTCGGCAGGCGGGTGACCACGGAGCGCGAGTAATAGCAAGCTCTTCACTCACACTCTGTGGTCACATGGCACAAACGAATCATCGATGCAAATTTTTTTGTGTTGAGTTAATCGATTAATTTGAGTAATCTTTTCAGCCCTAGAGGGAGGGGTTGCCAAAAATCTCCCATTCCTTCACAACCCATTTAAAGGGGTTGCTTGGGTTCAGGGCAGAACCCAGACATATCCCCTTCTTCATCCAGGCAGCCCCCCTCATATGCGCATCAGAGCATTTCATGCTCCGATGCTCTCCTTGCCCTGTGCCGAATCGCAGAACCAGCAGAACCAGTGATGTACCGGGTCTCTGCTAGGCGGAGGCACTAGAGCAGGCATGTCCAAACTGCGGCCCTCGAGCTGTTGCAAAACTACAAGTCCCTGCATGCCCTAATAGCTGTAAGCTATCCAGGCATGCTGGGAGTTGGTGGGAGTTGTAGTTTTGCAACAGCTGGAGGGCCGCACTTTGGACATGCCTGCACTAGAGGGTGGGCTTTAGTGCTGCCCTAGCCTGTAAAACAGCATAGGGCTGCGCTAAAGCCCGTCCATCAGAGCCAGGGACGTCACCAGGAACAGTGTAAGTTTGTAAACAAAAAAAGCAAGGGAGCGCAGCGGAGCATGAAATGCACCAATGCTCCTCTCAGAGGGGCTGCCTGGGTGAGGATCGGGTAATGTCCGGGTTCAGCTCTGAACCCGAATAACCCGTTTAAGATTAACTTGATATGTGCGAGCTTTCCATTCAGATGTGTTCCGTCTTGCGAACGGACAGAATCTGGACTGAATCCTGACCCATTTATTTCATTGGGTAGATGCACCCGTTTTTTTTTTTTTACTTAACATCTGTCAGGCAGACCGCTGCATGTTCGATCTACATCTGTTTTCCATGGAGGACTGGTCCATGTAAGTCAATAGATCAGTGGGGGAAAAAAAAAAAAAACACGACATCCGGATGCAGTTACTCTTCGGTGAAGGACGCAACTGATGAAAAAATTATATATAAAATAAAATACTGAATGCAATGGCAGACGCGGCAGTGTTTCACTGAACGGACCCCGACAGTCCGTATCGCTGGTGTGAAAGGGGCACTAAGATTAAAGGTATAGCTGTACTTTCACAGCGCCGGTGCAGAGGACGACATTCATGGCTTCTTTCTTGGCATTTCTCACAAGTTTGTGTAAAGTGAAAACTGTTCTGTTTGAGGCGCTACAAAAAAAATCCGATTAGAGAGGAGGAATATTTTCATATGAGAGCGAATGTAGCAGCAAACGGAGTGAGAGCGCACGCAGAACGTCATTCACAGCTTCTCAGGGCAATTTTCCTGCCATGGATTTAGCCGCCGTAAACCCGTCCGTGTTACATACAGATCTCGTTGCAGATCAGACGCAGTTTTCACCTTTTGGAAAGGAAGAACTCCACTAGTGATGAGCGAAGCTACGGACCCTAGATCCAAAATCACTCCCGTCAAAACGTCGTTTCAATACTGTATGGAGATTTGTCTCCGTACAGTATTCAAATGTATGAGCTTCGGCGAGGGAAATCCATCTCACGGGACTTCAGCATTCGATTTTTAAAACTGGAAACTATTTTAAAACAAGAAGAAAAAAAAATAATAAATAGGGTTCGGTACCAAAGTCAGCTTCAGATCCAAGTTTTAAAATGGCCTTTAAGTAAAAAATAAATATAAAATCAAATCCCAACATTATTTCCTCGCTGGAGCCTATACATTTTGTATATGT